>NW_025999977.1:50535716-50631651 GCF_001458135.2 Marmota marmota marmota
GGTCTATTCCCTAAAGACCTAAAAAGAGCATGCTACAGGGACACTGCTACATCGATGTTCATAGCAGCACAATTCACAATAGCAAGACTGTGGAACCAACCTAGATGCCCTTCAATAGATGAATGGATAAAAAAAATGTGGCATTTATACACAATGGAGTATTACTCTGCATTAAAAAATGACAAAATCATAGAATTTACAGGGAAATGGATGGCATTAGAGCAGATTATGCTAAGTGAAGCTAGCCAATCCCTAAAAAACAAATGCCAAATGTCTTCTTTGATATAAGGAGAGTAACTAAGAACAGAGTAGGGTCGAAGAGCATGAGAAGAAGATTAACATTAAACAGGGATGAGAGGTGGGAGGGAAAGGGAGAGAGAAGGGAAATTGCATGGAAATGGAAGGAGACCCTCAGAGTTATACAAAAGTAGATACAAGAGGAAGTGAGGGGAAAGGGAAAAATAATACAAGGGGGACAAATGAATGTCAGTAGAGGGGGCAGAGAGAGAAGAAGGGAGGGGAGGGGAGGGGAGGGGGGATAGTAGAGGATAGGAAAGGCAGCAGAACACAACAGACACTAGTATGGCAATATGTAAATCAATGGATGTGTAACTGATGTGATTCTGCAATCTGTATATGGGGTAAAAATGGGAGCTCATAACCCACTTGAATCAAAGTGTGAAATATGATATATCAAGAACTATGTAATGTTTTGAACAGCCAACAATAAAAAATTAAAAAAAAAAATAAAAGGATGGGAGAGGGCACTTTATGTGGAGTAGAAATACAATCCCCTCCATCTGAATTGAGTCCCTGCTTTCATTCCGAAGTGACTCTTCTTTCTCTCTGGGCTTTAGTTCACTCTTATCCCAGTGACTCCCAACCCTGCAGAGTGAAATTCTGGAGACAAGACTCTCTGGGGCTAATAATGACCACTGGTAGATGTCCAGCATTTCAGTGTTTATTAAGCAGCAGTTCATTAGTAAACATATTTGTTTTCTTGTTTGATTTTTGGAATAAGCCTAAGGCAGTGTTCATAACTGGAGTGATTTAAAAATGCACAGGCAACATCTAGACACATTTTTTATTTTTATGCTGGGGGACTGGAGGTTGTTACTAGCACCTATTGAGCAGGATGCTGCTAATCATCCTACAATGCACGGGACTTCCGCCACAACGTGAATTATCTGGCTCAAATGTTAATGGCAACAAGGTCGAAAAACCCTGTTTTAAGATTCTCTCCACATGTAGAAAGGGAAACTTAAGTGTTTAAGTCTTCCTTTGTAAACTTAACCTGGATCTTGGCAAGTCATTTAATAAGGATCTCTGATTGTTCTACCCATAAAATAAATATTTATTTTTAGGTGAAATGATCTATACCATCTTTTTTGAATTTAACAGTTTGTGAGTCCACAAGTTCACATGTCATAGATTTAAACCGACACACTGGCAAACAATATTTTTCCTTCTGGAGAAGTTACTGTTGTAAAATATTAATTCTCAATTCAGTGTTTATTTGTATAATGGATAAGCCATTTATTCAGCTAGATCTTGGGGAGGTCTTAAATGCAGGTTCCTGCTGTCTGCCCCCAGTCCCTCTCTTGGCCAGCAATGGAAGCTGTGGGCTCCAGGTCATCTTCAGCACCATCTGGAAATTTAGGTAGAAGGAAGGAATGATTTACTGGGTTAACAATGTTGTTTCTGGAACTTGTTGAAATCATTGAAGATTACCCTCCTCTCCTTAATCCAAACTCTCTATCATCTGGCCACCTCCACTCACCTGTCAGAAACAAGTAACAATAATGACATGGTTGGGGGAAAAGGGCTGTGGAGAGTAGCTCTTCTGAAGTATATGCCAGATACTTTATCCCATGGAAAATAATGGTAACTTCAACATATGCAGCTCTTACTAGATGCCTTATGTATGAGCACCTTTAAGATGAATACTACTACTTCTACCTTACATATGTGGACACTGAGGCTAAGAGAAGTAACCTTATATGATTTTTAAAAGAGTAATAATGATCACTTAAAAACTTATATTGGAAGCTATTAAGCTCACAGTCGTGGTGAGAGGGGGCCAGTATTTTGTTGAGGGGTCCTTATAGGATATTGGATCCCTGTATTCTATGAATGGCAAGGCAGTGTCACATGAAGGAATAAACATGGCCTTAGTATGCCTAAATTTCTACATTTACAAAATTTAGATAGTACCTTTTTGTTTTACAAGTTGAATGCAATATTTGTTGAATATAAATCATAATACCTATAATACCTGGTTTGACAACCTGATTGGTAATAATTTGTTGTAGCAGCATTTGAGACTAACATAGAAGTTTCACTAATTAAATATCAGGGTAGAACCTTAGTGAGGTGCCTTTGAACCAGAAGTGGTTGGGCCTGGATGGACTAAACAGATACCTTGGATTCAGGTGTTCAATAAATAATGGTAGCTATTATTACTACTCTTTGCTGATTGGTGCATGTGGGATGTCCAATATCTCCAAAATGAGAATGTGGCAGTTAAATTTGAAGAATGCAGAATTTTGGCACCTGAGGTGGTTCAACATCAGCATACTTTATATGTAGCCCAGACTAATTTCACTTAAATGATAGCATGGCTGGTCAGTGCCATAGAGGACTTAGTCCATGAGGGTTGTTTGGCAAAGACTTATTCAGTTGAATTCATGAACTGAGTCATTTTTTAACCACTTTATCTGCCAATTTATTCAACTCCCTTTGTTCCCATTCTAAATTCATTCTCGAAGGAAATGTTTCGTATTTAGATTGGATAAAAATAAATCTAACTCTTTATTTTAGGTACCATGTGAGGCATTGTCACTCATTATTTGGGTTCCCATGGAGACACTTCCATAGGACTATGCAACTGAGGCCTCTTATAGATCCTGACAGTTTAATGCCCTTTTTGAGAAAGAATCAGACATCCACCCCTCTTATTGTTGTCACAGGAAAAGTCAGAGCCAGTAGAGAAGGAGGTATAGGTATGGAAATTCTTCCTAGTCCACTAGAAAATCTTGGTTTCTGGTCAACACATAGAGATAAAGAAAGTTACCTCCACTGCATTGAATGGTTTCCAGTTATACAAGCAAGGCTTTTCTTGTTTATGAGATAAGAGACACCTGATGGGTCAAAGTGGATAGAATTCCCTTGAGCTTCTGTTTCGGTCAGGTGTTCCCATCTTCCCCAGGAAAACCTGCATGGGGTTTTCATGCCCTCTCCCAATTCATGTCTGCACAGAATCTCACAGTGTGTCTTTATTTGGAGCTAGGGTCGTTGCACATGGAATTTAAGAAGATGTTATACTATAGTAGGGTGGGCCTTAAGTCCAATGGGACTGTCATCCTTGAAGGTTGAGGAGGAGACAGAGGAGACACAGAGGGAGAGCAGCACAGGTGGAGGAGGACACTGGAGTGATGCACCAAGAAGCCAGGAAAGCCAAGGATTGCCTGTAGCTGCCAGCTGCCAGGAGAGACACAAGGAGCGGATTCTTCCCCAGACCACCCCAAAAGCACCAAACATGCCCAGACCTTGATTTCACACTTCTAATCTCAAGAACTGGGAAGCAATAGATCTGTTGGTCTGATTGGTGATCATTTGTTGTAGCAGCATTTAAGACTAACGTAGAAGTTTCATTAATTAAATACCAGTGAAGAACCCAATTGAGGTGTCTTTGGACTAGAACTGGTTGGTCCTGGGTGGACCAAAGAGATCACTCTGGATGCATGATTGTTGCACCCAGTAGGTCCCATTTTCTTTAGCTTGTCAGAACACCTGAAATAAAAAACAACCTCATAGATCCCTTGAATGGAAATGAAGTCCTGGGTGGAAACTGCCTGTCACTGGAAAGTCAACATGTCCTCCCAGATTAAAATTCTCCTCTGGTCTTCATTTGACTGTGGTTCTGTTTTGCTTTTCAATTGACCTTTGTTTTGAATTGAACTTGAGCAAAAATAATGGGATTGGATACGACAATAAAATGTTGGTTCGGTTTTCTATTACCGGGGGAATTCGATTCATGGTGTGAAGAGTGTCAGTGGGTCTCGCTGAATGTGTGCCAATTTATGATTATTGTTTAAAAGTGACACTTTAGTTTTAAATCTCATCCAGTCTGGAAACAGTTGAGAAAATGGCAAAGCCAGAACCACCATCCTAATACTGTGCTTCAAATCTTGGTTCCTTTTTATTCTGGAGGAGACACAAAAATAAATAATTTAAAACTCAACACTTAGATGAAAATACATACAGGGATCCACTAAATAGAAAATATGTGCAGCCACTAGATGCTTGAAAGTGTGATCTTTGGGGAAGTTGATAACCAGAAAGAATGTGGCAGTTGGGGCTGACATTTGGCTAAGGAGTGACAAGTCCAGGGCTCAGACCATCCACATCATGGTGTTGTCTTTAGATTTCCTGTGAGGCCAAGCCATGCCTGAACAGAGGTGAGAAACAAAGGGAAAGGGGCGGGGGTGGATTATTGAAATTACTGATTTCTGTCGAGTGAACATGGAACAAAGATGAGGAGGGTCAAAAGGTCTGAATTCATCCTTGATTTTTCCCAGTTGTAGTGTAGCTGGACCTGACAATCTTGCGTCCTGATGTTTCATCTCTGGGATTTAGGAGTAGATGGTGGGCACCTGTAAAGCATCAGAGTACTTGGTATTTCACACATCCTCAGACCCACCAAGAACAATACTAGCCAAGTATCTATTCCCCTGTTTTTCCAGAGACTCAAAGAGTTTAAAGAAATTTCCCTCTGTCTCAGGGATAGTGGATCAATGAGCTGGAATCTAATTACTAATCTAATTTTCTAAATCCCAGATTTTTCCCAACTACTGTGTTGACCTCTTGGAGAACCCTGGGAAGCTACTTTCTTCAATTGAAAAGACTGACTAGTCCAGATCTCATCTCTTAGCTAGTCATTAATGTAGCACTGGGAAATAAGCTAGTGTGAAATTATTTATTTACTAAAAATCTATCATTCGATATTGCCTGTTTTCCATGTCAATAAGCACACACTTTTATTCCCAAGAAAGTCTCTCTTCCTGGAAACAGGCATATTTCTTGGGACAGCTTCTTCAGGAGATACACAATATTTTCTAGTGACTATTTCACCGAGGATGCTCAAGTCAGAACGAGAGATAAATACATCACTCTGAGTTCCTTTGGAGCAAGAGCTGGCATGTCTCTCCATGTAACTGAATTCAAGATGGGAGACCTGGCATAAAGATCTTGTTATGTTGAGCTGACTTCCAATTTGCTTTGTTGAATTTTTTCTGAAGTAATTTAGTTCATTTAAATGAAACACCATTAATTTGAGTTTAAGGAGGATAATCTGGTCTTACCACTGAGTTGATCAATTGCTTCATTGATAGTCTGGTTAATTTCAGTCACACCCAATGAAGAGACTCCAAATAAAAAAGGTTACAAGAATAACAAAAAATAATGCTGCTCTGTGCCAGGAACTTTCTATGCATTATTTCTTTTAGTTCTCACAAAACTTTATGAGATAAAGTTGGGTTCACTCCAATTGTTTTCAAAGTACCAGAGATATTTTAGATAAGTAACTGCAGGCTTAGGAAAATTAAGAATCTTGCCCAAGATCTCACAGCTTGTCCCAGAATCTAAGCTCTCATCAGTCTGATTCAAAGCCCATGCTCTTAACCTACTCATAAAACAAAATGCATAGGACTCAATATTTTATTTTCTCCTTGGTGGCTGACATGGCAGATTATGGAAGCATGCCAAGTGTCAGAATCAGGTGACCCACCACACATTGATTCATCATATGACAGATATTTATTGATGTGGAAGGTTACAACATGATATACACTTTTTCTATCTTAAATGGATGATATTTTTACCAATTGTTTATTCTAATTGATTGTATAGTTTTTCTTTCTTGTGTTATACCAACATAACATTCTTAAGCTAAATCCTAATTTGTCATAATGTATTATGCATCATAGGTTAGATTTTAAATCTTTGTTCTGAGTTTTTTTTATAAGTATTTATGAAGAATATTGAAACTTTTCATGAAGAATAATTTTTATACAGTCTTTGATTTAACATTTGGGCTGTATTACTCATAAAATAAGTTGAGAAGGGTTTCTTCTACTTTCTGAGGGTGAATGATAGTGGTTTGGTTTCTTCCTGTTTGATAGAACATACAAGTCCAACTATCTGGGTAATAAACTAATAATTATCAAATTATCTAAAATTATCACTATGGGAAGATTTTTAATAAGTAATTTGATTTCATCAATTGGTACTGTGGTTTTCAATTCTTCTGTTTCATCAAGTGTCAGCTTGGTAAATTACATTTTTTGAGGCATTTGTCTATTTCATATAATTTGTTGAATTTTATGTATGAAGTTATTCATAATATCCTATAAATTGCTATAATGGTGATCATTTTCCATTTCTGATAATAGTGATTTGTGTTTGCTCCCTTTTTAAATTATTTGGTTTTGAGGAGTTTTCTTTCTTTTTTTTTTAAATCTTTACAAGGAAAATTCTTTGGGCGTGGTTCATTTTCTCTATTTTGTCTGTTTTCATTTTCTCTTTTATTCATTTGTCCTTTTTAAAAATTACTTTGCATTTACTTTGCTACCTTCTCTTACTCCTTGGGCTCTAAGTTTACGGATTTCAAATCTTTCTTCTTTACTGATGTAAGTTTTGAAATCATAAGAGTTCCCTCAATTCACTATACCAGCTGCATCCCTCAAATTTTGGTACATTCTGTTTGTATTATCAATTCAGTTAAAAATATTTTAATTTCCCCTGTGACATTTTATTTAATTCATGAATTACTTAGAAATGTGTTATTTGATTTTCAAATATTTAGAAATACTCCTAAATATTTTCTGTTTCGGTTTCTAGTTCAATTCTGTTGTGTTTGGAGAACACTGCTTGTAAGATTTCAATAGTGTAAACATATTAAGAATTTTAAATGTGTTTGGTGATTTGCCAAGCATAAACATGCTTCTTCATTTATACCATGTTACTTCTGCCTACATTCTATTGGCCAGAACTCATTTATCACCAATCCCAACTGCAGTGGAGGCTAAAATACAGTCTGGTGGTAAACCCAGGAGGTGTAAGAAGTAGGCAAAGACACTGGCCCATATAGGCTGAAGTTTGCCCAAGGTATTACAATAAGCCAGTACCAGCACTGGTCTAATACAGTGGTTGAAGAAGGAGCTTTGAAATCAGAGTTTTGTTTCCATCCTGGCTTTGCCTCTGATGCCTATACATTCTGAAACAAATGACTTTGTATCTCTAAAACAGTTTTCTCATGTATAAAACAGAAATAATAATAGTATCTAAACCCCAGATCCATTACAGGGATTGTATGTTATGCTGTGGTATATAAAAGAGATGTTCTAGTAAGATTAGCTTGTGCTAAATCCTGCACATATTAATTCAATTTAACCCAAATTCTGTAATTTTCCGGTGCATCACAAATATGCTCTTCTCCTGCCATTGAATAAATAGCATTGACTAAGAATTCACTGTGTGCTAAGCATCATAGTTACTTTCTTTGCATGCATCCAGGCACTCTGTCCTGGCAATCCTGTAAGGTGAGTTCTATGATCATCTTCGTGTTTCAGATGAGAATCGGGTTTAGAGAGGTTAATTATTCAGATTTCTCTTCTCTGACATTTCTCTTCTCTGATGTTTCTTTGCAGCTCAACTCATTTTTTTCTTTCCTAATAGAGCCTTAACTGATTAGTGCAGCCCTTACTGGCCCTTGAGAAACTATTTTGTATATGTGCACCTTATTTAACTTGCACAATCCCTACCACTGCCCTGGATGCTTAAAGGATTCAAGAATATTCTAAATATGCATTGTTTTACTAACAATGTAGACTTGAGCATTTACTGGCTCCATGTCATTGTGATCCTTATAATCACAAATGTGCTCTTGTTATTCTCCAGTTATTCTCCTGGTTAAAGGAAGCTCCTGTCTCCTACAGGTGGAAACCCCCTTGATATTACTTCCCATAAAAGACTCTACCAGATGTAATGTTAGGTCATTTATTCATTGACTTTCTATTCTTTTAATGAATGAGCTCAATGCAAAGAACTTTCCTCTTAGCAATTGCCTTCATAGTGCCCCGGAGATTTTGATATGTTGTATTGGTGTTCTCATTTTCCTCTAAGTATTTTTTTTTAAAAAAATTTATTCCTGACTTCTTCTGCTATCCATTTGTCACTCAATAGCATGTTATTTAGTCTCCAGGTGTTAGAGTAGCTTCTATTTTTTATTTTATCGTTGATTTCTAATTTCATTCCATTATGATGTGATAGAATGTAGGGTACTACCTCTCTCTCTCTCTCTCTCTCTCTCTCTCTCTCTCTCTCTCTCTTTTTGTATTTACTAAGAGTTGCTTTGTGGCCTAAAATATGGTCTATTTTAGAGAAGGATCCATGTGCGCTGAGAAGAACGTGTATTGCTCCTTGATGGATGAAATACTCTCTATATATCTGTTAAATCTAAATTATTGATTGTATTATTTAGTTCTATAGTTTCTTTGTTTAGTTTTTGTTTGGAAGATCTATCCAGTAGTGAGAGAGGTGTGTTAAAGTCACCCAGTATTATGGTGTAGTGGTCTATTTGATTCTTGAAATTGAGAAGGGTTTGTTTCGTGTACATAGATGCTTCATTGTTTGGGGCATAAATATTTACAATTGTTATGTCTTGCTGATGTATAATTCCCTGAATCGGTATGAACTGTCCTTCTTTGTCCCTTATGGCTAACTTTGGCTTGAAGTTCACTTTATCTGATATGAAAATGGAAACCTGTTTGTTTATGCAATCTATATATATAAAAAAAATCCCCTGCCCATCATTTCAGCCTGCCTGCCCTTGCTTCTGCCTGAGTTTCCAGTGCACAGTACCCCTCCCCTTTGTTCCTGCTGCTTGTTGACCTGGTCAGCCCCTCCTCCCTTTACCACAGAACTGATTTTTTAGGACCCAGCACAGGAATCATCATTTCTGTGAAGCCTCTGCTGCTATCCCAAGGTATCTCTGTAGCACCAGAGCCCAGTGTCATGATTAAAATATATTATAATTAATTAGTTTCAATTAGTGAGCAAGTTTGTGTCTGTCCATATCACACACCCTCCCTGACACCCAAACAGAACCCCAGGGCTCTCTCTTGTGCTGAGCTTTCCTCTGCTCCTTCTCCTTGTGTTGGTTCTCTACCACAGGTTCCTCACTGGTTTCTTGCAGGGGACCAGTCCCCACGCTGGCCCCTTGCTGGTCCTCACAGCATAGCCATGGCTGTGTGGGTTAGGCTGGCCCCTGTCTGCCTCTAGACAAGGGGACCCTTCCTGAGACCTCTGCACAGGGGAGCAACCTTCTGTCTCTAAATTCTCACCTCTTTCATCTTAACTTTCAGCAGGTCCACCCCTTAAGATCTCTCTCAGGTGGCTTTCTTTTTCTACAGAATTACTAGCATTTGTGTAGCCCTTTATAATTTGTAAAATTGTTTGGTTTAATCCCCAAAGCCATCCTGTGAATTATTATGATTATCATCCTGATTGTGGAGATGATTATCTTCTTCATAGGACCACATAGTGCACTGTGGACAGCAGGGGTCTCAGAAGAGGAGCTCAGAATGGATTTAATGAATGTTTGCTGAGCACTAAAATATGAATATCGCTGGGCCTGGGGCTGTAGCACAGAGAGGGATGATCAAGTTGTGGTCCTTGTGCCGAGAGAGCTAATATTCTAGTGGGAGGTGATAAAAACACTGTGGTAGTAATAACAACAACAATAACAAGTAATTTCTGAGTTTCCGGTTGGACACTTGAGTATTTAATATACTTTGGTCCTCATAATAACTCTGAGGTGGGCACTGCCACACCATTCTTACCATTAAGGAAACTGAGTTGTGAACCACGTGATGAACAGTAGCAGAGAAAAGAAGTTGTCATTCTGTTTAGAAGCAGAGTAGGACGGCGGATTCAGGTTGGAGCTTACACCTGGATAACGTTATATACGGGGAGGAGGTTTGGAAAGGGAAGTTCCCAGGTAGAGAAAGCAGCCTGAGCTGCAGCCTGGGGGTGGAGAGCAAGGAGTGAGTAGAGAATGTGGAATGAGCTCGGAAGGGTAGGTAGGAGGCCGATCAATGAAAGAGTGTGCAGACTTCAGCAATGCTGGGGAACAGAATCAACCAGAACCAGGGAGGATTGAATTTTTAGCAAGTGATGGAAAGAAGTGCCATGACTTATTTACCTGGAAAACTTAGAGAGAACACACACCACCACACCCACTCTATGTAGTGTATCTATGCGCGCGCACACACACACACACACACACACACACACGCATGCACACACACATAGATGGATATAGATATGGAGGTAGAGGTATATTATATATGATATCAGTGTTGTGGAAAGCAAAGACAATGAGCTCTGTCAGGGACATACATATTAATTAACTCCTTTCTTCAATGATCATGCATGGAAACTGGCCAATGGTGGGAGCTCCATGAGGCCAATTCTCAACTGCCTACAATTCACAATTTAATGTGAGACACAGCCTCCTGTGGGTGACCTGCACTCCTCCTTCACTCTGGCCAGAATGAGAAGGAGATTTTACTGCTGTAATGTCAGCTCAAGGTTGAAATATGACTTGGCCCTTCTCCTCCTCCAGTCTTTTAATAAAGGTACCAGTGCTGTTCAGAGATTGGAATCATGCTAGCAGACCTGGGGCTATTTTAACTCCACAGAGGTAATTGAGATTTATGAACTCCTTATTAACTCCTTAAAACAAATTGAGGAACCTGAAATTCCCATCTGTCAAGATCAAGGAGGGAAGAGTTTATTTTTTCTCTTAAAATTTGTAATGATTCCTGTTCACCTTTTCCCTTTTATATCACTTGGGAGAAATATCCCCAAGAAGAGTTAAAGATGGACTGCATGTAGAAACAGGGAAGTCTTAATCTCCATTTTCAATTCTGCAACGAGATTGTGCATTTAGCATGTGCCAGAAATCCTGCTGGGTGCTAGGGTTACAAAAATGAGTAAAAAGTTGCCTGGTTTAAGTTCTAAGTCAGGTTTTGTTGACTTAAATCGTTATGTTTTGTGCCTACTATGTGTCAAGCTATTTGCATTTTCTCACATAGTCTGCAAAAATGGTTCTTTGAGGTCATTTTAAAGACAGATTATCTAAACTTCCCAAGTCAAATCCTAACAGTTAGGATTGGATCCCAGATCAGATGCCAAAATTTTTAGAAAACTGGACTGTTCTTTTGTTCAGCACAAATATTCACAGATGGCTTCTGAAAACCTCTGGTCTCTGCATTCAAGTCAAACCAAGTAGAGCTGGGCAGCTCTGGAGAGAAAGCAATGCCAGGAGTTCACCTGGAGAATTAGGTGCCCCATAGGTCTATGAAGGGTGTGTGTGTGTGTGTGTGTGTGTGTGTGTGTATGCACACACGTGTGCGCACGTAGATTTCTCTCCACTCTCATCCTGCAGTGGATTGTGGTCTTGCTCGTGCAGTTTTTCCCTGGAGTCTATTTTCTGCAATATAATTGAAATCGAAACGCCAGTGATTTTTAATCATACTCCCAATTTATATCTCATGTAACCGTATGCCAGTGTTCTCGGAGTGTTACAGGGATATGAATTATGTTGAAATTGGATTAGGCAAATACACATTTCCTTAAAAAATAGATACCCAGAGCAGTAATTTAATTCCACCAACTCTAAAGATTCTTTCAGAAATAGCCTGTGCATCTTATCAGCAGCTCATTGTGAATTTTCTTCTGGGCTACTTTCTCTGCCTTTTCATTTTCTTCTAGATTCCACTGTATTTAACAAACATTAGCAGCTATAGGAAGTCAATTTATATCAAAACCATTCCTAAATGCAAGGAAATCAGGTTTTCAGAGGAAGCCATTAAGACCTTTCTTCCAATGCTTCACTTTAGGGGGAAGGAAAATGGAAAGCAATTAACTACCATTTCTCTTCCAAGTAGATACATTAACCTGTACCACAACCTGAGTGTTTAAAGAGTTCCTAGACCAGAGCTTCAGATTCTGATGGGCTGTGAGACCGGGGTTATCTTATTGTTCCGTAACAGGGGGGTTATAGTTTGCTGACGGCATGAATGTGGGCAAGCAGTACATATATTCTGTTGGAATAATTTCCCAATGCTAATGAAGGCAGGGGTTTAAACACGTAACAGGAAAATAAGCAGTAAGATTAGAGCAAAATTCTTATTCAAACAGTTCACCAGATCTCTTCTACATGACTTCAGAAGTGACAACACGAGTTATTACAATTGTGGCTTCTGGTACCAGATGCTGGTACCCTGTCCCTCGCCTTCCCAGCCTTATGTTGCCTTACAGGCAGCAAAAGAGATTTTACAGATTGGGATTAAGTTAAGAATTTTGAGATGGGGAGATGATCCTGAATTATCTGGGCCCTCTGTGATCACAAGAGTCCCTATGAAGGAAAGTGCGAGACTGGACGTTCCACCAGAGACAGGGAGAAGGAAGTAGAGAGCAGAGCGATGCTGTGGCTGGCCCCAAGGAACAGAACAAGCATGAGCCAGGGACCTGCGTGACTTCTGGAAGGAGAATGTGAGGCCGTGGCACCCCAGGAGCTTCCACAGGGAACACAGCCCTGCTGACTCCTTGCCTTATGGGGCCTTTGACCTTCAGAACTGTGAGCCAATCGCTTTGTGTTGTTTAGGCCACTAACTTGGTAACTTGCTACAGAAGCTATGGAAATAGCCCTCTGGACTCTTCACAGTCTTCCAGTGAGTCCTGAGGTCCCATGAAGCACGTGGTGAGCCACACATTCAGTTACCTCTCAATACGACTTCCAGGCTGGTTTCCCACTGCTGCAGACGTGAGCTCTTTTCTACAGTAAACACGGATTGCTCCCTTTTCCCAATTTGCCTCCTGTTCCACCGTCTCTTTGTAACCACACATGTATTTTGGCTGTGCTTGGAGAGTCCTTTGTCTCCTCTGCCTGTATGAAAATTATTACCATTCTTTTGAGGCCAAGTCCAAATGTCTCCACAGCCTTCCAGCCCTCCTGGCCCTGTATCCTGGCTCAGAGGTGTGCCCTTCAAGGCCTAGCAAAGCGCAGGCCAAGAGGACTTGTGCAGTACAAATGCCGACACAGCCAAAGCACGACGGATTCAGTGTCTGACTCTTCGTTTCCATCCTGATAGATGCACAGGTGCCAGGGCTGGCCTCAAGCTCCTGGGAGTCCCTCAATTCCCAGGGACCAGGGAGGGGCTCAGCTCGAGATCTTGAACCTATGGCTTCAGGTGGTGCACAATTGTTTTCTCTTTTCTAGGAGTGGTCTGGCTGAGGCTTATCTCCTGCCTTTATCCTCAGGTTGGTTGGGGGAAAGGGATCCTTGCCTGTCCTAGGCCCTACCATCAATTTCTCTCCCTCCCACATACGGAACTCTCCACTTACAAAGCTCCAGTTATTCATCATATCTGGGCTCTCACCCTGATCTAACCCTTGTTTCCTTCCCAGCCCTTTCCCTGCCTGTCACCTTTATACCTTAGGATCTCTGTGAACTCTCACATCTGTTTATTTCCACTGAAAATCATTACTTGGTATTGAGACAGCAAATGGTCATGTTAGGGGAAAAAAAAAATTCCTCATTGATTTGTTATTAGACCTGAGTCTTTTTCTTGGTAAAGAATAAAGTCAGGCTAGGACAGCGAACCCGGTGGCCTAGGAACATGAGTGGAGCTGTGATGTCAGTTCTAGTGGGCAGGAGAGCTCCCAAATAGGGAGCAAAAGTGAAGACTTTGAAGGAAGAGGAGAGAACGTACCTGCCCGGCTCGCACGCACGCCAAGCAACTGGCCGGGTTCAGGCTTGGCCCTTAGTGTTCGTCTACTTTCCAGTAGTGAAACGACCAGCTCTGACTTTCTTTACTTCTGTCTGATTAAAGACACTCTTTCCTAGGTATAGCCTGGGAATGTCTAGTAACATGGGACCTCAAATTCCAGGTTTTGTACTTGGAAGTGATAACGAAGTTCTACATTTTGAAAAGAATCGGATTTCTATTTGAGATTTTAAATTATATTTATTTTAAAAAGAAGAGCTTTGTTAAGTATAGGGGAAATTCCAGTTACTGCCAAATGTATACCTATCAAATGTATGCTGTGCTCATTTAATGAGGTAGAACATAGTGTGCACTGTATCTAAACATGTCTCAGGCAGATGTCACCCACCCACCCCTTCACCCACACTTACATTGTGATCAGTGCAGAAAGAAATAAGCCTATTTATTACCTTTACAGAAGTGAGCTCCTCACTCGTGTGGCCATAGGGAAGGCAGTATTTTATGAGAGGAAAATTCCCTGCAGGGCAGCTTCCTAGAGAGCTGCTTAGCTTAGCCTGTGGGATGCCAGTGTGATAAAGAAGTGTAACTGACATGGTACTTCCAACTCTGAACCCTCTTTACTCAGGTTCCCCCCTCTTCCTTGAAATGAAAATTGATCTCATAAAGAGAAATTGACTATTCAGATTATAAACTTTTTTTCATTCATAAATATGGGTGAAAAACTAAAGATGATATAAGACTATCAACTAAATATTTTTTTTAGTAAAATTCCACAGAGAAGTGGCTGCATTCATGCTACTAATAAAAAATACTATGTTCAGAATCCCCCCTCACACCCCTAGTTAGTGGCTTATATTTGAGGAAGTTTAGCCACCATATAAATTTTTACTCCTAAATTATCTGACGGCAGATCCAACAGAAGCCATCTTACATAAGGGCAAACAGAGATGGGATAAGAATTCAACTCAGCAAATATTTACTGAACACCTACCAGGAGCCAGGCACTGTGGCAAGTCTTAAAGAGACTAAGATGAATAAAATATTGTGTCTGTTCATGAGGAATCCTCAGGGCAAGCCTAGAACTGCAGGTGTCTAATAAATGTTTATAAAATGCATGAAGGAGAGTGAACCAAGGAGCAAGACCTATAAAAAGAATTGCATTGCTGTTTCATGAGAACACTGGATAAGAGATGTGCAAGATGCACACATTGGGGTGTAGGAAGGACTGCAGAAAAGACTTCAAGGGAGGCTACTCCTACATTGTGTTGTAAAAGATGGATAGAGGTTTCTCATGCAGAAAAGGCAAGGTGCGTCTAGGCAATGTTGGATTCCAGCATCGTAAGCCTAATTTAACACTACCTGTGTTTCCTAGAATGCTGTGTCTGCAGACAATCCTCCTTGGAGTTACCCATCCCTATACCTAAAGTGGGTACATACCCTTTTCCTATAGGCACATGAAGAAGAAACTCATGCATGCTTAAACAATGGGATTCAAAGACCTCAAATTTCTTAAGGTTTCACTTCCTTGAGAAGTTTTAATGAATTCACTTACTAGCTGAGTTACAATAAAGGATTTAAAAAAAATTCTAGAAGTTTCCAGTTTTACATCACAAGAAATCTACCAGAGATCTTTAAACTTATGCAACATCACTTGTCAAGAGCTTCTCAACTCCCATTAAACTGGTCCTAAACAGACGAGCTAAGTACTTACATGAGTAAGGATGATAATCGAGACACTAAGGAGTCAAAGTAGGTTATTTTCCTCAATGAAATGAATTCTTATTTCTTAGTAAAATTCCTTTAGGCATCTTTCAAATTAAAAGCCAGTTTTATTGTCTTTGAAAACACTTATAACCTTGGTAGTTGAAATTGTGCTGTCTAGATATTGTTAACAGAAATTTTTGACATCTTAATATAAACCCTGAGGAATCCAATGGTTATTGACCGAGGTCAGTTTGTGAAAAACAGATTTCCTCTGGACAATCTCTTTCCCGAATGTGGAATCATCTTAAGTATTTGTCCTCAAATTGGCCAGTGTTGCCAAAATTCCTCTCTTTTATTTTTAGTCTTTAACATTCTTTCCTGGAAGTAAAAGCTTGTTCTTAATGTTCCTGTGGGTATCTTATTCCTATATCTTTGGAGTCTTGATACCTCAACATACTTATACCCCTTTTCTTGCATGTCATTTAAAAAAATGAAATCTGAACACAGAAGTTATCCTTATTTTTATAATAAAATAGAACTGCTACATGCCTGCCCGAGTCCATTAAGTTAGTCTCTCTTACAAGACTGAGTATTCCTGCTGGGTGGTTTTCCATAACAATGAAAATCTCATAAAACTATTATTTACTATCATGAAATTATTTGGATTGAATATGTAAATAGTAAGTTCCTTTTATTAAGCAAAATTATTTTTCTTTACTTCTATCCAGTTCTACTAATTTTTTCTAATTGTAGCCAGGAAATGTTGGGTAACATTTGCTCTGAAATTTCAGATCCTGACCTTGACAGCACAAATCCCACATCTCACATACAATTTAGTTTTAAAAAATTATGTATGGACTCTGTTTAATGAAATGATATTTTGTATTTTTACTATTTAATATTTCCTTTTTATATCAATTACTGCAAGATTCCTGGGTATTTTGGTGCCTAAGATAGCTTGTGGTAGAACATTCTTATTATGACTAAGGGTCAAAAAAGTTTTTAAATAATCTTAGGAGATGAGAGAGGTAGGTGAGTCATCCTCCTGGGTTAATAGAAGTGAAGTTTTTTTTTTTAATGTAAATGGACTTTTTTTAAAATGAGGAATTGAGATGTACAGGGCATATTTTTAAACCTTCTATTTCACAGGTTGAAAGCTCTGGAGATCTATTTCCATTTTTGTCATGTAAATTTTGTGACTGCACTTAAAGGACTTTATTCTGCAGGTAGGGCCAGTGAGCACCCTTGAAGTCACATCAAAATCAGAGAAGAGGACAATACTTGCAGGTAAAGAGAAAGGAGGAGAGAGGGCTGGGGTGAGGACAGGTGGGCCATGCCTGGGTAGTGGGGAAAGGCTCAGAGACCCAGATGGACTAGAACTCATAAGTACCACAACAGGGAGAGGAATGTGGGCGCCATAGTCAATTGGAATATGTTCCTTCACATTCTCAGATATTTTTAAATTTGATGCTTATGTTTGCTAAATATTAAGATTATACGTTTTAAAGTCCCTACTCTTTCAAGAAAATATGAATTTGGACTTGTTTTGTTTACTTCCTTTTTTGGGGGGTGGGGAGGTTATTTTGGTGAGCTCCTTCAATGCTGGGATCATGTTCCTTTGGACAGCTTTTTCAACATCTGATATTTAGTCATGGAATGTTTTGGATAATGCCCAGAAGCAGACTTTAATTTTGTTCTTCTCTCTGGGAGGAAGTACCTTGATGTATGTGAGTAGGCCTAGGAAGTGAGCAAGGGATATTTTAAGTTTTTCTTTTTATTATTGTTGTGACACAGATCCTAAATTTTTACCTGTATTTCCTGAAGATTTATTTGCTTAGTTCTTCCTGCCCTCAATTTGGAAACAGCATGTTAGAATTATGAGAGACTTCAGAAAAGCTTGTTCTTAATGTTCCCTTCCAAAGTAGGAAACTCCTCTGAGAACTGACATCAAATGAGACATCTCTATTTAGGGGACTTATCATCTGGGCTTTAGTCTTGGTGATTTTTGACAATCTAAGTGAAGCTTTAAACCCTCTCTTCTGACAAACTGACATTTGCATGCATAAACATAATTTGAAGGAATTTAGAGACCTCTGGGAACCCCACTCATGGACCACTTGGGGCCAAGTGCAGGACTTCTTCTCCCTGTATCCAAATCCCCCACAAAGTGATCATCCAATGCTCCCTATTCTTTCTTCAGTAAGAAAAAAAATCAATGTCTTTTCTCTAACACTTGAAATTCTTATTGAATTGAAATATATCTCCCTTCTATTTCACCACAAGTTCTTTTTCTCTTTCTTGAATTCCTTCAGAACAATTGATCCCTCTTCTCTAGGCAGCTTCTCTGGGGTCTTGTTTTAAATTTATTCTGAATTTCTCCAGTCCTTATTTTGCCTGATTTTCAACTTTTCTTCCTAACTCTACAGCTCAGCATAGAAAGGATTTGCAAATATGGGATATGAGTTCGACCAGCTGATGGGAGGCAAACTTCAGGGGTGATAGATATTATGCAAAGAAAAGGTTCACAGAGGTCTCGCAACTTATGATAAGCAGCGATCTGATTTCAACTGGAATTGTTAAGATTTCCTGCTAGGGAACCTAATAAGAATTGTGGGTTGGCACAGCTAGAATTTGCAAACTAGTATTTCTGAGAGATGAAGGCAAAATTCTGACAACAGACAAGTTAAAAGTGAAATGCAGAATAAACTTCAATATATTGGTAGATGTTCTTACAGAGATACAAGACACATTCAATGGCAACCATGCCAATTGGTCCATTAAAGACAAAAAAGACCTTATTTGGAGGCAAAGGAAAGGAAGCATTTTATGTCCAAGAAAGGTAAGTTTTAAAACTATGAGGCATGATACCAAGTTCAGATCCCAGATCTAGTCCTCCATAGAGCAAGTGACTTCACCTTTCACACCCTCATCTGTCGTCTTGGGAATAAACACAGTGAAAGTGGGGGTGATGTTACCAATTCCTGAGACAGTTATCTGGTCTTCGTTAGATAATACATGTTAGTCACTGGGTGGTTACTGACACTTGGCAGGAGCATAAAGATGGTTATAGCTCCTCCCTACTCCAAAGGACTATGCCACTTGTTCCTTCAGTTGATCTATAGCAGAGAGATGGGTAGGGCAGGAATTATTATCTTCATTTTTAAGAGGAGTCTGAGACACAGACACGTGATATGCCTATGGTCACTAAGCAACTGAAGTAAAGACAAATTTAACTCCAAATCTACTAGGTGAATAAATGTAATTTTCCATATTATTCGTTAAGGTTTAAACAGGAGGTGTCCCCCCAAAGCTCCTGTGTGAGACAATGCACAAAGGTTTAGAGGAGAAATGATTGGGTTCTGAGAGCCTTATGCTAATCGGTGAATTAATCCCTTAAAAGGGATTAAGTGATTGGTAACTGAAGGCAGGTAGGGTGTGGCTGGAAGAGGTGGGTCATTAGGGACATACCTTAGAGATATATATTCTGTTTTTGTTGAGCAGAGCTCTCTCTCTGCTTTCTGCTGCCGTGTCCTCAGCTGCTTTTCTCCACCACATTCTTCCTCCATGATGTTCAGCTGCGCCTGTAGCCCCAAGGAACAGAACTGGCTGTCCCTGGACTGAGACCTCTGAAACCTTCAGATTTCTTATTAAAAGGGGGTTAAAATTAGTACTTCTCAAGAAACAGCAGAGGTAAAATAAAATTTCAAAGCCAGACACCATAAGCAGACTTTACAAAATAAATGGTTGAGAACTGGTTCATGGCTTGAATGAAATAGTTAAATCAGACATACAAAGAGGGGTCAGAATGTCTCCCATGCCTGACCTCAAACGAGGCAACACTACTGGAGTTGCTTTGCCTCTGCAAGCAACTAGAAAACTGGTCATAATATCTGAAACAACTGCTCTAAGATATTGGACAACCAGGCTGTGCAGACCACATAACCTCTAAGAGAAGGAAATAAGTCATGTAAGCCCCAAAGTCACCTCAACTTTCTTTCTGGAGGCAGTTTCCAGGCCCCAAGGGAGAAATCCAAAAAGAATCCAGAGCTTCTCTAATTGAGAAGATAGAATAAAATCCTAGGCAGTTAGAGTTTCAGAGGTACAGCACCAGAGAGAAGGTGCTGCAAAGACCTGCAGAGGATCCCCTATAATGTCTGTCTGAATATTAAGGTCCATGTGTATGGGCCAAAACTCTGTAAAGCTGAACAATTTCAGGAGGTCACCTCTAGAGGAATGGGAATAGTTTGCATTCTGACCTCCTGAATGAAGAGACCTTATAAAATACAGAAGGGCACAGAAGGGCATGGCCACAGTACTTAGCATGGTCTCTAAGTACTTTGACTAGAGGCTGCTTTGGATGCACTAAACCCATCTCCAAATACGGCTTGACAGGTCAAGCTGGTCCCGAGAAATGTAAAATGCAAAACTCCAGCGCCCAGTAAGCCACCATTCAGAATGTCCGATACGCAAGAATTTATGCCAATAAAGAATGAACAATAACCAAAAATTACTGTGATGAAGAAGTTAGGATATGTGACACTTTCTTCAGGAAGAGAAGTTGGCATGATGGGAGTCTCTATCTTCTCACCAGAGGAAAGGGGAAGAGATCTCCTCCATATCGACCTCTGTGTGTAGGGGGGGTGGGGGTGAGGGTACACCCATGAGACAACTTGGAGAGTTGGAGGGAATTTTTTGCAGTTGAGAGACAAGAGGACAGATGCTAAGAAAGTTGGAGTGGCCCTGGACAGTAGGCTCATGGAGGCTGATTTATAAATATCTTTTTCTCCAGGGTGTCAGAGCAATAGGTGTGTGGATGCTTTCTGTGGATCAGATATGGTGACATGAAAGAGAAAGCTAGTGTTTGTCCTGGTTTCTGCCAAATTAGCCACCATCTAGTATCAGAATGTTTCTAATGATAAGTGAGTGACAGTGTGGGGAGCCAAGAAGGAAGTCACACATGACCAGCCTGAGAAGAAACTGTACCCCTCGTCAAGGTCACAGGAACACTGGGGGAGAGGGTCCCTTCATGAGATTTCCCATCAAAATGACCTCAAGAGAAAGATTGACCACCAACCCTTAGGCAGACCATGAAGTAGGAGGTCACCTGTCAAGTGAGTACTTCCTTGTTATATATCTCACTGGTGTTCACTGGCAAGGTGTAAAGAATAGTTAGCTAGTCAGGATGAGTCAGGAGAGAGCTGGTGCCATCTCATGTCCTTCCTTTAAGGAATACAGCTACAGTTACAGGTCTTAATCTGAGGAAAGAGGAAGAAAAGTCCAACTTTCAACTAGTATCTTGAGCTGGGCAAATCTAACACCTGAATGAAGCTGAGTTTGCGACTTTAAGTGAGAAATTCTGTCACTGATGAGTAAGCCAGAGAAAGATATGGGGTGTGCCCAAGTTCATTTGAGTCTCTGTGGAAGATGAACTTTATTGAATACATGTTAAAGGGGTTGCAAGAGATGAGCAAAAAGAAAATAGAACTCTGAAGACAATAAACCAGTGATCCTTCCTATAGCAAAACTAACAATGTCTCTCAGTGCATATTGCCACTTATTTGGATAGAACTAGTTATCTGTTATTTATAGAAAACAATTCCTTAGTTCTGTTGATTTCAATGCTTACTATGTGCCATCTAAATTCTATTATGCACAGGGTTGTGGGTTAAGTCTTCCCATCAAAGACCTTCTATTCTAACAAGAAAAACAGTCATGTCAGCAAACATGGAATACCTGTGATATATGCAAGAATAAAATCTTATCTAGAAAAATTTATTTATTTTTGGCCCCAAAAATGATATGATAAATTATCAAGTCTTGCCTTGGGAGAAAGGATTAGAGAAGTTCTTGATTTTTGTTGCTCTTAAGAGACTTAATAAAAAGAGCTACACATTAGGGAGGTCTAGTCATTGCACAAGGCATGTGGGATCCAATGTGAAGCAGGAGATTGCTGCTCCACCCTCTTCTCCCTTTAGACTGAGCAAACCACAGATTTCCTGGGCAGTTGATGGGGAGTGGTGGGGTAGAGAGCAGGTGAGAAGGGTATGAGAAGCTCACATGGACGACAGTACTCCTGAAGGAAGAGACTTGAGTGGCCAATGGAAGAAATACCAGAGACGTGATGATACTTCCATCTTGATCTGGGAGAAGAGAGATGTATCTGTTTATATAGAAGCAAAGAGAAGGAACAATGATGGGATTGAAGCTGGAAAGGTTTTCAAAGTACTGGATGGTCAGACAAAAACAGTGGTTGTATACTTCTTGGAGGCAGAGTCCAGATGATGTCCTAGGGCGGAGAGGGCTAGCAGGTGGCCAGGCAACTAACGTAAGCAGTATGGATTTCATGCCAAATGTGATGGAAAATCCTGGAGGATTCTGAGCAGAAGAGAAACCCAATCAGTTTGATGCTTTAGCAATCACATACTAAAGCAGTAGTATAATTGGACTGTACTTTAAAAATAGTTCTCCTAGTGTTTGTTGAAGGATTAAAGTTAGACAATGAGGGGGAAAAAAAAAGAGGCTGAGCAATAGGTAAGTGGAGCTATCATCCCCCTTAACTGAGAAATGTGTGGGAACAGCAGGCTTTCAGGAGAAATGGAACAATTGTATTTTTCTGAACAGAGTGGTTTTAGGATGGTAAATAGATGAGCTAATGGAGGTAGCAGTTTGATATAAAAATTATGAATTCAGAGAAGAAATATGATTGAAGATTTAAAATTGGGAGTCACGGCATATTGAAAAATAGTATTTAGAGCCAGGATTCAGATGAGATCACCTAAGGAGTTTTTGATTGGATTTGAGATAGAAAAGTAGGAGCAGCAAGCCCCAGAACATCCCAACACCTAGAGATCAGGTTGACAAGATGATTCAGCAACATGTGAGGCAACTTAGGTGGAGAGGAGATCAGAAAAATACTTCCTCCAAGAACTAAACAAACTGTCTCAAAGAGGAGGGAGTGATTAAATCTGTCAAATGCTGCTAAGATTTTGAGCGACATATGGACTGAGAACTGGCCATTGAATTTAGCAAAAAGGAGGTATTGACGATAGCTGTCTCAGCAGAGTGATAGATACGAAGTGTGGTGAGCCGTTCTAATTAGACCGTGGCCGCCATTAGAAGATGGCGCCGGCTTCCACTGTGGCCTGTGACAAACAACTCCTAATATGGAGAATTGGCACGCAATCCCTTCCCACCCTATGAGAAAGGTCCACGTGGCAGCTTAGGATTGGTATGCGGGAGGCTTTATTAGGCTGTGCTTGGGCGCTCGGCGGGGGGTCGCTAGAAGATGATACTTGAATCAAGGCCTGAATAAACTGCTGAAAGAAGAATCCTGTGTTGTGTTTTCCCTTGCTGGCGAGGGGTCGCGACAACGAAGTCTAATAAGAATGGTTTCAAGAGAAAGGAGAAAAATTGCTGAAGATAGTTAAAATAAAAAAACTGTTGCAAAGGAAAGCAGAAACATCAGGAGGTAGTGTAGAATCTAACACTTTTTTAAAGGCAAGAGACCTTTCAGTATGCTCCTATGTAGATGAGGTTAAACCAAAGACTGGGGAAAAGTCTGTGATACAGAAGAACAAATGAGACTTGCAGAAGTACTCTTCTTGAGTAGATGAGAAGTGATGTGATCTAGCACCAAAGGGCAGTGCTGGCCCATGCTAAGAGGATAGACAACTTGCTCAAGGTCAAGGAGTGAAGGGAGCAGACATGTGTATAGACTGGGCTGATATTTCCATGCTATGCACTGTTATGATGGTTTTACTTGCTATCTATTGAGACAGATTAACATCCATGCTGTACTGGTTGTTAAAATTCCGTGAAATGTTGGATGAGTTTATGGGTTGAACCTTAGAGAATGTAGGCATTCTTCTCATTCCAATTTGTTAGGGAAACAAAGTGGGGGTCAGCTGTTAAAAGTGAGGAAGGATAAAGTGTTTTGATGTATCACTAGAGCATTCTGAGAAATATGAGGGGTGAAATAGTGACCTTGAAGAATGAGAGGATGAGTAGAAATGTATTTGTGTTTGGGGACAGCATTGAAGGCACAAAATTTGTGATCACGAATTCAAATTAAGATTCATTGGCATGAATGTGTTAGTGTTTTGTTCCCAGTTTTCTATTATTTTTTTAGCTGCTTAAGTGTGGCTATAAAATAGACTGAGAGTTGGCTTACCCAGTATAGGCCTGTTACAAGGCCAGAGAGAGAGATGCAAGAGAGTTGACTGTTTATGCAACAGACCATTATACTGATGGACCACAAGTCAAAACCCCACATGAGTACATCAGGTAAGAAGATTTATGATGGCAAAGAGGAGAGAAGACAGAGGGTTTTATGCCATTGCTAGGGACGTAGAACTTTTGGAGGTCAAGTTACTGAAGGAAATATGGGGCAAAGATATATGGACAGAGACTAACTGACTTAAAATAGAAGTATTGGGAGAAGTATGTCATCATCTATGACAAAGTCTAAGGATACAACAATGGGAGTGAGTAAAAATGGGAGTTTTGAGGATAAAAAAATCAAAAGGTGGTGAGGTAGACAGTGACCCTGAAGTCTTCAGTGGATTATAGGGAGTGATGTGGAGTCCAGGGGTGGCCTTAGAGGGAGGTATAATAGGTGAGAAACAGAACATTTTAGACAATCTGAAGAAACAAAATCAAGCCTAAGGAATGCTCGAATCTAAATCTAAACCTTATATGATGGAGGGCATGAGAGAAAATGAACCAGTGGCTGGTGAGGGACCTGAGTCTAGAATTCCTCACTATGTTCAGAAAACTGCAGAAAATGAGCAAGGAAATTGAAATCACATTAACCTAGGCTCAAGTCTCCTCTGCTGGTACTGGGTGTTGGACAATTGACCTAGTAATCTCATTGACAGTTAGATTCAAAATGGCGGATGGACGGTCAATCAGAAAAGGCACAGGGAGCTGCCCTGAAAACCGTGGTCCTAGGTAAAGGTGAAATATAATGCAGCAGATTCTTCTCACTCACCTGTCCAAACACTGTTCTCTCAGCACCATTTCAGGCCCTTCTCACCTGATGAGATTCCTGTTATTTGTGCATTTGATCATTTATTTAAATAATTTACTTGGCCTACTTTTTGCTGGGTCTTATGAAGATGAAAAAAGCTGATACTTCAAAACCCTACATGTTGTGAGCTCTGCTTTTGATGGTTTTACCCCTCGACATGTGTAGAGCATTTACAAAACATATGCACATCTGCCATCTTATCTGATCTCTGTGTTATGTTCTGGAGAGACTTCAGAGGATCTGACTGACCCACGGTGGCACAGTGTCCTGAGTCACAGCCACTGCGCTGGCCTTTTACAAAAGTAGACTTGTGCTTTATGCGTTTGCTTTGTCCCATGCTTCTTTAAGGTTAATTCAATCAGTCCAAGAAACAGATTCAATCTAGGAAAGTTTCTGGAGATAGAAAAATAAAAACAAAATACTGCTTAATTGAACAGAGTTGGTGAGATTATGTGTGAAAGCTTTGTGAGCTGAGATGTTTAATAGAAATGTAAGGGGGAATCTCTTTTCATAAATAGGATGATATAGTAGGGGTTAGTAAAACCCAAACCAGCCTGTGTGACCTGTAGCCACAATGAGATACTTCCTATCCTCCATTTTTTTCTCATTTGAAAAATGTCATCAATAGTACCTCCTTCATGGGGTTGTTGAGGGGATCAAATGATATTATAGACTAGAGTTTTTCTTTCTTTTTAATTAAAAAGTAATTCATCAAAAGTGGGCTAGCTGGGCACAGTGGTGCACACCTGTAATCCCAGCAGCTTGGGAGGCTGAGACTGGAGGTTCACAAGTTCAAAGTCAGCCTGGGCAATGTCGAGGTGCTAAGCAACTCAGAGAGACCCTGTCTCTAAATAAAATACAAAATGAGGCTGAGGATGTGGTTCAGTTGTCAAGTGCCCCTGAGTTCAATCCCCGGTACCCCCCCACACAAATATGGGCTTCAATATTTTTGTACTTTAAGAGAAGTAACTTCCAGATTGTCATCCCTAGAGGGTAGAGACACAATTGTGGACAAATTCATGAGGATCTTTAAAGCTTGTGCCTCCTCCGTGACTATTGCGGGTACACTATGTTGGTGGCTACCCAGAGAAGGTTTATTCCTTCTGAACACCGAGTAGGGCAGGGCAGGTTGGACCTTCAGGTAGCTTGGGCTCCCTACAGCCTCTGGAATAAGGAGTGCTATGCCCTAGTTCTTCTTTTCTCTCCTCTCTATTTAGTATGGGACACAGCATTGATTTGATTACTACTTCTCTAAGGGAAGACTTGAATTCAGAGGATTGAGTTGGGGAGTCACTTTGAGAAAGGGTGGGGAGCAGAAGGTTTCCAATACCCCCATACATGTTGCCAATCTTGCCCATACACTGGCCATGTTCTCCTTGCCCAGCATGGGAAAGGTGTGCAGAAGGCTCTAGATGAAGGCTCTTCTGTTGACAGATCAAAACTAAACAAACAAAATGAAAAGCCTATTGCCAGTCTCATTGAAAGGCTGTTTGGTAGCATTCAGGATATGATTTAAGTTGTAGGTCACTATCGCATCCAGTGGCTGTATCCTGTTACAGAGGGGTCCTTTGGATTTCTTTGCAAATGACTTAAATATCTTCAATTCATTGCTAGGGAATATTTCTGAAAGGCAAAAATTTGCATTTATTATCTCCTCTTTTCCCTTTTTTGACTGCCTTCATGAATAAGCACAGACCACCCCAGCCATTGAGGCAGGATTCTGGGGAGCAGCTTTTGTTTCTCCAGAATTTTCTCACTTGGAGGATAAATTTGACTTTCTCTTCTCAATACTGTGCTGTACACAGTTGAGCTTTTGCTGAAAACTATGAGTCATTTTTCATAAACAGGGATTGTCAAAAGTGCTTGATTCACATTATAGCAACAACAAATACAGAAAAAGCCCCAAACTGAGCGAGTTCCAAATTTTCAGATGTTCTGCAAAGAGAAGGGACGTGGGAAATGCTGTCTTTGGAGAAATCTCTTCACTTTTTAGGTTTTGGGTTTTTTATTTTTATGTTTAAAATTAAGATGATAACAGGAGTATAATAGCCATATAGTAAATCTCATGAAAATAATCTCATGGATATTGGACAATATTATTGGGAGTGGTTGCATTATTTTTCTACAGTTTCTGAAGAAATATATGGCTGACAATGCAGTCTCTTTTATTTTATGGTTATTTGAATCACTATACTTCAAAATATATTATGTTTTAGAAATGAACATTATACACAGTGGTGAAATTAAAATGTTTTAAGTATCGGTAAAATGACATCCAATAGTGCAGACCATTTAATAAAGCAGCCAGACCAGACCCAGTTCAAACTGTGCTGGGTGATTCTGCTTCTGCTGGGAATGTGTTATTTTGAGGTAAAAGGAAATTGGGTTTAAAAGCTTTCCATCTGTGGAATGCATCAAAATAAACATCATATGAAAACTACTTAGAAAAAGTCAAAACGAGTATGCGTTATATGAATTATAAACACAAATAGTCATATATCTGTGCAAAAGTAGCCAACACCCGGAATGTATCATTGGATATTGTCAGATCCCAAAGAATTCAACTGTCAAAATTCAGCTGACTCTATGAAGGATTCAGAATGCAGTGATCCAACCATGGTAATAATAAAATACAGCTGTTGTGCTTTAAAAGCCACAGAGGCAGACACTGGGGGGAGATTTGTCTATGGAAATTAACTGATTTATGAATTTATTAGGTCACATTTGTGGCAGCAACCACAAGTTGCTTACCCAATATCTCTTCTCCCTTCTTTTTTAGCGACGGAATCCCGATGTTACATACAACATTAGTGTAGCCAACTGAAAACTCTCCCTTCTGAGCAAAACCCCTTTAAAAGTACATCCCAAAGCCCATTCCTCTTGCTGCTCACATAAGAATGTCTCTTAGCTACAAAGAAAGTCAGGAAATTTACAGTATTTTGAGCTCACCATTTGAGAACTGGAAGAGGATTTAGAAATCACACAGCCTAATGTTTCAACTTAAAGTCAAGAAAGCAAAGCTCTGAGAAAAAGCTTCATTTCCCAGATTTCTTTCTAGCTACCGGGAGACAATTCTATGTACCAAATGATAAAGGAATGGGACTTTGGTCCCAGCCTCTACATTCTGTGTGAGTGAATACAGATTGTGTGAATACAGATGTGATAGTTGGAGCTCCAGTACTATCTTCTTACCATGATGCATGCTTGAGGACAGAAGCCATCTGCTAAAGATTTCAGTTTTGAAACACTGAAGGATTCAGTGTCTCTGAAAATGGTAGGCAGGCTTACCAGTCATGGACTTTGTCTTGACTTCTTTAATAAATTTCTATTTTATTAAATACAATGGAACCAATAGGAACTGATATGTACCCATATCAGCCTATAGTAAGAGGATAAAAGATAACAAGGTAAATGTTTCAAATTTAAACCAAAAGCAAAAGACAAGAAAAAGCTATAGACGAGAGTCTCAGAAGAATGCTCTTCTCCAGTTCTGAAAGAAAGAGAATATCAGAGCAAGCTTCACGAACAGAAGGAAGGCTCCATGGTCCTGCCTCAGGGTTTGTTTAGATGGCAAGAATTTTAAAGTACCAGCATCTGCTTGGCATTTACTGTTTTAGTTGTGTACTTTTTCCATGAGAACGTCTTGTGGAGGAGGAATGGTCAAAGGCAGTATCAGAGAATCTATGTTCTAACCAACACCATCTTGATTACACTTCTTTAGTGATCTTTAGTGAGCCCTGCATTATTGAGCACAGGTGTTTTTTTTTTCTTTTTAATCAGCACCATTTAATCAGAAGTACTTGGCCAGCTCATCTGCTGCCATCTACACAGAATTGGCTGGAAGACAAGAACTTCTCCTTTTGTCACATTTCTACATACACCTAGATAAACAATTGTCATTGCTCATTTGCAACTGCAGTGTCCCTTTATTAGAGCTGAGAATGTCTTTTTGTTTCCAATCTTTACCTTTTCTTTTAAGCAAAGAATATTCAACATCCTCTGCTGACCTTTGTCTCCAATTCTAAAACAAAATCCACAAAAAGTTGGTCTCAGAGTCCTAATGACACTTGACTGAGCTAGAGTGACACCACAGACTCAAGAGCTCTACTGTGGCTCCCTCTTTCTATGCTGTGGTAGGAACAGGGTGTGAGCAGTTGGTTATTTAGAAGGTGAGGAATGGTGTCAGAAAAATACCTCACATTCCATGCTTTCTTTAGATGATAAAAAATTCAGGTGAAACAAGTCTTTAACAAGTTTTTTTGAAAAGTGTAGCTAAGTTTTTCCTAAGACCAAACTGGCCTTTCCATTTTATTCTTGATTTTTTTTTAAATTAGAGCTTTATAGTTACGCATGCTAGTTGGGTTCATCCCAACAAATCATGAGAATGCATGGGAATTGATTTAAGCTTATGTCCCTCCACTTCTCACCGTATTATACCTCCCTCTTCCATTCACCTTCCTCAACCCTAATAGACTTCCTTTCACTCATCTATTAATTTATATTTAATTGGTTCCTTATGTTATCTTATCCTTTTCTCACCTTTTTCTTAATTTTACTCTAGATTCCACATATGAGAGAATACATCCGACCTTTGAGTTTCTGAGTCTATCTTGTTTCATTGAACATGATATTCTCCATTTCCATCCATTTAATGACAAATGACATAATTTCATTTTATGGCATTTTATATCATATTGTGTGTGTGTGTGTGTGTGTGTATAAAATACTTGGGAATCAACTAAATGAAAGAGGTGGAAGACTTCTACAATGAAAACTACAGAACGTTAAAGAAAGAAATATGGAAAGACCTTCCATGTTCTTGGATAGGCATAATTAGTATTGTCAAAATGACACTACTACCAAAAGCACTATACAGATTTAATGCGATCCCAGTCAAAATCCCAATGACATTCCTCATAGAAATAGAAAAAGCAATCATGAAATTCATCTGGAAAAATAAGAGAACCAGAATACCCAAAGCAATCCTTAGCAATAAGAGTGAAGCAGGTGGCATCACTATACCAGAACTTAAACTATACGACAGAGCTATAGTAACAAAAATGGCATGCTATTGGCACCAAAATAGAGTTGTAGACCAATGGAGCAGAATAGAGGACCCAGAGACAAACCCCTATAATTACAGCTATCTCGCATTAGACAAAGGCATCAAAAACATATATTGGAGAAAAGACAGCTTCTTCAACAAATGGTGCTGGGAAAATTGGAAATCCATATGCAATAAAATGGAATTAAACCCCTATCTCTCACCATGCACAAAACTCAACTCATGGTGGATCAAGGACCTAGGAATGAAACCAGAGACCTTGCACCTAATAGAAGAAAAAGTAGGTCCAAATCTTCTCCATCATGTTGTGTGTGTGTGTGTGTGTATAATTATTTTATGTATACATAATTATATAATATGTTTGATTATTATATTATGTATATAATATATTCATTGTATTATATATGATAATATGATATATACTATATATAATATAATTATATGTTATATGTAATGGTATATATAATGTATATGATATATATCATAATTTCTTAATCCATTCATCTATTGATAGGCATCTGGGTTGATTCCATAATTTAGCTATTGTGAATTGAGAGCATAGATTTTTGTAATAACTCAAACACAATGACCTTGCCAAGCAAAACTATAATCTTTATTTTACAGATAAAAGGAACTCTAGAAATTTTGCATACATTACTCCTGGTCATGATGTTAATAAGTAAACATATCTGAATTCAAATCAGATATAGCACAACTGTGAAGTCTGAGATCAGTTATCTCAACACATTATTGATAAACAAATCTGCCAGTTATTAAATAACTACTATGCTCAGAAATGTATCACATACAGTAATTAAAAAAAAATCCCTGGGAGAGTGTTTAAGGTAATAAAACTGAATGCCATAGAGATTTGATAATTTGATCAAAGTCAAACGGCCAGTATGTGGGCAAGCCATGATTCAGACTTAGCTGTTGCTAACTCCCAAATGCATTCCATTTCCCTTAAAAAATGTGAGTTTTCACACAGAAACCTAATAGCACACATCTTGTGCATTAAGGATTGGAGAATCAACTAAATGAAAGAGGTGGAAGACTTCTTAATTTCAATTAAGGATTGAAATTAAGGCAGACACCAGGAAGTGGTAACTGTGGAATAGCATTTGGGTAAGACAAAGAGATTATATCTACTGGTGTTCAGCCCTGCGTGGAGAAGAGGAGCTGTTTGTATGTATTTGCCTGGTAAGTTGTGCACTCCAAGAGGGCAAATGGTATCAGTTATGGGAGAAGAGAGTAGTTTCATTTCTCTTTTGTGTGTGGCAAGTCTTACCAGGGTTCTGTGTAGAGGTGGTCTCCTGGGTCTGAAGATGTTAAAGAAGAGAGACTCTGAGGTTCAGAGTAGGGCTGCACTCTTCCAGCTTCAGAAAACGGCTTTTGGGCAGTGGACCACCTTGATCCATCATTCTGCAGGGCATTTCTTAGGCTGTTCAAGTAGTTTTCACTAAATTTGAAAACCTGCCTGAATAACATGAATAAATAGATACTTGCTAATAGGCAAAAATCTGTATTATACTTCAGAAAATGCATGAGTCTGGGTGTTAAGAAAACTTCTGTTCCCAGTTTGACATTTATTTTAATTGTAACCTTGGGGAGCTGATTTTTCTCTGGGTCTCATTTTCTCTATTAACCCATAGTATATCATTAAGTAGGGTTACCAGCTCCTCCCAGTTTTCCCACTTTAAAAAATGGGAATTCCTGTTTCTTGGGAGTTACCTCAGTGTTGGAGAAACCAGAAGAATAGGTCCCAATAACATTAAGGTTATGTGAGATCAATGTCCATTTCCAGTTCAAATCTTGGACTCCAAGTACTGCCCTCTCTGGTCTTGGGTTTCCCATCTAAACATTATAGGTTTGGATTTAATGAGGGGATTGATTGAGGCCTAGGGTGAGTAGACATGATGTTTTCCCCAGGCTATTCCAGTTTTAGAAGTGAAAATCCCACATTTTGGTAAATCCCTTTATCCTGGGAAAATTGGGACAGTTGGTTGCCCTCCAAACAAGCCCTTCCAGCTTGGGCCTCCTTGAGGTCTGTGACTCAGGTCCAGCCACATGCACTGTAGTAGGCTTGACCTGCCCTGATTGACCTCATTAACCACTGGCTTTCAAAGTATTGGAGGCAGGAGGCTGAACCGGCATGATTAAGAGGCTCATAGTTAAGATCTTCAAATGTCACTCATCTCAGGCAAATCTATACAAAACTCTTTAACATGACAATAGTCAAGCTAATGCCCTGATTTCACACACACATTTACATAGGGGAAAATGGTCACCTAGTCCTCTAATGAGGGTCCTTATACATGCTCAAAAGAAAGAGGACTGACTTGTGATCGAGATGTGAATTGAATTATTTTATTAATCTCTAAGACATACTGTTATGCTTCTTAACCAAAGGGCTCATATTATGAAGAGGAATCCAACCCATATTAACCATTTGTGGCCTTGAGATAGTTGCTTTGTCAGCCTAAATCCTGGAGTGGAAATATTGTGGAACTGTCACAGTCAACCCAGACTGGACATGTATATGAGCAGGAAAGAAATCTTTTTTGTTATGAGCCATTCGTATCTAGGTATTGTTCACTGCTGCAGCAAAACAAATCAACAACAACAACAACAACAACAAAATCCATGATAGAGTCATAAAATTAAATTAGATAAGGACATCAAAGAGCTTTGTAATTCACACATCCCTATATGGAAGTGAGGAATAGGGCTGATTATTTTTTTTCCAGTTCCCAAGTCACATCATAATGGACTCTCACATTGCACTGTTGAGATCCCAGTGAATGCAAAAGAAAAACACTAAATTCTAAACCAGAAAGGGCTTTCTGACCCTGATTCCATCATTGCCTGGCTTAGCTGTCCCCTCTTGATTCTGAGTTGCCCCATCCCAAAATGAGGGATTGTACTTGTGATGATTCCAAAGCCCCTTCCCACTTGGGTGTGGGGTGTTTTGCTCTCATCACTCACTGTTTCCTGGGGGGGATTGATCTCCTGGGTTTGGCTCAGACTCAGCTGCTGAATCTGTGGCTTTGAGAGGCGTGTTGTTCTCTGAAGGGCAGCTGTGTCTGAATAGCTAATGGATGTAATCAAAGAGGCAGCAAACACTGCTTCATGAAGATAGAACTGTGTCAAATAAAAGGAGTTATTTCAGAAAGCTCATCCCAGGAAATGAGTGGAATTGTCTGAGTCAGAAGTAGCTGCAGAATGCCTGCCCCGGTGATTGGGGTTTCTTTGAAGAACAAAGGGCTGTGGGAGAAGGGGCCATGTGTGGTCTACCTCAAAGAAAGTGAACAAACAGCTTTGGAGCACTCAACCCAAGGGTCCCAGGAAACATTCCACCTCTGATTCCAGTGACCTTTATGACCTTGGGTGACTCAACTTCTGGGAGCTGCCATTTGAAAACTGGGACTCAAAACAGATGGCCATGGGACCACAGGAATTCAGGTACATGGTTTTAAAAATTTAATACCATTTGTAAATACTACTTTTAGAGGAGTGCATGGTAAAGAATAAACTTTGAAGTAAGCCATGGGTTTTAATCCCTGCTCTCCTACTTATGCTGGGCAAAATACTTGAAGCCCCAGAGCTCATGTTTACATATCTATAAAATGGGGAAAATTGTTCTTACCCATAGGGTTGGTTGTGGGAAGGATGGAGTGAGCTCGTGTAAATCTCTTAGCGCTTGCTACATACAATAAATGATGCGATTTTTACATTTTATTGACTTTTGATAGACTTGAATGTAATACATAAAATTATAATTGGGAAGGAATTTTTGACATTTTCAGGTCTCTGACTTTACAGAGGAGATAAATGAAATGCCAAAAGAAATTGAACATCTCAGCTAAGGTCATGCAGTTAGAATACAAGTCAGTTACAACCCAGTTTCCCAATAACTCTGTTGGTGATCCTCCACTTCACCAACTTTCCAGTGAATGTGTTTTGTTTCAAAATTGTAGAACCCAAGGGACAGGATCAGATATAAAGCCCCAATTCAGGAAAACTAGGTGCTTTTTTTCCATGTCAATCCAGTAGTTGATGAGGGGGATCAGCCAATATGATAAAGTCAGAACTGCTGACAGGTTGTGTGGAAGGTTGGTCTTGGTTCTAATTTTCATCCTTATGAATAATGTATATTAATTTTATCATCCTCTTCAAGAAAAAAATATTGTGTAATTTCCATCTATTCCTTCATGTTTGGATTTATTTGGGGACTGAACATTTTAAGAAGCTTGGTAGGCATTCAAGGAACATGGGGGTCTGGTGAGGGAGGACAATACCCCCGACTGAGAGAATTTTGGGGAGAATCCTTCACATTTATCTTATACTGTTTTCTCCCACCACCACCAGATCTCCAACCTGACTCCTCACATCCTGACAATCTTATGAATTCTTATGCCCACTTATAAGATGCTCTAGAAATTGCCCAGGATGTCTTTAATTTGGGGGGGGGGGATGTAGAGATGGGTATTAGAGAATAAAGCTCACTCTTTTTCTTTCCTAGTGTGCTCCAATGGCTCATGCAAGACACCCCCCACTTCTAGAAGCCTGGGGAAGAGGAATACGCATGTTGTTTCCACTTCTCTCTCTTCTCTCCAAACAAGAGACTTACATGATTAATATAATTTGGGAATATGTTCTTGCAGGTACAAAGCTTCTCCTACACTCTCTGGCTCATAGGACACGTGTGTCTCCAGCTTCTTTTCCATGTGATAAGTCTTCAAGGAAAGCTATACTCTGGAATGGGTAGCCCTAGGTCCCCTGATGCCCCATGTGGGACTGAGTGAGTCAATTTAGTGCAGGGGTGGGGGAGGTGAGCAGACCACTTAGACTAGGAAGTATTATGGCCTCTCTGCATAGCAACTTCTCTGGTCCAGTTTTACCTGCTATCAAGTCGACCATTTTTGTCCTGACCCTTGCTTATGTCCCCTGGTTGGTTGAGAATCAGTTAGGGTGGAGATAGTCCCCAAACAGGACAACTCATGAGTTCCTCCCTCACATTGACATGTGGGTTAGGGGAGAGCTTTCCGACTCTGTTTGGTGCCCTGTGGTAGTGATTTCCCACATGTGTAAGTCATCTGTTTCAGGCAGTTGTGACATCGTATAACAGGAAGTGTGGTCAGGAATGAGTGGTAGCCCAGGTAGCTTAGATCAGCACCTTCCTTTCTACCACTCTCTAAGTCTTGGCAGGACAGCCTCCTCTGATTCCCTGGGCAACACAGGCCTCATGCCTGGTCCACTCCTCGGTAGTTCTTGGCTTCCCCTAGGACATCTGTTGCTGTGCCTTTTCCCCAGTGACCTTCTGCACTCCTGGGTTTATATCCAGCACATGCCATATCTCTCTCTAAATCTGATCAATAGGCAATAAAATACAGTTGGCATTTGTCTTAATAAATAGAGATCGGAAGAAGATGGAAGTCATAAAAGAGACTATTAAGGCCAATGATATCTAATTAGGAAAATTGTAATATGCTGCTATTGGCTAAATAGGCCTGAGAGTGCCTAATGAGGAACTCAAGTTGCTTTATTCTCATTGTCTTCAACAATATGAGGTATTGTTCTCACTCAGGATCTAGTCATTTTAATTTGAACTTCTATTTTCTCTTAGAAACACTTCTCAGCTACTTGCTCAGTCTATTTGCTCCATCCTGTAACCTCTTCAACTATATATAGCATCAATAATTCTTAAAATGTCAAAAGAATTTTAGATTTTAAAGATAATCTGTGTTCTGGTCTAGATATGAGGTTTCCCCAAAAAACTCAAGTGTGAGACAATGTCAAAATGTTCAGAGGTGAAATGATTAGTGACCTAATGGGTGGATTAATCCATTGGATGAATTAATAATTTGAAAGAGCTACTGTACTGGTTGGCAACTGCAGGCAGGTAGGAGGTGGCTGGGAAAGTAGGTCACTGGGAGTGTGCCTTGGGGGTTATATTTTGTCCCTGGAGACTTTCTCTCTGATTCCTTTCTTCCGGGCTGCCATGAGATGAGCAGTTTACCTCTGCCACACCCTTCCACCCTTTGCTGGAACAAAATGTCACCCTTCCACCAGGTTCTGCCTCACCTCTGGCTCAGAGTGAAGGAGTTGGCTGATCATGGACTGAACCTCTGAAACCATATGCCCAAAATAAACTCGTTCTTTTCAGATATTTTGGCCACAGCAAAGAAAAGGTGACTAACACAGTCTGCTACAACCCTCTCATAAAATGCATGGAAAAAGTAGAACTTTAAAAAAAATAAGGAATTAACTTCCTAAAGAGCCAGGTAGCTTGAACAACAACAACAAAAAAAGTAATTAACTAGAGACATACTCAATATAAAATTAATTGAGATCTGATTTCTTATTCTGTAGGAATAATTTTTATTTGGTATTAAACAAAGATCAAAAAGCCAGTGACAAAAAAAAAAATGACCCACACATTTCTCCTACATTTTCCTTTAGCATCTTTTGATCCCATAAGTTTGTTCTGAAGCTGGTTCAGGGTATTTGCTCACTCAGTCAATGCCTATCCACTGTCTATAGAGTATCTAAAGACCTGAGGAAAGGGAGGAAATTAAGTTCTGGACATTATGGTCCCAAAGACACGGTCTGGAGTATGTACACAGACAATGAGCAGAAGCTTCTAGGATCTGTACAGAATGCTGAAGATGCATAAAGAATTGGGTGCCAAGAGCAATTTTAAAAGTTAAAGAAGGCTTCCTTTAGGAGAGAGTGTGGAAGAATAGATAGGAGCTAATTAAATGAGGACTTGGAGATTGAGGAATCAGAGGCTCTCCTAGGAAGACACAGCAGTGCATTGGAAGCGTCCAGGGTCAGTGCACCATGTTCTCCTATTATCTCAAGGAGTTCAGGATTGCCCGAACATGGAATATGGGCACAGGCTGTCCTCACTGGAGTCTAAATTCAGTTTAAAGGCCTAATATTGATATAATGGTGACGACGACTTCTCTCCTCCTCCCCAGGCACCTCTCTGCATTTCCCCCTCTGCTTCCAGTTAAGTTTATCATTTTATATACATATGATATAACTATAATCTCTTTTTTGGTCTGGGCCTGAAAATCTTTCTGTTGGTTGAGTGAATTATTGACTCTTGCACTCTTTCCTGTGTCCACACCTTTTGCTGTGCAATTTTGTGGTTTCTCCCACACAGGACAGTGGGTTTCCCTTTGCCATCAGTACTGGCCACGTGACTTGCTTTTGCTAATGGGCTGTTAGATGTTTTGGAAACAGAGATTTGAAATATGCTGGTGGAATGGGCCTTCCCCTGGGCTTCTACAGCATTGTCCACTCCCCACTCTTCAGCAGGTGGTTATATTACTTCAACTTGTTATGGTTTAGATATCAGGTGTCCGAAAAGCTCATGTGTGAGACAATGCAGGAAGGTTTAGAGGAAAGATGATTAGGTGATGGGAGCCTTAACCCAATTAATGAATTAATCCCCTGATGGGATGAACAGTGGTAACTGAAGGCAGGTAGGGTGTGGCTGGAAGTCTCTGGGGGCATGCATTTGGGGGACATATTTTGTATGTGGCAGGTGGAGTCTCTCTCTCTCTGTCATCATGTGAGCTGCTTCCCTCCACCACACCCTTCCACTATAATGTTCTGCCTCACCTGAAGCCCTGAAGAATGGAGCCTGCTGTCTGTGGTTTTGAGATCTCTGAAACCATGAGCCCCCAGATAAACTTTTCCTCCTCTAAAATTGTTTTAGTGGGGTCTTTTAGTCACAGCAATGAAAAACGGCTGACTGAAACATACCTGCACTAAGAATGAGACTCTAAGAGCCATCTAAGGCTCTGAACCAGCTTGAGGACCAGTTGTCTAGGCAAGCCCAACCTAGACCAGCCTCAGCTGATCACAGATGAGAAGCAAACCCAGGGCCACTCACATCTGACTCATAGTGAAAAACAAAGGGCTGACTGTTACATGCTATCAATTTTGGGGACTGCTTTTTTATACAGAAATGGCTAAAGTGCCCTCCATGTTTTCTTGGCCTACACCGCCTAAGGAATGGGTCTGAGAGCTCTCAGATGGTCTACTCATGGTGACCAGGCTTTCCACCAAGCCACTCATTTTCTGTGCACGTTTGTCTCTGTGAATCATTCTGTCCATTCACAGAGATTGTTTTCTAAGGAGACTCTAGACTAGATACCCAGGGAGAGCAGATGTCCTCAGTGAGGCCCACAGTCCAGCTGAGGAGAGAGAAACCACAATGGAGCAGGGAACCGTCATGGCAGTGCTGTCGAAAGGAAAATGTGGAGTAACTAGGGCAGATCTGGACAGGGGGTGCACAGCCCAAGCAGACTGGGCGGGGTCAGGTAGGTGGTGGGCCTGGGCTCTTTCAAAGGACTGACTCCAGAAGCTGCAGGCCAAACTCATGCCCTTTTACCAGTTTCTGTTACATTTATGAAGTCAAGCACAAAATTTATTCCCTCAGCCCTTAATATTTCATCTGTTATCTGATGCTTAGTATTTTAGCTGCCAATTCATGCAGATCCTTACAGTCTATAATGGTTTGAAAAAGTTGCATGAAATCACAGATGAATAAATACTTTGGCAAATTCCCCAAAGGACACAACTGTAAGAAGCAAAAGTTGTTCTTATTGAAAGGATTGAAAAGCATCTGAGATGATATAAGTTTTACAGTTAGATATTATCATCTTGTTATAATTCACCAAATTCAGTTTTAAATAATGACTTTCCACGTTTGTGTGGTACCAAACTGTTAACGCATTTTCTCATCTGTTATTCAATTTGATCAAATTGGCACCCAAGAAAGGCACTATCTCACATGGAAAGAACAGTAGCAGAGAATCTCTTCCACTCGTCCTCTTAGGGATGGCAAGGGGCCTCTCCAAACAGGGGACACAGTTTGTAAAGTAAGTCACCCATCATTCTGGCAAAGTAAAACTTCACCACCTGCCTCTGACCAGCCACAGAATGCAGGTGTTTATAGGGAGGTGAGGGGGGTCAACAAAGACCTGATTTGCAGAGTCAAAAAAGCCAACCTTGGATGAACCTGTACTTCCCTTCAAAATATGGAGAAATAAACAAGGTTTGTGTGTGTGTGTTGATGTTCTCCCCCAAGATAATGAAGGCCTGACCTCAAGGCTTATGGGTAATAACAGTTACACTAATGTAGCAAGTCACCAATAAATTTGTACTAAGCTTTCTCAAGAAGAAAACAGATGGGTTATTAGCTCTTATCCCAATAATGTAACACTAGACATCGGTAATAATAGTTGAAAAGTACAATAACTAAAGCAAAGATAAACTGAAAAATACTTAAAAACACTATCTAAGTGATTCCTGTGTTCAAGTGGTTGTAAAAACTACAATATGCCTATTAGGAAGCTACTAAAAATAAAGAAAATCCATAGGAAAGATAGAATGGGACCAAAGCTATATTTAGAGTGAAATAAATAATACTGGATAATTTTCTAATTTTTAAAGATCAAAATGTATTGAGTTAATTAAGCAGAAAATTTAGAGAATGTTAGTAAATAAGTTACAAAACCACAAGGGAAAAGACAACAATTACCAGGAGCTAATGAATTTACTAATAGAAGAGTAGAACATTAAAAATATGATTTTTTATTTTTTTGATTAAGAATAATTATGTAGAGCTTGATACAAATACATTTAATTATTTCAAAAATAAAAAGTCAAAATGATTTTTTTGTTGAAATATAAATGACCAAATGTGTTTCAAGAAGAAAGAAAAACCTAAATAAAATGTGGAATTGAACAAAATAGAAAAAAAATTATGATTCTAAATGACTCCAGGCTCAGACAGTTTTGCATATTTTATGTTTTCACAGAATAATTCTCATGCTGTTGAAATTATTCCGAAGCAGAGAAAAGCCAGAAATACTAACAAATTTATTTCATCACAATATAACAATTATAGCACAGAAAAAGGAACCCTGACCTTATCTGCAATTTTGGAGAAAGATGGGAAAGAAAAAAAAAAAAACTTGACATAATGCCAAGAAAATGAGATTCAGAATTATATTTAAAGATTAGTATGGTATGACCACATAGGTTTTATTCTTTCAATAAAAGGTGGTTTAAGTAAAATTGGTTGTATTATTTTAATATATCTTATTCATAGATGAGAAAAAGAACCTTTTTAATCACTGAAAAAAGTGCTAAGAAGTCACTTAATGAAATTTATCACCCATTCCAGATTAATGAGGAAAAGAAACACATAACCAACAATGTAGAGTTAACTGGGAACATAAAGACACTTCCAGAACATTGTAAGATTATGAAAGTCAGGAATCCACTGCATATCACTGTCAAAGTAGAAGACAGTCCTTTTAAAGTTGGGAACAAGTCAGAGTAAAAAATAAAAGGCTATTGTCATAACATTTCAGCAAACAGAAGACGTATGAAACAGAGTCTGCAGACTGCCATCAGCCCTGGAGGACATGGGTTGGGGACAGCAGCCATGCCCTCCTGTATTTCAAAGTCTCATTACCCAGTGAATGTAACCTGTAACCACTGCAATTTAGTTCCTTGTAGACTTCCTGACAACCTTAGAATGATGAACAACCTGGAGAATGCCCATTCCTGCTTATTACAGTTCTTACTTGGAATGCCTGGCGTAAGTGATGGCCACTCTCTGTCCTTTGCTATTCTCATGCACCAATGCAATTTGCTGAAATTGTAACTTCCTGCCGTTTTTTTTTTTTTTTTTTTTTTAATCTGTAAAGTCAGACTCCTTGAGCACCATTTTGGGAGGACTTATTTATTCTGGGCAAGTAGAATTTGTGTCCACCCCCACCCACATTCTCACCCCTAAGGGCTCTGCTCATTTTGGCTCTAATAACTCTGTTCTCATACGAGGTATGCCCTACTTTGCCTTTTCTGTTGACAAAACTAGAAAATTTGGTAATGTCTAAGACATGCAGGTTTCAGTGGTTGGATTCAGTATCTAGTAAACCAAAGGAAGCCATATTCAGGATATCCAAGACAATCAGCCACCTGTTAAATAAGCAAATGATTTTTGTAATATGACTGAATTTAAAAAATACAAAATTAAGCATAGTTTATATAGCTGCCAGATATGACTAGGTAAAAATTACAGGGGAGAAAAGAAAATTACAAGAGATAAAAAGAAAAATTGTTGAAGCTCTGAAATACCCAGGAATAACAATCAACATGCAGATCTACATGAGAACACTGTAGACCTTTATGGCCAAACGAAAAAAGAGACACAAATAAGTGGAAAGATAGTTTTGCCCTCAAAGGGGAAACCAAAATGTTAATTATTATTGGCTCAATTGTGTTCCAATTTTTTAAAAATTCAATGAATTTTGACTTCAAAGAAATTCTAATTTGGAAGAATAAATAAACAGAAAAGAAAATTTTAAGATTGGAGAAATCTGAAAGTTTCTTCCTACTAGATGTTAAAACATGTTTTAAAACGACAACGATTGAAACAATATGCTGTTATTGAGTCGCAAAGGCACAAACAAACTGGGTAGCTCGGGGAGGGTTTAACAAAGGGGCTATTTATAAAACTGTGGATAGGTAACACATATTCCTATTTGATGATATTCTCTCTATTTCCTGAATTCAGTCAGAAACCAGGGAGCGAGGGAGTCCCTCCAGGCAGTTCAGACAGGATGGCAGTTAGAAGACAGATCAGATTGGCCACAGTGATCAGATCCAGAGAGGGCGTGTTGGAGGTCAACAGACAATATTCCACAAAAATGCCAGGATGGACAACCACTTAAAACAGTCCAAAAAATACACTGTAACATATTCACTAATTCAACAAATATTCATTGAGTGTTTCCCCAATGCACAAGGATGTCCATATGTAATAAATTAATAAGGGAAGTAAGATTATTCAATAAATGGTACTAGAAAATTGAGCAGCACTTTGCAAAAATTAGATTAGTGCCTGTGCAGGCCTGTGCAAATGGATTCATTCAGCACCCAAGCCCTCCTCTTTCTTGTAGCCCAGAGGGTGGGGGTCTAAAACCACAGGCTGTACAGCACAAGGGTTAAAAGTCCAGATTTGAGTCAATCTGAATCAAAATTCTAGATGTCAATCATAAGCCATGTGATATTAAACAATTACTTAACCTGTTTCTCAGTTTTCTTACATGCAAAGTGGGGAAGATAATAATATTACTTATCTCATAGATGTTGTGAAGGTTAAATTAGTTGATATCTATTAAGGCACTTAAAACAATGCCCAACACACAACAAGCCTTGCACAGTTTTGAGCATTATTATATTTCTCGGATACAGGTTTTGCCCAGGAGACATCATTATGTATCAGCAGAAGGCAGTCATGGGTACCACAGAGTGATGCCTGAGACAGGGTTGGGGCTGCAGAGGTAGGGTTTCAGTGTGCAGGAGTAGGGGGTTTCTTCTAGAAAGCCTAGGGTGTGATTGGGGATTTCTTGCTCTTGATTTTGTAGTATCCAAGTTAGGCACTCTAGTCCTCTTGGTAGCTTAGTAACTTAACTCTAATAAAATTCTCTCAGCTTAAGACAGCTAAAATAGATTTAATGTTTAACCAGCACAGATTCTTGCTTCGTGTTAAGATAAAACCCAAGTGATTAAGTACTACATTGTAAAAAATAAAGCCATTTAAAATACAATGGAAAATACATGTGATATCTTAAATGACCCCAGCCTGGAATTTTTTTTTTTGTCAATATAGAGATACTGGAAGATAATTTTGAATGATGTGACCACATTGTTTACAAGTTAAAGATCACGCCTAGAATTGCAATACATACAGAAGATCAAGAAGAAAATGTTCACAAATACAACATCGGTCATAGTTTCAACAAATTAGAGCTTAAACAAATTATTATAAAAATATTAAAGCAGCAATATAAATTAAAAGATGCCACCAACTAATTCTTATTAAATAAAGATACATATGACATGTATTTACTGGCAAGTTAAAAATGCAAATTAAAAGCAAGGTATCATTTTTCTTCTTTGCCAGGTTGACAACAAATAAAATAAAAAAATTAAAGGATTTATTTTTATTCTGGCCAAGGAGGTAGTGAGGAAGCACACTCATTCTCTGTTGGTGGGAATATAGATTGGTAAAATCATTCTGGAGGACAATTTGGTAATATTTACTGAGGATTTATGCATCCTACTCCTGGCTCTAAAAGCCAGGCTTCAAGCTGTGGCTGGTACATAAAAAACAGCTTGAAAACAAGTTCTATTTCAGGCAATTGCCCAGTGCCACTCCCTGACTTGTCCTGACTCTGCAAATCTCCCTAGCCACCATGTCCTGCCTCTAAATCCCAATTCTGTATTTGAGAGCTCTGGGATCCTCATTTATTCCAAACTGTCCAGACTTCTCTGAATTTTATATCTGAACCAGCCCTAAACCCTAAGTACTTTGGTGTCCCAGGGTTAGATTTAGATTTAGATTTAGATTTGGATTTAGATTTAGAAGGGCATTTCTTCTAGTTCCCCAACCACAGCCATAGCCCCAATCGGGTTGTCTCCTTCATCTGCATCTCTCCCTACCCTTCTCACATTAGAGGAAGGGTATTTGAACAATCCCAACTATGTCTAAAGTTGATTCATTTCTGCCCAATGCAGAAGCTAACATATAACCTTCAGAATGAACATAATTGAAAAGACTCCTTACATGCCAATTGTATTTTTTCTTTATTTCGTATCTTTGCATGTGACTGAATCAGTTATGTGTTATCTCTTGTTGACCACTTTCAACAATGTAATTGCTTTGACTGTATTTATTTTCTGTAGCTTTGCTCTAAGCTTTTTAAATGATTACTATTCTCTTCCAATATTTTTGGATTCCTCCTGCTCTGGGGAAGTAAAATTCCTCCCTTCTCATTTAAGAACCAATGGATTTTGTGAGTTATGGCTTTAGCAATTTTGAAACTTCTTATCTTCCTTTACTCCAATTTTTGAACAAAATGAGAGTTGTCTTTAAATGGAGAAAAAAATGAAAAGGCACTTTTTATATCCCTTCTCTATTCTTTGCAGTGGCTCCATTTAATACAGGTCATATTGTAACAGTTAATTCTCTGTGGAAATCAGAATGAATTTTGAAGAGATAGTGAATGGGTTAGATTAAATGGCAACTGTAGCCGGCCAGACAGGGATCTTTACTTTCTCATTTCAGCACCTGTAATAGCCTTTCTGAAGTATTGTATTGACTGTCCTGGGGGAGAGGCAGCAGTTGGATATTTATCTGAAGATTGCCCAGTTTAGAAGATCAAATAGAATAACAATCCCTTAGAGATGACTTATCTTACTTTCTTAAATGCTTAAAACACACACACACACACACACACACACACACACACACCTCTGTCCTTAGTTAAAATCATCTTCTTGCTTTATTAAATGTTTTCACCTCTAGCCCAGATATATATATATATTTTTTACTCATTGAGCTTAAACATAATTTTAAATAAGAAAAAGAAAGTGTTAAAAATAATGTACATCCAGACTGTACAGAAATAGATCTTTGCATTATTGCTAGAAGACTATAAGTTCAACCAACACATTTGTCAAATATCTTCTATGCATTTTGCAGCTGAGGACATTGAGGACCTGGCTGTTGATGACAAACTGGGAGAAAGCAAACAGGCAAAACACTTTTTTTTGTTGTTTTGGAGCTTCACATGCTACAGTTGATATGGGCAAAGAGTGCTACCAGAACAGAGGAGGGAGATCCCCAACACTCTAGAATCCATAGGACTTTGCAGGAGACATTTGAGTTTAAATACAAAGGAATCCATCTAGGCAGTGAGAAAAGGAAGTTTGCTGAAGATGAGAATTCTGGAGGGTGGAGATGGCAAGAACAATAGTAGAAAGGTAAATAAAGAGACTAACTGGGGTAATTGAGAGAGACAAGTGCAACCTCTTCAAGGACTGTTGAGCAAAACAGATTGACAACCAACATGTGTCCAGATTCTTTTATTCATCAGTATCATTTGGAGACTATTTCAAAAAAATCATGTAAAAGACATATAGAAAAAAAGCACAAAGCTACTTATAGCAGGTCTTTATAATTTTAAAATATGAGAAACAATATCATAGTATCACTAGAACACTTTAACTATTGCAAAAATTTGAAAATTGCAATTTCATAAGAAATAAGAAAACTTGTCCAACATGAGTCTAAAACGATGTGCCTCTTACAGTTATATGTATAAAGCTTAATAGCAGAAGGATTAGAAATAGTTACAGGTCATAAAAATCACCACTCCAGGGAGTGAAAACAAGTTTTACTTTTTTTATTTATAAGGTTTTAGGATAATTTAATATTTTTATATACAATTGCTATAGTTTACAAAAAGAAAATTCAAATCTAGTGAATTCTTAAACTTCTGAACTTGGACTTGAACTCAAACCTCAAGTCTTAATTTTCCATTTAAGATAATCATCCATGAACTGAAAGATGACTTTACAGAAAAGGTGAATTTGAGAAATCAGAATTTAATATTTTAATCAAAATGTATCATAAAAGCCTTAACTGACACAGAGTTCCCTGTCCTGATGTCCTGCTAATCTGGCTTGTGGTCTTTCAAGATATATTAGCAGATCTGCTATAAGCTACTTGTTTAAGCACTTCACCTGGTTGTTTGAGAGAAAGAGCACTGGGATGTAATCTGGTTATAGTTCATGCTCTAGCACTGAGCATCTTCGCTTTGAGGCTCTGTATTCACATCTGAAAACTGTATGAGAATAATCTTTCCCTTGCTTACTCAGTCAAATGGGCTTAATTAAGATTGACTCAGGAGTTGTCTAATAACAAATTCTAAAGCCCTTAAAGTCTTCTGTAAATCTGGGACCCTTACCAAAATCACCTTGGGAGCATGCAAAGCTGAGCCTCATCCTCTGAGATTCACCTGGTCTAAAGAAGAGTCTGGCACCTGTACTTTCCAGAATCTTTACCAGAAATAACTTCCTGCATCTTGTAATGAGGACAAGCAAATGAACATGCATTTTATCATGACTCAACATGTTATAAAATAGTTCCTATTTCTTAAAGGAGTTAAGTTTCCATCTCATGGAGAGGGAATGCATAATCCCTACTCTGCACCCACCCCCAATTAAAATCTCAAGAACCAATCAAGAGGAGCTTGTCAACTTTTTCTTACTTGTCTTTATAAGAAGGAACCCTGTAAGACTTCATGGGTACTTTTGCCCTTCCCAGGCACCCTGCACCAGGAGTTCTGGGTCTTTCTCTCATCTTCCTTCTTAATAGAATTCCTGCTCCGTTGCTTACCTTGGCGTTCAGTGTTCATTCTTGGACTCCATGGAACATGAAACTGATCCCGACTCCTGCAGGTAGCAGTATCATAGGGCTGACAGTTGAGAGGGAAATATTTTAAAAGCAAAATAAAACAAAAAGAATCATGAGGGGGAGACCCAAAATCTGCACACAAATTCCTTTTAATGTTTACCTGGATTCTGAGATGCCCGTATGTAGGCAAGACTCCAAAAGGTATAGAGGGAAACAACTTACAAAAACTGAAAGAGCTGAGTAGAGATCTTAGGACTTCCCGCTGCATGGTGGACAGAGTTTGGGGTTAGGTACTAGCAAACTAAGACTTATAAGAATTATGATAAATATGCTAAAGAATTTGTTTGGATACAGTAGATTAAGAGATGAAGAATTTAAGATGAAACATGAACACTGTACACAAGAACCAGGAAAACCTTGTAAAATAAATTCTAACTAAAATATACAATATATGACAAAAAAAATTCAAAAATTAAATGAATAGGATTAATACCAGATTTTAACAACAGAACTGATATGGAAGACAACAGAGTAGAAATAATCACAGCCGAGAGAAAAAGGATTGAAGAACATGAACAAAGCTACAGTGAACTGTAAGACAGAATCAAGTGAACAAACGTGTAATTGAAGTAAAGAAAAAAAAGAGACTATGAAGAATTGATATTTGAGGAATGTCTGCAAAAAATTTCAATGATCAAAAATAGCAAACTATAAAAAAAGTCTGCAAAGTTTTCACAAGATACATACAAAAAAAGACATATCTAGACATTAGTCAAATTGCAGAAAAATCACTAATTTTAAAGGATCTTAAAAGAACTGGGAAACGGAGAATAGTGAGAATACAAATTGCATCAACAATAAGAAGAGTGACAGCTCACTATGAATTCCAAAATAATGATAGCCAGAAGAAAATGGAGTAATATCACAAATTGCTGAAAAAGTTTTAAAAAGTTTAGCCAGCAAAAATATGTTTCAGAAGTGTAGGTGAAATAATGACATATCACATCAACAAAAGTTGAAACAATTTCTTATCAGCAGTCCCCATCCAGAACAACTCAAGAAAGCTAAGTGGAAATGATATCAGATGGAATTGAGATCTAAAGAAGGAAAAAACCAGAGTAGAATATTACATGTGTGTTTAATATAAAAGACCCTTTCTGTTTTTAAATTCTCTTCAAAAAATGATTATTTAAAGGCGAAAACTAACACTGTGTGTTTTTACAACAAATTAACATATATGACAATAAATATAAAGAACAGAAATTGTAGGATGTTATGTCTATTAAGCATAAGTAAAGTGATGTGCTATTAATGTAAAATCCCTAGAAGGGTCCCTGCAGGAAACTATAGAAAACAAAATGAAGAGATATAGCTAAAAATTCAATAGAAGAAATAAATGGAATACTGAAGAAGTGCCATTAACTTAAAAAAAAAAAGTGAAATCCTGAAGAGATTCCATTAAGATGAAAGAGCGCAAGGATCAAAGAACAGAAGGAACAAATAGAAAACTAGCAAGATGATGGATAGAAACACAGCCACATCAATAGTAGCATAAAATACAAGTGGTCGTTTCAAAATACAAACTCCATTTCAGAGGCAATATTTTCAGAATTGATAAAAATAGACAGTCATATGCCGTTTAGAAGAATCATACTTTGGATATAAAGATAGAGTTGAAAGGAGCAAGAGGCAAATGTTAAGCATAAGCCAGATAACGTAGCTGATATCGTGTAGAGAGTAGATGCCAGCTGAGGACCTGAAGCAGAGAGGGGGTACCTCGGGATGTAAAAGGTCTCTCACAGTAATTAATAGAGCAAGTGAGTCAGTAAGAACATGGAAGATTTGAACAACACCATTAAACCACCTGATGCTGATTGACATATATAAGGCATTGTGCCAAACAACTGCAGAATAAGCATTCTTCTTGAGTACATGTGACATATCACAGAGATACAACCATATGGGCAATAAATAAATCTCAGTGGATTTCAAAGGATTGGAATCCTACTGACTATATTATCTGTTCACATTGGAAGTAAACTAGAAATCAGAAATAATAAGTTTTCTGTAGAATATTTGAAAATTAAGGAACATATTTTTAAACAATGCTTGGGCCAAAGGAAAAGATTAATGAACTCAATAAATTTCTAACTAGATGCATCAAAGGGTAAAAAAAGCAGAAGACGAAAATTATCAGGGGTGAAAAAGAGCACATTACTGCAGATTCCATACTTACTCTCAAAGACAATAAGTAGGCATTTGTGCTATAAATTGAACAGCTTACTGAAATGAACAGATTCCTCAAAAATCTTCGCAGGTGGTGGTAATGCACAGCAGAGGTGGCCATCTGTGGTTCAAGGATGCCCATATTCCTAACCACCTGGGGGCTGCCACTCCTCTAATCCATCCCACCCCACTTGCAACCTGCTCCTAACTCCCTCTCTTCAGATCTTTGAGTACTCTTGCTCGCCCACAAGATGATGTTCTGATTTTGTAATCGAACATAAACGCACTTCATGACTATTTTTGGCTAACTTATCCACTTTCTTATTTTCATTCACGTCTGTATCTTCTTATGTTTCAGTTACAAAACCAAAAATTTTAACTGCGCATTTTATTGATTCTGTGGTGCGTATTTTTCATTTCTTCTCTGCTTCAGCATGTGTTTTATAATTAATGGGATCATATGACTAATTTGCACGTTGCTTTTGTCTTAGTGATATCAAAAATAGCAATGGAATCTTTATAGACATTATGCTTTCTTTCGAGCCTTTTTGATTAAACACATAGACTTCTATTTGTCTTGGTTTCTTTTTCCTGTTTTTTATACCTGGTGATCTAAACTCATAACAGTGTTCACACACATCACCTGTAGGTCAAGTTTATCTTAACAAAACCTAACTATTTTCCACTAGGTGCTACTATGTGTGTACTCTATGCCACATGCTTATTTTGGCTTAGGGACATTGACTTAATGGCACAAAAGTCTCACAACTAGCTAAAAAGGGTCATGACTGGAATAGAACATACATCTATTTGTGCCTTGAAGTACTTGTTCTTCCCCCTTCACCAAAAGTTCCTTTCTAACAATGCCCCATTATCTGCCAAATTAGGCATCCACTTCTCAGAATTCTTACAGTATCTTTTCACTGTATTGTAATAATTTTTCTTCCATATCTTTCTGATTTATGAGGCAATAAAACAATTTGTTCTTATATCCTTAAGACTTAGCAGAGTGTCTGATGTATGATGGTTCTATATAGTAAGTAAATGTATGAAAGGAATGAATGAGAAATCCCCGATAATGGGATTTTCCTATTTATGCTCCTTCCAAAATTACTGACTACAGACAGCGACAGTGATACTGGAAAATTCAAACTGCCAGAGATAGGATTATGGGCTAGATGTGAGAAGCCTGAACTGTAAGGCAGTGTGACAAATGACTTTGATCCAGTATTTGCTCTTCAGGTCAGAAGGATTCTGAAGCTTTCTTAGCTCGGTGGGAAGCAGAGGGATTAATACTGTCCATGGTAGTCTTCCTAGGACGGATTGGCCACCTGCACTTGAAAGAATCCAGTTGTCTCCATCCCTGGGGCTCTTGCAGTTGCCCTCAAACCTCTGTGTAAATATCACTTCATCAAAGAAGCAGATGCCACCCTTCATTTTAAACTAGCACATTTCTCACAAAACACTTGCTGTCCCTTTTTGTGCTGTGTATTTATTGTCCTTGTGAGCACTTGACGTGCCATGTCTCACATCTTTGCATGGTGTGCTTTTGTTTATTCACTTCCTGTTTGTCTCCCCATGTAATTTCAGAGAGGACAAAGACTTTCTATATACTCAGCCTCTCCAAGAACACCCAGCATATAGTAAATGTTGAATCAATAACAAATTAACCAAAGTAATATCCTCTCCATTCTCTTCTCTCTGTGGCAATAATTGCAGAGAAAAAACATGAGAAGAGATACCCACCTTCTTAAAGAATTTATTATACTTAATGTGGATCAATTTTGTAAATTCCCTAGCATTGATGTCTAATATATTCTGCATCACTGCTCATAATTCTCTTATTAAATCTTGTACTCTCCACCTCTCTTCTTTCAGGTCTTCACCTAATGGAATTTGCTCTTTCTCTTAGAAGATAGAATTTTGAAACACCTTTAGCTATCCATTCCAAGAACCAGGCTCTTTATTTCCTTAATGCATAGTATTAAGGATTTGAGAAGATTAACCCTTACATTTTTAATTGCTCTTTCTCCCAAGCATTTTCTGTCACTTTTCTGAAAATAGTCCTCCAGCAAGTCCAGACTGAGGTAAATTGGCTCAACTGCAGATGTGCAACGTCAGTTTGAGAAGCAGGCCTGATGATCTCTTTCTGTTGGACCTCCTGCAAGGTACAGAGCCAAGTTTCAAAGAGGAGAAAAGGGTGCGGTGTTGAATGCCAACATCACATCTGTAGGCTTAGGAAATAGGGTGATGCAGTTGCCTAGTTCAATATCACTGTCACAGATGCACACTAGTCATGGTGCTCAGTTCCTGTAACACATTTGCATCTATTAGTTAGGATATAATTTCAGTACCTTTTGACCAAAATAGATAGAAGATAGAAATCATTTTACTTTTTTTAGTAAAAGTTGAAGCCTCTCTGGTAACCAGGAGTCACCAATTTCTCAGGAGCCCTGGCTCCTTTCATCCAACATTCCCAACATTCTTTGTCTGCAAGAATTTTGCTACTCACTACTTTATTTCTGTTCCTGGCAGCAAGAAAGGGGTGAGAGAGACAGGAAGTACATATCTCACTCTTCTAAGGACACAGGCAAGGAGAACACTGTCTCCACTCACCTCTTATTGTTAGGACCTCATCACGTGAGCACACCTGGGTGCAAAGAAGGCTTAGACACATGTGTTTATTCTGGGAAGCTGTGTAGACGGGTCAACATTTGAGTTGCTCTTACTATATGAAGAGAGAATGGTTAGTGGTGTGTGGGTGAGAAGGGTTAGAGACTTCAGTACCATTTGAACTCAGGAACTGTCAGTGGAAGATTTGAAATTCTCATTGAATTTCCTTATGGTCTAGAATGTGGTTTTCTGAGACTACTAGCTGGGCATTTGATGGAGTCAGTAGGAACTATTTCTCAGGTTTTTTTTTTCTTTTTTTTTTTTTTTTGTAGGATTTAAGCTGGTATAGATTTAAGCCAAACAAACTTTCTGAAGGTCTGGACCTTCACCAGACCTCAAATCTGCTTGGGTCTTAGAATCACCAGCTTCTGAACTGTAAGGAATAAATTTTTGCTCTTTATTATCTACCCAGTTTGTGGCATTTTGTTATAGCACTCTAAATAAACTACAACAGCTCTTGAAAAGCTGAAGTGTAAACCAGAAAAAGAGCCTAATTTAGAATGAGAAAAATGACTATTGATTGGCACAGGCAGTTTGTGTTAACAGGATCTTAGGGAAAGCTGGCAGAAAAGCCAAGATAATTGGAGAGTTGCTGCATGAGTATAAAGAGTAACAAAAGAAACAAGAAATTCCTAACATTCAACAAAAGTGGACCAAAAAGAAAAAAAAAACCAAGTGATTTTTGGTTTTATAATACAGAGTTACAGGACATGGAGAATATTTAAAGATTATTTAATTCAGCTTCCATTTCTGAGTAATTAGAAACAGAAAATTCAAAGTGAGAAGTGACTTGCCAAGAAAATTTCATAGTTCATCAGGGGCATAATCAGGGCAAAAGCAAGGCAAAATGGTGCAGAAGACAAAGTTCCTCATGTCTACTAACACAAGGAAAAGCCCCCCGCCCCGCCCTGTGCTAGGACCAAACTCAGGGCCTCATGCATGTCAGACAAGTGCGTTACCTGAGCCTCGTTCCACATCTAGATCTCAAGAAGACTTGTTCAGTTTAACTCACACTGCATTTCATCTAGTGTTGCATTTATATTGTCAATTATTCAATACACATGAAATAGAATGTCATCAGTGCCTGAGGGGCCCTCCGACTGCCCCTCCCACTCAACAAGTTCCCTGAAAAAAAGCAGTATCTATCCACAAGGTAACTGCTACCCTTATGTGTAACATCATAGATACATGGGGTGACCTCACTTTACAACCCACGGTATCTGATGCAGTTCCTCAAGAGCAAGAACTCACTGCCTCGAGAAAGGCAGAAACCCATGGCCCCATTGAGGAATTAAGTTTCCAACATGAACTTTTAGAGGACACAGGTCCTGGAGAGGCACAGACAGGAAGTTTGTTCCAGCATTTGTCCTAGTGCAGAGTTAGAAGCACCTAGGGAAGCTCCTGAGTTAGGGTTTGGACATTGTCCGTTAGTTAGGACTTACATGGAATAGCGTGCACCACTTGGTGATAGGTCTACACAGAATGATATTGGTAGGTCTTAAAAATTTAGTGATGAGTGAAAAAAAAAAAGTAAAAAACCACATGCAGTCCATAGAACAATATAATTTGTGCGCATTTAAAATTTGTGAACACAAAATAAAAATGCATACTTATGTGACCACACGCTTATAAAGGGATACATATCAAGCACATTAGACTGCTGTTTTGTAATGAGGGTGAGGGTAATGGGAATGAAGATAGGAAATCAAAGAAATCGATCAATCAATAAAGATCAGGGGGTTGCATAGATCAATGATGATGATACGCCAAAAACACAGACACATAGCCTGTTGCAAAATTAATTATGTGGGATATGCATCAAAAATATTTTATATCCATTTACCCAATAACTTCACACTCAGAAATAAATTTTATGTAAATAACTCAAAATAAGGAAATAAATGCTTATTCAAAGATACCCTTTGCAGCATGGTTTCAATATTAAAAAGTGTAAACAATGCAAATATTTAATAATAAAGATGATGATTAAAAAAAACAGGGCATATCTATTAACATAATACTTTGCTAGCATTAAATTCATGTTTACATGGAGTTTGTATTGACATTGGTGATGCTTATAGCATATTAATAAGTAAAATGTAGGGTACGAAATTGTACTCATATGCATTCAATTGAAATTGAGGCATGCTTTGAAATATTATTATAGAAAAATACACATATGTGAATAGTGGTTTTATATGTGTGATAGGACTGTAGCCAATTTTTCCTTTCTTCCTGCATTTTCAAATGTAATTTAATGAATAGCTATTACTTTCAAAAATGTAAGACAAATTCTACCAAGAAATTATTGCTCCCAGTTTAAATGCAAATAACCTAAGAAAGATGACTAATCATGAGCTGTCAGTACTTAGTTTCTAAGCATAAGGAGACAGGACAAATTACAAAGCCCCCTGAGCTCCTGAACTGGGTAGCAGGCAGTGGATGGTGGTTTCTTTAAATGAGAGGATGTTACCATGGAGGCTTTGACTATGTCACTGAGATAAAAAAGAAATGGGACTCCAGTGAGAACCAGAAAAATCCATAATGGGATGGCAGAGACTTGTTTAGACCACTGTTAAAACAATATCTTTGTCTATTTGTGCTGCTATTTAAAACACACCATAAATTAGATAGCCTATAAACAATGTAATTTATTTCCCACGGTTTTGAAAACTGAGAAGTCCAAGATCAAGGTGCCTGAAGATTCAGTGTCTGGTGACTACCTGATTCCAGATGGAGGTTTCTCACTATGTCCCCACGTGGTGGGAAAGGTGCATCTGTTCCTTAGAACCTCTTTTAAAAGGAACACTAGGCCATGAAGGAGGAGTGTTGTAAAAATCTGCCCAGCACAGGAAGCACAGAGCCTTTTTATGAAGGTGCTATTGGAGTCATACACTTCCCAACTGCTTTGCCAACCTTTCTCCACCATCCTCTCCACATCTGCCACCTCTGCAACCCCCACTCACATGCACTAGTTGGAAGCTTTAGGCAACCTGGAGCAAAAAAATGAAGATGGAGAAAGTGTAGATAACTGCTCCCATTTGGGAGAGAGGCAAGTGTCTGTAGATTAAGCTGGAAATTGGCACTGTAAGTGTCTAGGGTTTCCAAGCACAAACCGAGACTGTGTTTCACAACTTAAAAGCACCGTAGCACTTTGTGTTACCTAAAAGAGAAGAGAAAAAGTTAATGAACCTGTCTGATTTCATTCAGCCACACGGAAGGAACCACTTTCATGAATAAATGTGGTATTAAAAAATATTTTTACTTGATTATATCATTTAATTCCTGTTACGTGTGTATTTCTCTGACTTGGCAGGTGGCTATCCTCAGTGTGACAACTGGAAGCAGCTAGTTGGAAGTTCAGGCAAGATTCTGTTGCACTGTATCTCCAAGTATCCTCCTAGAAGCTTGGGGTCCCTGAGTTCCTTTGCATGGTGCATGAGGCCAAAGCTATTTTCAGGATTCTAAGATTTGACTTTTCTACTCTAATTTTTGCACAAGCGTTTAAAGGAGGTTTGCAAAAGTCACATGATGTATTCTAGGTGAACAAGTTAAGTGTCAAAATAGACACAGACTCCATTTATCTTCTATTAAGGAAGAAATTAAAGGGTTGTGCAAAAAAAATGTACAACAGTGTCACTTTTCTGACTTTTCCTTTTGGAAAACAGTCATTTATATTAAAAAAGAATCATTTATACAATAGGTAGTGGGTTTATAATTAGTATTTTTAAATACATTAATTAGTAAATATTTTAAAATGTATCAGTATTAATGTTATCATGGCAAATACTGACAGATATAATTTACATAAACAAAAGCTATTTGGGTTCCCCAGTAATTTAAAGCAGTTGAAAACTGCTATACTCATGAAATAGGTAGGGATTCAAAAGGGGAGATTGAATCTATGAGGCGCTGATGCCTTTGCCCATTGAAGAATACAATTTGTATACGTTTCCTCTTAGTTTTAAGAGTCTGAGTAAACACACAAGTAAAAGCATCCCTTTCATCAGTCATTCATGGAAGACTCCCCTCCACTGTGCGCCCGTGATAAACTGTGCAATATGCTCCAAGGGCAAAGTTAATTGCAACCGTCAGGCAGGGCCTCAGAAGCTGTGAGCACAGAGAAGAGTGCAGTGGTTCTCTCTGGAGGGAGGGGGACAATGTCTGTAGAACCCCCTGACCATGGGACTCAGCCTTGGGCAATGCTTTCAGGGTTCATGGTACCTGACAAGAAATCACTGAATAGAATATTAGTAGGGTTCTTTACACTTCCTCAACTGTAGCACTCTAGTGTTCCCGTCCATTTGGATCATTACAAGAAGGTACCATCAACTGAAAGGCCTATTCACGTGAGAAATTCACGTCACCTAGTTGTGGGGGCCCTCTTCCAGGCAGTAGGTCACTATCTTCTCATGGAGTCTCCTATAAGGCCACCAATTCCATTCATGGTGGCTCTTCCCCATGATCTAATAGCTTCCAAAGTCCCCATCTTATAAAACCATCACATTGGAGGTTAGGATTTCAACTTATGGACCCAAGGGGGAGGACACAAATATTCAGTCCATGTCAAGTAATTCATTTTAAGAAATATCTTGTTTTCATCAACCTCAGAGGACCTGTTAATATCAGAGTTTACTTGCCTTTTGGCTTTTTTTTGTTTTTGTTTTTTTTTTTTTTTTTTTGGCATCAGTTAAGGATTCTAGGGTTTTGATTCTTTAGAGTTAGGGTGAGGGCTTAAGGTTTTGGGTTTGAGGTTTACAGCTATTGAAGTCTGATGTCGGATTTAGGGATTATGGTAGGTTTTAGGGTTTTAGGGGTTTAGGATTAGGGCTACATTTATCATTAGGGTTAGGATAAGGTTAGGGTAATGGATATGGTTAGATGTAANTCTATATCCTCCTGACTCAATCTGGGCAGATCATATGACTTAAGAAATTTATCTATGCCTTCACTATCTTCTAATTTATTGGAGTATAAGGATTCAAAATAGTTTTTGATTATCGTCTGTATTTCTGAAGTGTCTGTTTTTGGCTTTTATTAAGAAGTTTTAGAATTATATGTTCTGCTAAGGGGGATGAAAGAGGAGTAATGCAAGACCCATGCTCTCGGAAAATTTACTAAGTAGAGAAGAAGCATGTTCAAGAATTAGGAAGCCTATAATCTCAATGGTAAAAGAAAATTTATTTAGTATTTTAATTTAGTTCAGTTCGTGTCTGCTTCATGTTTTATAGACATTTAATTCAAATTCATCCTGACCCTGTGTCCAAATCACACGGCCAGAAAGCAGCGAGTGAGCTTAATAGTCATTCTGTTTTCAAAATCCCATGTTCTTTCCATTGTATCATTCTTCCACTAGACGATTTATTGACTGGATTCAATTTATTTGGGTTTATTTTGATCCCTAGTCAGTTCATGGTTCATGAGGAATAACTAATCTCATTCAGAAAGCAAAATGCCACGTGTTGAGTCACAAGATATTCTTTCATGGAACAGGCCGTGGATAAACATTGATTCACGGCAGCATCTCACAGGACTGCTCTCTTAGCTAAGTTGAAAGGCCTCTTTATGCCTAGAAATAGATCCTCCAGCCAGCGCTGGGCCAGGCCTGACTCATGTCATTACCCTGCTGTTAGTCCTGTCTGGGCACTAAACACAGCTTTGTTTTGGAAAACTACTTCACGCTGTTGCCAGAGAAATTTAATTGAAATCACATACATATTTTTTTTTAAACAGAAGTTTTGACTTAGAAGAAATTAGTAACATGTTAAGCATTGATTTTTTTTCTTGTTCTACTTATTTTTGAAAGGCATTTCCCTAACACAAGAGAGCAACATGATGTTTTTATTAGAGCATTTTAGTTGTACATAATATTGGGGTCCATTTTGACATAATTATACAAACATGGAATATAATTTGCCCCAATTCAGTCCTTAGTATCTTCTTTTTCACCCCCTCCTTCTCCTGTCTTCCCCTATTCCTTCTCCACTACTCTGATGGTCTTCCTTCTATTTATTTATAGTTTTTTAAATTAGTGCTTTATAGATAAACATAAAGGTGAAATTCACTGTGGTATATTAATACATGTACATAAGATAGTTTGGTCCATTCATTCCGCCATTCTTCCCATTTCCTATCTCTTCTCCCTCTCCCTCAATCTCTTTTCTCTATAGGCTCCACTGGTGGATTTTCTGTTTTCATGAAGTCCCTCACCTGCCTTCTCTTGTTCCTTATTTTGGTCTAGATTCTGCATATGAGAAGAAACATTCTATCTTTGACTTTCTGAGTCTGCCTTATTTCACTTAGCATGATGTTCTCCAGCTCCATCCATTTATATGCAAATGCTATAATTTCATCTTCTTAATAGCTGAGTCAAACTCCATTGGGTGTTAACACCAATCTTGAGATTCTTTTATATATTTAATATATTTATATATGCTTATATAGTCAATGTTAAAACAGCATATGTGTAAACAACATAATATTTATTAAACAATAAATGCAAAGTCCTCTGAGAACTACGTTGGATCCCTAGTGAAAGACACAGATTCCCTGAATATTAACCAAGAATATTATCTCTGTTTCTGAAGTTCAGGATGAAAAACAAAGAATCTCAAGGTTGACGCTTGATTCCATTTTAAAATTTTAGACACGTATTTGAGAATTTCATTCCAGGAGGCTAAAAATCAAGTCTAGATGATTTCATGTTTTACGGCTATTTCAGAGTTTGGGTTTGTTTGACACTCCTATTACCTTTTTTTCTTTTAGGTACATTATTTTGAAAAAGTAACAAACTTCATTAACCAACTGCTACTAGAAAATTGACATGAATTTTCTCACATGTTAACTGGAGACATTAAGTGGGTTTTATCTATGAGAAAAAAAAAGAAACATTTGATTATTTCAGGAAGACAGAGAAATGTAACTAGAAATTTAACGGTTTAGTATCAGAACACCTGAATTAAAGGGTTGGTTTTGCTAATTACAAGTCATGTGATCTTGAGCTGGGGGTTTGTGCCCACTAAGATTCCATGTTCTCATCTGTCCACTGAGTTCCTTAGATCTGGCTGTCCCAAGGTCAGCTGTCCAAATGACAGCTGACTACATAAACTACATACCTCTGATCAAGTGTCAATAGTGAAACTTCTGATGATGAATACTTATTTGTCTTCTTAAGTTATTTCATCATTGTAAACAGCATAATATTCAAGACACTCTTGTGGATAATAAAAGATTTTTCAGAGGAAGCAAAATCACCCTGGCCCTCTGAGGTTGGAAGCTTAAAATATTATGTTAGTGTTGTTACTTAAAATTACTCTGATGGAAGGATTCTTCATCTAAGCAGCCCACATTAAATTCTGAATGTAATCCTATTGGAAAAATAGAACTACAACATCAGCAATAATCCTTGAGGGCTCTTGTCAATTTGACAGGTTTGACAGGCAGACAAATTTAATTTATTAAAATATTCTGTCTAGCATTTTTAAAAGACAAGGGGTTTTTACACTGTAAATGGACTGTTTTCACAGCCTTATTAAAATAAATGCATAAAGTCAGCTGTTTTTCTTTGGAATTGATTAACATGGGATGCAACATTTCAAAAAATTTGCAGTCTAGTAACTGATGCTTATATACCTGAAAATTTTGACAAACTTCTCTATCTTTTCCTATAACTGAAATTGCTCCTTGTTAAAATAAATGGGAATTCCACTCAAGAAGGAGCATTGTGCTTGTGTAGTAGACCAGATCTCATGAAGATATTTCCTGTAGTTAGTAGAGGACTTTAAAAAGCTAGTAAATGCTTTGTGCCAAAGGCCATTGTCAACACATAAACCAGTTCAAGGTTTTTTTGTTTAGTTTTGTTTTTGATTTTTTTTTTAAGCAATAGACCTAGGTTTTTATTTTCTTCAATGAAATTCTATTATTTGTATTGAAGGAATACTGCCAAAGTTAATAAGATTTCCTGTTTTTTTTTTCTAAAAGGCCATTTTAAAATTGAACATAATATTCTTTGAAATTGAAATATTTGTATCGACTGTGGGCCAAGACCATTTCTTAGAGTTGTCAATTCCCTCAGCGATTGTTCCACCTTGATTACTAATTGGATTTTGGCTGAAGAATCTTGGTCCTGAAATACTTTGCACCTTCCATCTGACTGGCTGGTTTCCTCATGAAGCCTGACGTTTTCATTATTCTTTCCTTTGCCACCTCACCAGCCTCTCTGCACTCTCCTGTGGCCCTGTCCTTCTGTCCATGACCTTGGCCTCTCTCCTTTAGTCCATCACTGGTGTGGATCTAGACTGACTCCAAGAAGCTTTTATGTTTGCACAGCTTCCTTTGGAGAACTTATCCCAACCCTGAAAACTGAATCTTAAAAAAGCACTCCATCTATCAATCAAGGATCTTGTCTACAGAGATACACTAGGAGGTGAACTGATTTGTAAATCAAATGCTAATAAGATGCTAATCTTCACAGTTCAAAAGCAAGTGGGCTTTGCTTCTACACATTTAAGTTCTACTTCTACAGACTTTGAAGGACTAAACTCACTCTAAAAGTAGCATTTTACAAAATAGTGACATAGGATAGTCTATTATATTTAAATAATGAGTACAAACATTAATCTATATTCCCAACTATTAATAAAAATCAAAACAAAAAAGCATAATTGTTTTGGAGTCATTATTTATGTTCTCCATGTCAGCCAATGATTTTGATTTTTTGGAGCACACATGTTTTCAAATGCTGCTTCCTTATTTTTAACAAATCATACCTTGGTAATGGTCTATATTCCGGGCCATAGTGGATGAGAGCAAATGGTGCGCCTGTCTCCACCAGATCTGATTCCTGAAGGCCAAACTGTGTATATATCAACTCAAAGGCTTGCCTTTCATAGACCCCAACAACTGTTTAAGGAATTGACCTCTCATTAGAAAATTAACATAAAAGTGCACTTTATCCTACTGTGCTTATAGTGGGAGAGCTACTTTTGAATTAAATTAACTGAGTTGAATCACATCAGCATTGGTTGAGCATCAAATATGAATCAGACACTAGCTGCTAATGAACCAAAGATCAAAATGCCAAGATCTCTGACCCAAAATTAAAATCTATTTCAGAAGGCAATCAGATTCCCATTAACTTAAATAATTGTGTTGGACATAGTTTAGGGGTGGAAAATCGGAATATTAATAGGATGCAATGAATGTTAAGTGTTTGGATAAAATGTTCAGGAACTCAATGGGAGAGGATCAGTTTGGCTTGTGGTTGCTGCTGAAGTGGGTGTTGAAGGAAAAGTGATTCCACAGAGCAGCCAGTATGTGAACCAGGTCCCTGTTAAAACTCAGGTTTTGACCTGTGCCTGAGGAAGGAGGAGGATGGTCCACCCAAATGAAACAGCTTAAGCAAAGGGGCAAAAAGGAATGGCTTTTAGAGGAAGGTAAGGCTCAATACAAGGGTTTTCTAGTAAGAATTACTGCGATGGGTCAGGGAGTGAAGCTTCAGAGGCTGGGGGATGGGGAGGGATGACAGACTGGAACAGAGTTTGCATGGACCAGAGAACCTGGATTTTTATTTATTTGTTTTTATTTTTTAAAGAGAGAGAGAGAGAATTTTTTAATATTTATTTTTCAGTTATCGGTGGACACAACATCTTTATTCTATTTGTATGTGGTGCTGAGGATCCAACCCAGCGCCCCACGCATGCCAGGTGAGCGTGCTACCGCTTGAGCCACATCCCCAGCCCAGAGAGAACCTGGATTTTATCCTGTAAGTTATAGAAAATCCTTAAAAGGCTTTGAGAAAGCAACCAGGGCAGAGAAGATTTGGTTTAGACAGTTATTTTGCTGTTCTGTAGAGGACAGAGTAACTTGCTCTGCTCTTATCTTCTTGTGTAGATCCTGTCTCAGAAAATCATACACAAATAAAGTGCTTGCACGTGCAGGACACGGACTTCTGAGATTGGAATAGTGAGACCTGCAGACTGGAAAAATCTCCTCCCTCATCTCCTCTGGAAATTGTTCTCTGGGCAAAAGCTACATTTGAACAGAATTCCTATTTACCTGAATTTCTAATCCCAAATTAGAATATTTCATATTTCATATTACTCCATTCTTGAGTTCTGATACTATTTTTCTCAAAAGGATATTATGTCTTAAAAATCCCAAAATAAAATGACTTCCCTTAGACACTGACAACCATAACCATGGCCAAGACCAGATTAAACTCTGTTAAATACCAGAGGATAGTACCTACTTGGAAAAGTTTGGGTGCATCCCCTAAGAGATCTGGGGAAAATATCAAATAAGATATTAATCTAGTTACATTTTTAATGCTCTATTGCATTTCAAATTATTTCAATTATTCTAGCTGTTCAACCAGCCTGAAGGTTCAAATGCAAAAGACACTGGTTTTTCCATCTCCCCCTCCTCTCCACCCTTCCCCGATGCTGGAATGTCAGGTACACTGATTATTTTCTTTCTGCATACAGAAGAAGGTATGTTTACTTAATGGTACAATTAGGAGAATTTAATGATCCAAAATGTGAACAGGACATGGGTTTTCAGTAGATTCCTTGATTCCATATCTTTGGTAGACTAGGGCTCATTTACCAAAGAAGCCCATATGCAAAGTGTCTCGTTTTATCTTTAATTTTTGAAAGTCAATCCTCAGCTGTCTTCTAAATTTGCAACTCTCAAAGCTATCTCACCTAGGAGGAAATTAAATTACCAAGAGGAGAAAAATCTGTATTTCCATGGTAATGAAACTCATAAAGTTCATTCATAAAGAAATGTATATGCTAGTACAACCAGGACAGAAAAACTTTATAAACTGTGTGTGGCTAATCTCTCATCATGTGCTGTATAATGTAATGCAAAGTTAGTTCTTCATCATTGGAGCTTATTTTCTAAACAGCAACTAATTTTCAACTTTATGGTTCTTAGAGTTATGTATAAGTTGAGAGATATACTTTAGGATATTTCTATTATGTGGGGATTATTGAGGCACACCTATGTTTCTCCCTTCCTCAGTTCTTCTTTTATTCACTCAATAGTGAATTCAAGTGCTAGGCCTTGCAACTCCAGTGGCTCGAGAGGCTGAGGCTGGAGGATGTAGAGGTCAAAGCCAGCCTCAGCAATTTAGCAAGTCACTTAGCAACTCAGCAAGAGACCCTGTCTATAAATAAAATACAAAAAAGAAAAAAAAAAGGGCTGGGGATGTGGCTCAGTAGTTGGATTCAATCCTCAGTACCAAAAATAATAGTGTAAGTCAGAGTCCTCCCAAACAGACATTATAGACTGGCAATCAGGTAAAAGGGACAGGGTTCAAAGTCATGACAGCATGAATGACAACTTCATCTTTTACAAATGGTCCTATATGGTCTAATGTTGTAGTGTAGATATGAACTGTCCCCCAAAAGTTCATGTGTGAGACAATGCAAGAATGCTCAGAGGTGAATTGGTTAGATTATGAGATCTGTAACCTCATCAGTTCATTATTTCACTTACATAGATCATGGGTGGTAATTGTAGGCAGGTGCTGGGTATGACTGGAGGAGGTAGGTCACCGGGGCGTGACTTTGGGGTGTATATTTTGTCTTAGGTGAGTGGAACTCTCTTTGCTTCCTAGTTGCCATGTCCTGAGCTGCTTTCTCTTGCCATGCCCTTCCACCATGATGGGCTGCCTCATCTTGGGCGAAGAGCTATGAAGTTGGTTGACCAAGGCCTGAACCTCTGAAACCGTGAGTCAAAATCAACTTTTCTTCCTTTAAGTTGTTCTCGCCAAGTCTTTTGGTCATAGCAATGAAAGCTGATCAAAGCACCTGAGTGTACGCTGAGAACAGGGGAAATGCAGGTGAGTAAAGACAGGCTCACATTGTGGAGGCCCCTGCTGCCCACTAAGGAGCGAGACCTTTACTTTGTGAGTGATGCGTCTGTATTTGGAAAGATCGCCATGGCTGCAGGTGTTTGGATAGAGGAGCTAAAGGGAGGAAGCTGTGTGGACAGCCAGGTACCTAGCGAGGATCCAGATGGGATAAGCAGCAAGTGGAACCAAAGTCAGTGGCAGGGTGATTCTGACAGTGTCTAGAAGATACTCTCCATACGCTCAGATAAAGGATGGTGTGTCTTATAAAATACAACCAGAAGAGTCACGGATAGAGATGCCTGGGATACCCATCTGAACCTATGCACAAACCAATCCTCTCTCAATGATTATGGGGTTGTAAACTCCTCTTTCTGAGGCTTCTCCTGAAATCTATACTTGTCCCTGAAGCTGAATCTGGTTTTTGCCTTCAAACCCACATGAGCAATCTGTCAAGACCTCAGGCTGTGGCCACTCGAAAACATCTGGCTTTCTCAGAAATGGAGAAGTTCTCTGTGTAGAATTATGAGGTAACATACTAGATGTGCAGTTACATTTGAACTTCAGGTAAGCACAATTGAATATAAATGTGACCTAAATATTGCACAGGATATACTTAATCCCCAAACAGTTGTCATCTATATGAAATTCCAATATAACTGATAATCATGTTATTTTTGTTGTTGTTGTTGTTGTTTTCAGCTAAATATGATAATTCTTCCTCTGGGCTTTACCTCACATTGGCTCAGACATCCCAGGCAGACACTTTCACAAGAAGCAGGAGGGGAAAAAGTGTGTGCTGTTGGGAGTTGGGATGCTTTACAAAGCCACTGTCAGTATGACCCCAGGTCTGAGCATCCTCTGGGAGAGTCTAAAATCTGAAAAGAGTGGACTTGGGACTGAGCAGAGAACTGATGTTTTGCAAGACTTTTGGAGGGAATTTAGAACAACATATTTGCCAAAGGAAGTATCAATATACTTATAATAGAAAAGCTCTCAAGTGTCCCATGGTGGTATGAGCAGAACATTAGTGTCTCTATCATGGATTGATGGCAAGAATTTTCTTTGGAAGCATGTATAAGAATTGGCAATATATAACATTTGTTTGTTTGTCTGTTTGCTTTAGCATTAAATGAAGCTAGAATTAACTTTTGGAGCATTTATTTTGTGCTAGAATTTTAAGGCACCTAATATCTCATAAGCACCTACCCTTTGGGAAGTTCAGAATTCATGTTCACAAAAAGTAATAAGTTCAGAATTCATGTTCACAAAAAGTAATTGGATTATAAAAGTCATCAGGCATAGCAGTTATTTTTTATATAAATGAGTAATATTTATTTAGAAAAACACCCTCAACCAAACTGCAAAGCTAATCTTCCCATAGAGTTGAGGGTATATTCCAATAAGGCTTTCTCTACATTTTCCGCAAGAGCTTCAATAATAAGCTTCCTTCTGAAGGAATAATCTTGTGATTTCATGCAAAAAAGATTTTTTCTTTGAGGTGAATGAGATACGAAGTTGTGAGAAGTTACAGTCAGAATTATTAGTTTGCTTTCCCCTTTCTGACCAAATGACAAGAGAATATATTCTTGTTTTCCTGGAATCCTTGATATTTTTTTCTAGAAGCAAACTGGATATTCCAAATGCCTGAAATCATTCAGCCTAAGCCTCACATGTGTGTTTATGTAGCTGAGGTGCTAAAACCCTGCCAACTTATTAAGTTCTTTCTGTTTCACTCTGCAGGTGAACCAAGTGGTGTGCCTTCCAAGTTTCCTGGTGATCAAGTTACTGGAGAGCTGCCCTAAACTTGTATTTAGGGAGCATTTACAATGTGCCTTGTACCATCAGCCATCAGAGAGAATGTTACAGGACCATAGCCCAGGAACCTGTCAACTGGGTGTTCTGCCATCAAAAGCAAGAATTGAAGAGTCTCCTTCAGCAACAAGTACAGGAAAGACTATTATTTTTTTTCCCAATATATTCAAATATTTAAACCTCTTATAGTGCAAGTCCGAATGTGATAAACTTTCAAACTTAAAGGTAAGCTTTGAGTTATGAAATCAGAGAATTATAGAAATTATTGAATTGTTGAAAATAGGGTTCTAGATTTTCTCTAGGGTGTTCAGTTAAAACAAAGCACAGCCATCCCCTGTGGAAAAGCTGTTAGCTCATATCATCCCATAACCTCCCACTGCATCCTGGTCCCTGTTTTCCAACTGCTTCCCAACCTTTTCAGTTTCCTTTGAATTTTATATTATTATTATTATTATTATTATTATTATTATTATTATTATTTTATTTTATTTTTTTAGAGAAGCCATGTCCATACTTCAAAAGTGAGATTAAAGCTAACCCTATGGCGTTCATAGTTTCTCCTTGTTGCTAATGTTTAGTTTCAGGTGTAACCGCTTGCTGTGCAGTTGCCCCTTAGCTGTTTCTGATCTCCAGATCTTTTAGACCCACTTACATAAACCTCAAAGTCACTCTTCATTTTGTTTTAAAAATTCTGTATGTTTATGAGTGTGTACAGATGTAATATGCATGTATATAGTATGTATATATTTACATATGTGTTCATATGCATGTAAATATACTTAACAAATATGTATATTCTGCTAATAACTAATACTTTTCAACAAAAATAAATTGGCATGCATTTAAGATAAACATTCTCTAAATGAAATTCTTTATATTTCAAGAGACCTGGAAACCTATATTTTTGAATTGCAGACTTTTTGTGTGTGGCAAATATTAACTAGATTTTCTTCCATTATTTCAAAGAGAAAATCTGGTTGCAGGTAGAGGTGAAGCTCAGTAGTAGGGCATGTGCTTAGCATCTGAGACCCCGGGTTCAAACCCCAGCAACGGGGGGTGGGGTTGTGGAGGGGGGAGAGAAAGAGATTTGACTATTTGCATGTGATGCATTTGGATAAAGAAATTTAGGTGGCCCTATTATGACTATGCAATTTATTGTTAATCTAACTGAAACTTGACCCTGCTCCTTTCATTGATCAGATGATGAACACATTTAACTCTTAGGGATGTTGAAAGCATACAGAACATAAGTAATCAATAAAGAGATGTTTGAAGACTGTTAGAATACACTCATGATTCAGGTAATGAATTATTTTGTAAACATCAATAACATGCTTTTCTAAAAAAAAAAGTCACTATTCAAAAAAAAGTGTTCACCAAAGAAATATGATACATAAGGGAAGAAAAATAAGACAATTATAAAGAAATCTAGTGAAATCATCTGATGTCACTGAGCTGACAACCCCGCTTTTGTGTTTGATTTTATATCTGGCACAGGTATTTTCTAACTGCAAGTTGATTTATATGAATCTTTTAAAATGCTGTTATGACAGGGACTTAAAAGTTTTAAATGTTTTAAAATATATCATTGGGCTCATTGATATATTTTTAAATTAAAAAATAAATGCAAAATATGTAACTTCTACAGGATTTCTCTTTTAAAAGAAGGAATACCTTATAGAATATCATCATTACAGGCTCAGAAACTATGCCCAGTTCTCTTCTCTTCTCTCTCTCTCTCTCTCTCTCTCTCTCTCTCTAACAAGAAAATAAGTAGTAAAGCACTCTTAGAAGGATCTGGCTTTTTACTTTTTTTTTTTTTTTTAGTAGTAGTAATTTTCTTTTCAGAATCGCCCCCTGAAAGTGGAGACAGAATAGAGGGAACTTTGCTTTGTACTGGAGAAGGTTGAGCAGAAATACTTTCTACTTCATGGTACCTCATGGACTATGCACTGTCGTCCCCTGAGGACAAGTAAGACTAGAATTAAATTTCTGGCCTTTATTAAAATATGAAGAGACTTGTGGCTTAATTTCTGTAACTTTGGTACAATTTAGAAATAGTGCATTCACCCCTAATAAAAGTAGGGGTGCCCTTGCCAACTACCAAAGGAACTTTCATCTTCTTGGATTCAGTAGCATCCTTAATAACACCCTGAAAAACACACACTTTTTTTCCCCAGGATAAAGCACCTAGATGTATTATTATTGTTAGAATTATTTTGCTATTAGTTTTTACCAGCATTGAGGAAGAGATGATAATTATTTCAAAAGGAATCTGAGAAGCCTTAAAAATCTTTCAAGTTTCTTCCGTAACCAGTGTTTTATAATGGTGAATCTGTAAGAAGTATTATTACCAACCAAATTCTTAATAGACCAATACAATAATGAAACTACTTTAACTGCCCAACTCTTATTTTATTGCCATCTAGTTTCAGGAATTCTGAATCTGGTAAACAATTCCTCAATTAAAATGACACTCTTCTTAAGAGAGACATTAGATTAAGTGCCATCAGAGGAAATAAATTCCAGCATTAGGTTAAGATAGAGACTGATTGATTTCTTTTGCAGAACTCTGACTTTTTGAGTGACAGGTGGAAGACAAAATGTCAAGAAGGACTCCTGTTAGAACAAGTGCTTAGGATGGTTTTTAATATAGCAGGGAGCCAAGATACAGTAGTAGGACACAGTAAAGAATATGGAGTATGTGGATACAATAAAGAATTTTGGTTTATGATCTGCCATCTGTTATTGAGAAGAATAAGTTAGGGAAATAGATGACTTTCAGTTCTCCATACATGCAAAGTTAAGATAAAACTTTTGCTGTTGCATGTGCTGAAAGAGAAGCATATACATTTAAACATTTTCAAAAAATAAATCACTCAGTAGGCTTAAGAAAAATACTTTAGTTCATATTTCATTGATCCGACCTTTTGATTCAAGGTCAGGAAATGAATCCAGAATAAAAACCAACAAAACACAAAACAAAACCACACGCACACACACACACACGCACACACACAACAGAAATGAATCATTTACCATGGAAAAGGCATTTCCAGTTTCAGCTAACCTCGACTAGTTTTTATTGCATTATTTTTGAAATGCCAGAAACTGGCTTTGGCCATAATATTTGCTGTCCAACTAAATTGTAGCTGTTATTATGCAATTGCTTGCAACAATTAGCTAAACACCATTATTTGACAAATTCCCTCAAAAGAGACAGATGCTGTAAGGTGTCTTAATACACCGAGCCAAGTCACAATCAGTCAGTAACTAACAATCAGTCAGACTGGGGCTGCAGCCCAAGGACAGAAGTTTGTAAACCCTTGCTCAAGGAATGAGTTTCATACAACCTTAAGATTTTGGAAAATATATTTTTGTCCCGATTCTTCAAGTTATTTCCTGTTTTCAGGAATGAACTGGGGGACTAGCTAAAGAAGGGGCAGGGAGTGGGGGGACACACAAACTCTAGATTCCTTTTTAAGGAGATCAGGAGAAGAGAAAGAAATAGAAATGCAAATGTGAAATGGTAATGATACACAACATGGAGAAAAGAACCATCACGGAACCTGCTAGCGATTTCCACCAAAGCAGTAAACCCTTTAACTAACAGAAATTCAGTACAATATACACATTAATCAACAACTCCACCATTACTAGGGCTGCTTTTTAAGCCAAAAAAAAAATAAAATAAAATAACTACAATATTCAAAAACAGAATTCTCATACGATTTGAGAAAGAATAGAGTGAAAAGGCAAATGTTAGCTAAGCTCTTAGCTAAATCCACTCTTAATGGCCCCCAGTATTTAAACTATCATGGATTAAAGCCATGAAAATAAAAATTTCAATTTGAAATTTTATTAGCATGTTGCTAAAATGGTCAATAAAAACATCAACACGATAGGCTTTGTTGACATAGTTGGAAAACTGCTCTCTCGTTTTTTCAAACTTGATTTCCTTTTCCCCACCTTCTAAGATTTCTATGTTAGGAAAAGCCAAACTAAATATACTGGCTATGGTGTTGTCATAATGCTGGTTTCTGGAATGTTGCCGTGTCCTCCCCCTCCCACTCCTCCAATCCCTTTAAAAATATGACTATTTTTGAAATGCAGCCCGAGGAGGGAGTAATCAAGGGTTCAGAACAATAAGCGCCCTTCTGCACCCATTCAAGTTCCCAGACACCAGGTGAACTATCTCCTTTTCCCGGGTGGGGCCCCGCTCTCCACATCAAATTAGCCATGCTATTGTCCTCCCAGACCAGAAGGCTTCCCTTTCTGCCAAGGAGGGAGACTCACAGGCAAATGCGGGTGGGGTGGCGTCTGCTCCCTCTGGTGCAAAGAACAGGAAGCAAAAACTATCTAGCTTAGCCCAGAGCCTGGAATAAAGTCAGGAGATCTGGGGCTGGAGAGCTGGAAGAGTCCCAGGCAGCCTCAGGATAACCCAGAGTCCCGAAGTGCTTTCTCGCAGAACTATTCACAAGTGCACAAGGGGCAGGCTTGATTTCTTGGAAATCCTGCATTCTGGGGACACATTCATACAGGAGGTGAACGGTGCCCTGAAAAGACCAATCCTCGCCTCCGACTGGCCTGTCTGTGCACATTTGGGGTATTGAAGGTCCCTTTTTAGTAACGGGTAATTTCCCTGTCAGGTGCAAGCCACTGACCATTGACTCACGGGAAAGGTCACGTCCCTGCTCTCCTCTGCCCGTTTCCCTTCTCCCTTTACAACTCAAGGGAAAAGCACTCTCTGGGGTCTCCCAACACCGTTACCACCACTGAGGCTCTCAGCGAGGCGCGCGCAGCTGCGCCCTTTCAGTCCCAGGGTCAGTTCCTGAGACTTCCTGCCGCTGGCCGGCGGGGTGCAAGGGTGCAGCCCCTCGCACAGACCACCGGCGGCTGACGCACGCGGGGGTGGGTTGGGGATCAAGAACTGCCAGCCGCGAAGCCCGCCCGGCACAGACTGGAAGGGAACCCGGCGCTGGACACAGGCGGGGCAGGCAGGCTACTCCTTGTCGTCCACCAAGTCGGCCAGCTCCTGGAGCACTCTCAGGCGGCCACTGGCGTCGATGCGGCGCTTCTCGCGGATGAGGTCTTCCAGGCTGTGAAACCGGGCAGTGTGGATTTTGTTTTCCCCCAGATGCACCTTAAGATAGTACTGCTGCTGCGGGGGCTGCGTGGCGGCCGGCACCTCCCCTCCGGCTTTGAATTCCCGCTTGCCGAAGCGGCACCAGGCGGCGAAGCTTTCCGAGTTCGTCCAGCAGATCTCCTCGCTCTTGAGGCCCAGGTGGCCGCAGGCGTTCTGCACCACCAACTCGGCCACCAGTGGGCGGTAGCGGTACCAGCTATTCACCACCCGGCCCACGTTGGCCGCGTCCGCCTCGTACAGGCTGTCCTGGCGGATCTCGCCTTGGTGCAGGTGGATAATGTGCCCACCGCCCACGTACACCGCCCAGTGCGGGACCGGCGCGGGCGGCTCCCGAGCCGGCTGTAGCCACAGCAGCTCCAGCAGGTCGCCGGGCTCGCAGAGCGCTGGCAGCGCGGTGACAGCGTAGACGCTCAGGTCCGCGCCCTGAGGGCCGCCGCTCACTTTGGAAAAGATGCATTCCTGGCCCCGAAAGGCGGAGAACTGAGTCTCGTTAAGGACTAGTTGGTGCAGCAGGTGGTGGTGGTGGCGGCTAGGGCTCTCTGGGCAGGGGGTGCAGCCTGGGGGGGCCTTCACGCCAAACTTGTCGGGTTGCCCGCGTTCGTCCAGGTCCTCCTCCTCATCCGAGAAGAAGTAGGCGACCCCGACCCGAAGTTCGTCCTTCTCAATCCCGGACGGGTCCCCTGTGGGCAACTCGCTGTAGTTGAGGTGGGTGATGCGGTCCAGTTGGTTGCCCATCAATGACGCGGCGAGGCGAGGGCCAGGAACTGGGATCTGCGGAAGAAGAGGAGAAACAGACACCATCAGAGTCGGGGGACTCTAATGTCCCTCCAAGATGGACAGTGCCCCTGGGACCTGCTCGCCCGCGCACGCCCCGCATTATTGTCACCTGCGCCAGCCGAGTTCCCTGTGCCTCCCTGTGGTGGGGAAGGAGGTACAGAAGCCACCAGTCCCGCGGGCCAGAGCGGACGCCACCACACCGCCTCCGACCCTGTCCGGGAAGCCTATTCTAACTCCCACAAGAGAAAATGCAGGCGGGCTGGAGATGATGCGAAGTCCCAATAGGGAGAACGTGGACTGTGGCAGCGTAGGAGACAGACACCCAAGGAAGGACAGAGGGTGGGTTGGGAGGCAGAAGGGACGTCTAAGGCCAGAGAGCTTGAAGAAAGCTGAGCCCACATTTAAGTCCCCACCCGCTCTAGCCCACCTCCCAGTTTTGCCCTAGGTTGCACCCCACCCCTGGCCACGGTTTATACAATGACAATCGGACACATTCCCAGGTATTCACTAAATGCCAGCAAAATTCTGCACAGTGACACTGACAAGCTGGTACATACACCCACAATGACAAACCCTCGCGACGACACATTGGCACACTTAGACGCCCTCCCCCCATTCGTACACAATTCCAAACCGAGCTTGCACCCTTGCTAATGCGTGTATACTCAAGCACCCGGGCACACCTGCCCACGCAGGCAGGTGCACTCTGCCCCTTACTTTGCCTGCTTTTAACCCAGCAGAGCCAATCGGACTGCGCCAGGGCGAGGCTGCTCTAAAATAACCTAACAAAGAGACCGGGAAGCCAGTGCAGAATATTAGTGCAGTGTGTGTGTGTGTGTGTGTAGAGGTTTAGTTTCAGCCCAAATACCCCTTTCTTCCTACCCAATACACGATCCAAACAATCAGTCGGAAAAAAAAAAAAAAAACGTTTCCGAGGCAAAGAATGCCGCCTCTCCGTACCGGTGATTTCCCTGCTCCTGAAACCCCAAACTCCTTTAAAGTCTCCTGGTCCCCATGGGTGCTGCGGAGACGGCGGTGGCGAATGGGTCCCGGGCTGCGCGTGAGGCTGTGGCTCAGCTCTACCCCTCGCCGAACCCTGCTTTGCTGCTGTGCCTGGCGCCGTACCGGTGCGCTCCTGTCTTCTCTAGCTGCAAGGGTGCTCCACCTGGGCAGTCGGGGCTGGGCTGTGCTTTCCTACAGCCGCGCGGACGACTCTAAGTAGCCTGAGCAGCAGCTCCAGGGCCCGCCCCGGAACTCGCTCATTGGCTGGAGTGGGTGCCCGGGCCCTGCCAATCTCAGCCGGAGGGGGAGGGATCAGGGGCGGGTCTCTGGTGCGCTCCACCTCGCCCGGCCCCCGCGCACCCGAACGCACACAGCCCCCAGGAGCGTAGGTGTGAGCGCGGGTGGGGAGCGCTAGCTAGGCGCGGCGCAGCTGTACTGCGCTGCTGAGCGGTGTCACCCGCGTCCCTAGTCTCCTCCGAGCTGATTGTAAATGAGCTGATTGTAACACAGTCCGCCCGCGTTCCATGTTCCCTGTTCCGAAGGACAGACTCCAGGAGGGAGGCTGAGTCTGGGGGTGGAGAGGAAAAAAGAACAAAAAAACACCGTGTTCGCATCGCATCTTGGCCCAGGCTCTGCGGGTATTCGCGGGCAGCGAGCGAAATCGCCTATGGCGGTGCGGGGTCTGTGCTGGGACTCTGGAATCTCAGTTCCTGAGGACCCTTGGGCTGCTCCCTGGCTTAAAGACCCTTTTCCAGCCAGGCACAGATGTTTTTGAAATTGCGCTGGTGGTGTTTAGCTCCTTTGCTTTCAGCCAAATGAAGGTGCTGACCCGGTGCTGGTGCCTGGTTTAAAAGGAGAGAGGTATCAGTTGCGACCCAAAAGTCTGAGTCTTGGCCGGCCTCTTCCCTGACTCTGCCTGGTTTTGTCCTCCATTTGTTTCCCCCTATGAAAGGGGTGCATCGCAAGTGCCCACAGTAGGACTTGTGTTTCCTAAGCCCCAGAATCGCCATTAGTAAGGGATTTTTGTTTGGTTTTGTGGGAGAATGGTATCATTCAGTAATTCCTGACTGCGTTTCTGGATGAGAACTTCATGAATGAAAGACCCCTGGATATTGGATGCTAAAAAACGACGGTCACAATACAGAATTTTAGACCAACAATTTTCGGAGTTGGGACGTTAAGCCTCAAGAAGTTCCTAGACTTCGGTTCTAGTCTCCATGCTGCTTATGCTTAAGACGGGACTTCTGCTATTTATTTATTTATGCCGGGTATCAAACCCATGGCCTTGTACATCTAGACTTTCTCTCTAGAGAGAATTTGATGTTCCCTCTTTGTACCCCCTGCACAGCTGTCACAGGCTCTGTTAGTGCATCTCCCCTGCTTTGTCACATACTTGTGTTGATCTGCCTCCTTTTTACAAACTGAACTCCATGAGCATAGACTTGCCTGGGTGCACAGCTTTGTATTCATGGCCTCCTCAATGCAGCGTGTACAATGGGCTCCATGGGAACAATAAAAAGGGAAATAGCCTATAGTGACCACTTCCACCTTGCTAAGAGATTTAAGAAGATGATTTAATCCCCATATCTGAATTGTAATGAGGAAACTAAGGCCCCAGTCCTTGGGCCACCAGTCCATCTGGAGTTGTGGGAAGTTTAGCCAGTTGTGAATTAGGCTACAGTGATTTGTTGAATGAATAAACTCTTGTTTTAGAACATGAAAAAGCTGGTGCTTCAGAGGAGTTAGCTGCTGGGCCCAAGGTCACATGCAGAGTGATGCATATTATCAGTGCTTCTTTTCTTTGACAAACTATTCTGCTTGAGTATTTTGAAACTGTCAAGTCTTCAGTTTGTGTTTGCTTTCTGAAGGTCTCTGCCTGATGCAGTGATTTTTCAAAGTAGATGCTTAATAAGTATTGTGGGAAAATCATTTTAAAGTGGCCAACTGTATACATTTGATTTACTTAAATCTTTTCAGAAATTTGGCCACTGTCCTACCTGCCAATTTATTAGGAAACAAGTTGCCATCCTTGGAACTGACCATAGGTTGTATTTTTTTTTTTTATTTTCTGTAAATAATAAACAACTCATTTTGGCCTTGAAGTTAAGAGAATTGAACAAGTAGTTTCTGAGACCAAGAAGTGAATTATTGATCTTGTTATAAGCTGGACTTTGGTGCTGTCTGGGAGGAGGAATCTGAAGAGTTCACACTGATGTCTGAGAGGTGCTCATTGAAAGCTGCTCAGCACTTAACTCTGAATACCCCCTGTCCCCTTTTAAACCTCTCTGCATTCCCAAGATCAAATCTTGCTCACAAACATTTTTAACTTACATGCTGTGTCCAGTCCTGCCTGTCCTATTCCATACTACCGCTGGCTACAGTGTAAGCAGGCTGCTTACTGCTTTGTATCCAACACTCTATAGCTTAATGAACTTAAAAAAAATAGTGCCAGTGCTTGGAGAAACAGTACCTAAACTTTAAGATACCAATATGCAACTTTTTGAATTTCCTCCCATCTCCTCCCTTCTGCCACAGCGAAAGACTTACTGCTTAGTTATTGAGGGAGAATAAATACCTGGGATCCCCCATGAAATAAAAGGCAGGGGAACACACTGAATCCAAGGCTTGGGAAAAAAGAGAGCTAAAAGTAAACCAAGAAAAGGATCTGTACTTTGTAGGCTTTTGGCAGTTATGAAGGAAACGAAATAAAAAGTCGAAGGATGCCAACATTATAAAACATTTATTTTCATCACAAATGTTGTTTGCAAATTGTTTTTTCTTTTATTGTTACACTAAAGAAATACAATGTCATCAACAGCAGAATATAGTCATCAAAGCACAACTCAAACCCAGCTACTTTGAACTGTATTTCAATACTTGTGAGCTGGTTAACTGGGTCTGTTACCCTAACCTTTGCAGGTCAGATTCCTTATCTACATAATAGAGATAATAAAAATATCTCCCTCATGAGGTTGTTTGGTGTTTAGATGTAAGCATAAGTGGAGTGTCCAGTGCCTAGTGACCTTTCAGTCAGAGCTACCCTATTATTATTGATGGAGGAGGGGGAGAGGGTCTCATACTCTATTTGTTCATGACAATTGTGGCTTAGATCTGGACTGTCCCCCAAAACTCATGTATTGGAAGAACAGTCCCCCATGCAGTAAGGTTCAAAGGTGAGGCTTTTAGGCAATGATTGGACTATGAAGGCTCTACTCTGTGGAATAATCCACTTGATAGATAGCTGTGTAGACTATTAAGAGGTGGGACTTAGCTGGAGGAAGTGGGTCACTGGGGTGTGCCCTGCAAGGGCTAATCTTCAACTCAGCCTCTTCCTCAGAAAATCAATCTCTGTCTCCCTACTTGCCTCCCTACCCCCGCCAGTTGCCATGAGCCAAGTTACCCTTTTCTACTATGCCCTTCTGCCATGGTGTTTCTGCCTTGGAGTCAGCTGACCATACACTGAATCTCTGAAACCATGAGCCAAAATAAAAGTCCTACCTCCAAGTTGTTATTGGCAGGTATTTTGGTCACAGTGATGGAAAGCTGACCTACACACAGCTGTGAAGTTGTGTCTTTTCTTTCCCTAGGCAGAACCTAGCTCTGTCTGCTAGAGTGTCCACCACCGTCCCTGGCTGGAGTGTGGGGTGTGGGATGTTCCTGTTTTAGGGTGGTGAGTGTCCCGCCCATATTTAGGCTTAATGCTCACTGTAGGATTCTGTATGTGAGCCCTTGGACTAATCACACCTGGGGTCCCAGAGGACTAAGAGTCTCTTTAAATGAACATTTTCTGCTATAGGACATGTGTGTGGAAAGGCCCAGGGAGGAGCGGTTAGGACAGTCAGCTGCGTGACGTTTTTATTAGCGCCATCATGGGCATCTTCTCCCTTCCTTCTTCAGCAGTGCATGGAAAGTTTTCTTTCAAATTTTGCTGACCATGTCCTTGGCTCAAACTTCCATCCATTAAAACTGGCCCTGGATGGAAGGGTTCAGAAGAGATGTGCATTTTCCTTCAGTTCTTCTTTATATCGCTGTTTTCTAGAACATGTTTTGGCTTTTAATTGTATGGCCTATTTTAACATTTGTCCTTTAATGAAATGAAATGTCTTATTTCCTGTTGTTGGCTGCGTTAGGCAGTGATCATGCTGACCCTCCACTGGGCTAAAGAATACTCTGTAACCTTCTGCAGCAGAGACGTTCTGTGGCTCCAACAACCCCGTCCCTCCCTTCCAGCCTGTGGCTAACTGCCAAGTTCATGCATTCTAGGAGGGCTGCTGTGTGACTGAGTTCTGCCCAACAGAATGTGGGTGGGAGTAGAGGAAGCCACTCTCAGGATGATCTCCTGAAAACTGTTAACATGGTCTTCCCCGAACTCTCTTTTGCCATTGGTGATCCGTCGGGGATCCATGGTAGAACTCTTAGGATCTGATGGACAGAGGAGCCACTAGATGCAAGGAAGCCAGGGTTCCTGAATGACTGCTTAAAGCAAATAATATCCCCTCCTGAACAAATGCTTTGGACTGTGACAGGAGGAAGAAGTAGATCTTATTGGTTAAGCCATTGAAACACTTGTGATACTGGTTCATATATTCTTCTTCACTGTAGATCTGTCTCAAAATAAGACATATCCCTACCCCTATTGACAATGGCTGTTCTTATTGTCAAGGTAGACTTTCCCAGGGTCCTTGGAGCATCTCAGCATGTTCATCCAGAATTTCTTTTTAAATTTTTTTTTTTTTGGCTGGTGTTCAAAATCAAACCCACAGCCTTGTGCCTGCCAAGCAAGTGCTCTGCCACTGAGCTACATCCCTGGTCTGGCATCCATGATTCAAAGACGTTAACGGTGGATGCATCTGTATCTTCTGGATACTTCCTCTTCTGTCCCTACTATTTGCTTTCTGAATCCTCTGAGCTTCCCTGTGACTAACTGACCCAACTCACTAAATGTCTTACCTGCTTTCTGCTTTTTGAAGACCACAAAAATGGCAGCATAAACTCCTTACAGCTAAGACTACAGAGAATCCTGCTATTCCTCTTCCTTTACCTGTCTGCATGTATTAGCATCTTAACTGTCCGGTTTTCTTAAGTGCCCTCCTCTGAATTGGACTTCCACCTTCTCAAACTTTCTTATCTTTGGTGGCTGCTCATCATTGAATCTTTCATCTGGGTCCTCTTCTGGTTTCAGGAGTGGGTCTACTCCCACATTAGTGATGGCTGAGTCTTTGCTTGGGCCTCGGTGAGTATCATCCACACGCTGCTTCTTCTTCCTTCTGTCTTTAGTATCTTTCCCTGGCTTCCTCATCTAGCTTCCACTGAAGATGCAAGACCCTTTCAGGTGTCAGCCCTTCTAATATACCTGTCCCTTCAACCCATCTAATCAAGACCATCCTTTATGCTTCCATAGCACCATGCGTACATTGGCCACGAGATGTGTCCGGAACGTGTCAAAGCACTTATCAAATTGAACTGTTGTCATCTGTTGATTTGGGGGTATCTGAGGAAAATCTCCAAATCTAACCAAATTTGTATTCCATTTGCTGAGTATGAGGTTTGGTGCATGGTGTGTACTCAGTGCCTACCATTTGCCTGACTCTGCATGAATGAACAAGGTGTTACTGAGCAAGCTGACAGTGTTTCTTTTTACTTCATCTTTTACTACTTCTAGTGCTCTAACACCTACCATACGTATTAAGTTAGATAATATGAGAGTAGGTTTGCTATGTGACGTGTACAGTATAGCATTTCCAAGTGGACCTCTAGCATTACAAGAAACCTGATAAAAATCTAGATTTCCAGGCTTTATCCCCAATCCACTGAAAATTAATCACAGGATTGGCTCTAGGAATCTGCATGTGGCTCTAGGAATCTGCATGTGGAGCCGTCTCCCAGGCCTTCTGAGTACAGTACAATAATCTCTAGTCAAACTACACAAATGTAAGAAATTAGTCATCATCTCTCAAGTACAGTGACAACCCTTGAGGAGGCAGGACTTAATCAATACTTGGAATTATGTTCTCTAGACATTTTCTTGTCCATTTCGACAGAAGTGAGACACATTTGAGACTTACCGAGACCGAGTTGGTAAATAAAGGAGTCGGTTCACGTTCAAAGGCATCTGAAGTCAAGTGACTTGTTTAGAAGTCATAGTATAGGTGTCTGGTAGATCTGAGGTTTGATCTGTCTTTCTCTTGTTTAAGCCTCTGTGCCCCACTGTGCTAAAAGGCTGTGGGTAGAGTGAAAATCTGCATGAGGAAGGAAACACTCTGGCCCTAGATGCTAAATTTGCCTTTTTGCTACTGGTTGTTTGATGATGAAAATCCTGGGTTTGTCTTGCAAAGGAAAATTTCTTTGTTGTTTGTATTTCTTCTGGGATTCCCTTCTATTACAGTGCCCTTGCTGGCTCCCTGCCTGGTCCCTTGTCCTTCTCAGGGAGTCATGCTTTTGATTACCCCTTCATTCCACCTTCATTTATAACCTGTTCTCCTAGATCCTTCCTAGTTATGAGTGAACATACTTAAATTTTTGCATCTTAACAAAACATCTCTGGCCTGTGCACCTCCTGACTGTGTCAGGTGAGATACCCTCCTATCTTGAAAGAGTCATGAGCCCACACTTCATCCCAGCCCATCACAGGCTTTCTGACGCACCATTATCCCATGGCACAGGCACAGCTGTTGTGGCTGGCATGTGTACGCGGGAGCGGTGGTCCACTGGTGTTGGTTTTACCCTGCTGGACTTCTAAGAAGTATGTGGCAAATGTGTGACGCTCTCTGTTTGCTGTCCCCCATGCCACACTCTCCTGGTCCCCTTCAGCCTTGCTGGCTATCTATCTACCGTGTTTCCTTTCCTTCATCTTGTCCTTTCAATATTGGTTTTCTTCAGGATTCTGTTTCCAGGTTCCCTTTTGAATGCATCCTGTTCATTATCATGTCTGTCTCTTTGCCTTCTATCCCCTCTCCACCGGATGGTTCCTTAGTGGAACTACAGTCCCAAACGTCCAGCCAGGAGGACATGGCCCTGTAGCTGTCTTGCAGCAATTGGAGATGTGGTACCCCAGGCTGAGCACTCCTTTGGTCTGGAGACCTGTGTTTCCCTGTGTGTCATTCATTTTGTTGATGGGCACCGTTGCTGTCCCAGGGTTGCAAGCCCTGGGCATTATCTGCCATTTTCCCCTGAGCCCAGGCCATACGTGACCAGCCTCAAGTCTTGTTGGGTCTCTCTAGTGGATACTTTCCCTCATCTTCCCACATTAGTCCATTCCTAGGCTGTCACCTTAGTCCCAGTCACCAACAATGCCCATCTGAATTGTCGCAGACATCTACTAATTGGTCCCTGACCCCAGTATTGCTCCCCATATTCATCTCTCTAGACAGCAAACAGCAATTTCTAAAATGCACATTTCTTTAGGTCATTTCGTGCTTGAAATTCTCAGTAATTGCTTATTGCCCTCGAGAAGCTCTCCCAAATCTACGAGGAGGCTCCCGCTCCAGCCCTTGCTCATTGCTCCACCCTCTTTGCTCCCTGCTCTCTTGCTCTGTGCTTTAGCCTTACTGATCAAGCATGCTCGTTGGTTTTAAGCTGTTGCTCAACTTTGTGGACAGCCATGCTCTTCCTGCGTGACTGCTTGTGTCCCTCTGCTGAGATTCTTGCTGTTGTTAGTCATCTCCTGCAAGACAGTTCTTCCTTGAAGTCTTAGTGCAGATTGCGCCTCCTCTTAGCAGTCTCTGTGCTGCCTGAGCTTTCTCAGGTGCCCTTCCAGGTCTTCCCACATGTCACCATGTCAATGTCACCATATCAAGTTCTTTCTCTGATATAGTGACATTGACTGGTTCTGGGTCTATGAGACCGAACTAGCCAGGAGGAGGCCCACACCTGTGCTCTTTCCGCTGGTGTTCTCACCATCAGGCACTGGCCATACTGCCGGGGGCAGCTTCACTACCTAGTGATTGGATAGAATTGAATTTGAGTCCAGAGTCTCTCCCTCCCTCTCTCCCTCTCTCTTTCCTTTATCCACCCCTGCCCGCAACTTAAATTCCCTTACAACCTATATCACAGGCTGGGGCATCTACCACAACCTTGTAATAAATGCATTCCCAATTGATAGAGACACTTAAGCACTTAATAAAAGTAGAAGGGTGTTTATTTTAAAGCCGTCCAGTAGCCACTTATATTTGTGTTTAACTTGCTCTTCAAGGTGTTTTCTTCTCATATCACGGCACATTTTCATAACTACCAGTGGTGATTCCTTTTGCTTTCCTTATTTAGTATTTTTCTTTGTCATAAGAAGGTATTTATTTATTTTCAAAGTGTCAACAGTTTGAATCTAACTAAAGATATAGCACAGAGTTAATGAATTACGGTTTCTATTTAGAAACATGTACTTAATATACCACTCCTGCAAACACTTACTCAGCCTATTTCAAAATCACCAAGGGCAAGGAACTTAATTTATGCATGTGCTCTTGTTTCCATTCCACCATCCCTCTTGCTTTAGTGTTCTCTTAATTGCTGTCTGTGCTGTTGCCATTGATCCTAATATAGGAGCTGCTGTTCCTACCACAGAGCAGCTTTAGTGTAGTTCTATTTTTGATTGCTTGGTTCAAATACTGTCTCTGTTGCTTCGTTGCTGGATGGCCTTGAGTGAGTTGCTTAATTCCTGTGTACCTCAGTTTATTCATCTTTAAACTGTGAATAATAATGTCTTTTCTTAAGGGACTTTGGTAAGTATTAAATGAGATAATATATGAATGCATTTAGCACAGTGCCGTGCCCAGAATAAGGTCATGATGACTGTTAGGTGTTATGCCCCACTGACACAATCACATTTTTCTTCTCATATTCCTGCTTTATAATCTTCAGTCTTATTTCATTTTTACTATTAATAATATAATGCAAGGAGAGGAAGACACTTCTCAGTGGAGCTCACATCATATACGGAGCAGTCTCTAGGACATGGACAAATATAAACTAATAGAAGCTAATGGAAACTAATTTTTTAAAAGCATAGAGGAGGGAAATATTAGCTATTGGTGGATCGGAAGGAAGCTGTTATACGAAGAGGCTTTGCAGTATAAACAGGAGTTTTCTGAGTAGGAAAGAGTAGAAGGCAGCTATGTTGTGAGCGTCCTCTCCAAAACTCCTGTTGAAGTTCAGCTGACATCGTGGTAGTAGAGGTCGAACCTTAAGAGATGATGAGGTCATGGGTTAGCCCTGCTCTGGAGGGAGTGGCCTTGTCATAAAAACCAGCTCTTCCTTGCTCTTTCTCCAGGGTGTTCTCTTGCTCCCTTCCTCTGTCTTGTGTGCTCACTTGCCGTTTTGCCAGGTTGTGATGGAGATTGGAGGCCCTACCAGAGGCGGCTGCTCCATCTTGGATTTCCCAGCCTCCAGAACTGTGAGTTGAAGAATGTTCTGTTGTCTATAATTTGCCCAGTTTATAGGTTTCTGTTATAGCAGCAGAGAACAGGCTAAGATAAGAAGGTTTTAAGGGTAAGGAGCTGCATATGTAAATGTTTAAGTGATTTAAAAAAAAAAACTGCTGATTTTACAGAAGCACAAAGTGGTTTGATATGGGTAGATTGTATAGTAGGCATGGGTACAGTTGGGAAAGCACTCCAGCCCTGGAGTACAACTTGGTTTGTAAGGACAGGGAAGGAGACCAGAGGGACACCACCAAAGGATCTATGGCAAGAGGCCAGGTGCCTAAGTCATTTGGGCTGCTATACAAAGACTACAGACTGGGCTGCTGACGTGACTGAAACTTATTTCTCTCAGCTCCTGGAGGCTAGGAGTCCAGCGTCAAGGTGTCAGCCTGGTTGGTTGCTGGTGAAAGCCCATTTCCTGGCTGGCAGACCACCATCTTGCTGTGTGCTCACATGGTGAGGAGGGGGAAGAGATCCTTTGTCTTCTGAGAAGGGTCTAAACCCATCATGCAAGCTCCATCCTCAGGACCTAATCACCTCCCAAAGGCCCTAATCCAAATTCAAAATTCCATGACATTGAGAATTATTGTTTTAATTTAAGAGTTTTGCAGGAACATGAGCATTCAGTCCATGGCAGCAAATAAGCCATCCGAAGGGTCTGGAAGAAAGCAGAACTAGAGGGCACCTGTGGCAATATGTGCATTTGAGGCCTATGCAGAAAGTATAATAAAAAAGGATTAGTGAACATTTGGATAACTGGCACAATGAAAGGAATTCAGGAAAACAGGTGGCTTCTAGCCTTCTGGATCAGACATCTAGCTCATAACTAGGATTACCTGGCAGTCCTGGCTTCTAATACTACATCACTGCTCCACAACAACGCATTCTTACTCCTTTTCCTGTAATTCAAACTATGGTCTACCAGCTGCTTGTGGATTCTTGGCTGCCATTATTCATTGGCTTGTTTTCTTCAGGTTGTTTACAAACACGACCCTCTTCCCTGCCTTTAGTGCATTGGTCAGAGTGCTCCTTCCGTGTCATTCGAGCTTTGTGTTCTCTGCCTCATCTATTCTTGAAGGCAATTCTAATCTTACCTGCCTGGGAGAACTACTCAAAATGAGGTACTTTCTTCTACATTTGATTTTCCAATACATTTCTTCGCCCCTGCAGCAGACACAACACTACGTTGTGGTCACCATTTCTCTTCCTGGATGCACGAGGAGATTATATACCCCTAGCTTCCTGTAGTTAATTTTAACCCCTGTGCCTGTGTCCTCAAACTGGGATGGTGAGGAGACATGATGTGCCCCATTTCGCCAGAGCAGCTGTGAGAGTCTGTAGCTCTCTGCTGTCCATGCATTGGCCTCTTCTGGTCATGCATTTGAAAGGAGGAGCTCCATTGTAATGGAACTGAAAAGTGGAAGGAACCAGGAATGATGGCTGCCCAAGACAGATAATTGACTTTAAATGAGATTTCATATGAATGACCAAAATCAGAATAAAACAAAACATAAAAGCTTGAATGTGGTCGCTAACGAGGTTCTGGGATTACTTTGTTAATGCAGCAAGATTTAGACTATCCTGAATAATTTGGCCAGTAATATTTGTAACCTTTTCTGGGAGAGGAATAAAAACGGATCCTTTCTCACATTGTCTTTCTTGGTTCTTAATAAACCTCTTTGAATGGAATTGCATGTTTTTGATGACTTAATGAGAATAGACCATTTCAGATGGTTATAAATATAATAATCATATATATATATATATATAAAACCAAGGATTAGCCCCATCCCACTCCTGTTTCTCCCACACTTTTTCTTTTTTAAATATTTACTGCCTTTCAGCTAATTTATAGACTTGTGTCCCTGACTTCATTTCCCCAAGTTACAGAAGGTGAAGTCTTAATTGGTCAGAATTTGAGAATCTCTCTTAGTCATGTTCCAATGAATCAGATGTTGAATTCATGAATATAAGAAACATAAAAGGCATGAAACATGTATACTTCTGATTATTCTTAAAGACCTCTGGATGTAGGCTTGCACCTGTGTTTTTTTTGAGGGACAGGAATGCTGATCCCAGCCCAAGTGTCATTAAGTGTTGCTGTGCTACCCGTCAAGACTGGGCCCTGCTTTTCCCACTTGTAGGTAACACAATCTTTTATTGTGTTTTTCCTTAATATTTCTGTTTTGGTGTAATGCCACCAATTTGAAATGTGTATGTATTGCTGCCTGCCCTTGAGGACCTTCATCAAAATGAGAAGTCTTAACTAAAATGAAACACTAACAAATCCTCCTGCCTTGCTGTTTATTTTGTAATAAAACCCCCTGCATCTACGAGACTTTGATTTTTCAAGTTTATTGTCTCAAAAGTGATTTTAGAAACATTACAAATAATAATACATGATTGAAAAGCAAAGAGGAAATTCCACCTGGATGACAGCAGCTATTCATAAAACCCTCCAGTAGTCTTCTTCCAGGGTGAAATATTGGCAGAATCTCTCACCTAATTTCTCAGGGATGGTTTTAATAGAAAATCAAAACCATTTCACTTTCTGTTTCTTCATGTTTTCATACTTTCAAATGGAGTTGCATGCTCAGATCAAATCCTCTTCTGAGTACGGTTGGTGTGCACCTTGAAGGTTGGGGAGCATTGTATTTTTCTGCTGTGGCCCCCCAGTTGGAAAAAGGGAGGGTGATGGTAAGAAGAATTAGTTTTATCTCTCTGTGTCGATTCTGTTGCACCCATGAGGAGGACCCAGAGTAAGGACCATGGGATGTGAGTCCCTTCTCAGTTGGAGAATCTCTGGGTGGCTTTGAATTAGTAGGTGCCTTTTTACTGGAGCTCAGTTTACCATGTGAGTTAGACAGGGGTCTGACTCCATCATAGGTATCAACCAGGAGTGGGCACTGCAATCAGTCAGAGGACATCTTCAAAATACACATTCCCAGGTTCTGTTATGGACCTGGATCAGAAGGTCTAGGAGAGTGGTCCAAGGCACTTTCAAATTTAAATCCTAAATTAGAATCCTATGGATGCAGCCTTGTCAAGACAGAGCAGCCTGGACCGTGGTTCAGGTCAGGAAGGCAGACCGTGGTGAGGCTTTGCAGCAGGGACCAGGAGTGGTAAGAGAGATCCCAGGGCAGCTGGTGGCTGTGGAAGTGGGACTGCACAGTGCACATCAGGGCTGTCACTCAAGCTAAGTGGCACTCCTTTACCACCTTGAGCGGGCTCTGTATTAATTTGCTTTTGTTTGTTCCGTAACGTGTACATTTGTCTATGTTGTAGTGAGTTCTTAAAATTAATTTTGGGGGGGCCTCTCTGCAGTCTCCCAGCAGTTCTGTGGGAGGGATAAAATCCGATCCAGGCTTCACCCAGTTACATAGCTAGCTGAAGTCCATCCCTAATAGGAGAATTATATGGGCGAGTTGAGGGGAGGACCTGGCTGTGGAAATTGACAAGCCTGTCCTTTGTCAGGTGGTCAATTTCATTCAGCTCCATCTACATCCATAAATGTCCCCTGAGTCCTTGTAGTTAAAATGGAAGTGGGGATGGAAGGAAAAATAGGGAGGGAGAAATGAATGCCAGCCATAGTTAATGTTTTTCTTTCTGGACTGGCAAAAACAAAGAGAGATTTACAAACAACTGAAGGATAAAGAGAAGGAATATAGGTACTAAAAAATACAGGCAGAAACGTGAGATTCACAGAATTGCTCACTGGTGCTTGGTCAAGCAAGGGAGACTTTCTAGAAAGCCTGCTAGGCTAGAATTCGCTTGTGCTGATTTTGGGAGCAGCACAGAGGAAGATGCTAATTCTGTTTCATTTTTGTTGTGTCCCAAATGTAGTGAAAAATCCTTCCTCCTAAAGGATGAATCAAGAGTGAGACGTTGCTTCCCGTCACCACTGAAGTGCCTGTATATAACCTCTCAGAGTCACTCCTTCTGTTTTATTTGTGGCCATGTCATTCTGTCTTGCAGCTGTCTTCTTGTTGGAGACAGGACGGGGTCTTCTGCTGCTTTTTGGCTTTTCCTCTCTTAATTGTGCTGGGCACACAGTAAGTGCAAAATTAATGCTAGCTGAATCAATAAAGGTATGATTAATGTAGATCAATGAATAGTGATGATCAATTAATGAAGACATCAATAACTAAATAGCCTTTTATTTAGAAGAGCCCAGGGGACGTTGATGTCTCCCAGTGTCATTATAGTATCACTCTGTGCTTGCTATAAGACCATGGTATCTCCCTTTACAGACAGAAAAACTGGGACACAGAGAGGTCCCGTGGCATGCTACTCAGTAATAAATACTGACAATAGCCTTTTCACTTATCTGCTCATAGTTAACATTAGCATGAGGTGGAAGGCAAAGGGATTAGTTGCATTTTGCAGGTCAGGACTTCAGGTTCAGAGACAGAAAGTGTCAGGTGGAAGAGTCCATGGGGAGTCCATGGCTGGGGACATAGGGCTGCAGACAAACCACTTTCATGGGTGCCAGGGGTCCCGGCAATATGCTCTGCATGAACCACTGAAGTGCAGCTCACGTGGGGGATACTCTAAGGGAGGACAAGCAGGTTAAGATGGGTCAGTTGGGAGGAAGGGACATGGAATTTGGGCTCATGAGTTTTTGGTGTTGATTTGCTTATATCAACTGGGAAAAGTTACTTCTTTTTTCTTGGCCTCAGTTTCTTTACCCCTCCAAAAATGAGAGAGATGGGCCAAGAAAATTTGTAAAGTTACTTGCAGCTCTATCATGCTGACTTAAATATGCCATATTAAAAATTATGACAGTCTGAATCATTTTAGAATAATGACATACTTATTGATATTTATGATTCTAAAAATTCAAAGTCAAACAGTTCCCCTGAGATCCTTTAATATTGGGGGCATATAACAGAGAGATGATTGAGATACAGAGTTAATATTTTTGGCATCACCTCATCAGGGAATGAAGGAGAAACACATGACACAGTCTCCTGCTCTCTTATCACCAAGTGTGGTCACCATTCTTCCTCTAGTTTTAGGGTCTCAGATAACTCCTCAGTGTCTTCCTTTAAAAGTAGAAATAAGGCCGGGCATGGTGGCACACGCCTGTAATCTCAGTGGCTCGGGAGGCTGAGGCAGGAGGATTGCGAGTTCAAAGCCAGCCTCAGCAAAAGCAAGGCACTAAGCAACTCAGTGAGACCCTGTCTCTAAATAAAATACAAAGTAGGGCTGGGAATGTGGCTCAGTGGCCGAGAAAGTCCCTGAGTTCAATCCTCAGTACACCCCCCCAAAAAAAAGGACGAATAAAATGGTGAGTCATTCCTCTTTCCAGAGTAATCCTATGTCAATCACATGCAAAAATTGGCATGAAAGCATTTTGCAAACTATAGAGTGCTTTGCAAACTGTAGCGTCTGTAGGTGTGAGAGATTATTACTGTCCAGTGACCTCTGGTGCATTTGCATGGGGACAATGGTAAGCTACTTTTGCCTGGATTTCTCACCTCCAGGCTCTGAGGAGAGTGAGCCTCCTATTTCTGATAGCTTTGTCTAAATCCCAGGAATGACCTGGCTTGCTTCCCAAAACCTCATCAAAACGGGCTGTGAACTGATTGGGTTGGCCAGCCAGAAATGAGAAGGAACTTGCCATTGTGACCTCACCTTTGGTGAGGTGCCTGACACACTTAAGGAATTTTATCTACCTGACCTTATTTACCTGTATATTATCACATTTATGTGACTTTAAAAAAATCACTTCTCTTCTCTGGGCCTGAGTTTCTTGCTCTGTCAAATTTCAGGGGATTTGACCAGATGATTTCTGAGATTCTGTCCAACCTCTCTCTCGATTCAACAATGTTTTTAAATGAAGGTTCATTCATATAGAAATAGTCAGGGTCTCTCCAGTATGATGTGCCCAAGGCCAGCCTTCCTCTGTGATAGCAGGTGAGCAGCTCACTGGGTGGCCTGACACTGACTTTTTTCATTTTCTTTCTTTTGTTTTCTTTTTACTCCAGCGGAGTCGAATGGGCTTCCCTGAAACACAGGCCTGTGGCAGAAGTGAACATGAGACCTGCTGTGCTCTCTCAGAGAGGGTGCCAGCTCCTTAGCAGCTATATGCGGGAGAGCTCTGGGAAATGATGGAGTGGGAAACATGGCCGAGCTGGCCCTCTGGGCGTCTTGCTACCATGCAGGTGTGGACAAGGCATTGAATGCAATGCTCCAGATATCTTGTCCCTAAAACATGGTGGTCACTGCATATGTACTGGTTAGGGAACTTTAATAAGTAAGATAATGCATGGACATAAGAGGCGAAACCAATAGAAAAGAGAGAACATTATTAGAATAATAGTAGGACAGTGGTTTCCCTTGGGTAGCAGGGAATGAGTGGACATCCAGGGGCCTTCTGGTTCCGATAAGATTCTTTTGATTTTGAACTTGGGTGGCATGTGAACAGAAGATTAATTTATAATCATTCATTAATTTAGATAATTTATCAATCATTCATTTGCTGATTTATGAACCTGTCTGTGTCCATCTTTACTGCATAGTTTTCAAATAGTAAAACATTAGACTGTTCAGGTAAAGCATGTGATACCCCTGGGAAAAGGTAGGTATTCCATGGATACTTCTATTGGGGGCAGTTGTTGCCATCTGAAGCAAATTGAGAAGGATACCTCCCATTTCATCATCAGACCTCGTGGGCTAAAGGAGTTCAAAGGCAGAAAGTGGTGCATCCAGAGGCCCCTTGCAGTCAGTTCAACGCTGTCCCTGAGCCTTAGTGTCAGAATTTGTTACTCTCTGAGCCCCTCCCCATCTCCCTCCCTCCCTTCCTCCCTCCCTCTCTCTCGCTCCAGGGGCAGAGGAGGGCATTGTATTAGCACTGTCGAAAATGCAATTGCACAGTGGTCATCTTCTAGACTTGCTACTTTCTTGTATATTCTTACTCAGCTTCCAGGTGCCCTCCCTGTCACTCTCCAAGTCACTAATGTCCTCATGTTGGACCTCGTGGCCCAGATCCCATGACTCCAACTGCTAAACATCCACACCCAGTCTCTAGCAGGACTTCTGCTCCCTCCCCCCTGCTTTTCCTCAATTCCTTCCTCAGTGGCCTTCTTTGTCCACTTGCCCATGCCAGGTGATGCTACAGAGGATCAAAAGTGTATTAATGACTTTAACCCTCAAAGAGTCAATAGAATGAAAAAGAAAAGTTTTTGAGACTCCATTGAAAACAATGACTTTCTTCACAGGAAAAATTACACACATGCATCATCTTGAAATGTCTTTGTAATCTTGAACCAGCACTCAGACTAAAAAGGCTTTGGAGGAGTGATCTAATAAGAGATTTGTATGTGGTGGAGTTGGCGCTCCCTGTTAAGTTTGTAGTATTTGGGTTTTAGTCAGGGTTATCATAAGTTGCAAGGTAGAATATGATACCTATAAGACATGACAATAAAATGAGATAAGGCAATGGAAAATCTTTGTAAACTAGCTTTCCTCATAGCAGAAAAAGTTATTAGTATCAATAGTAGGTAGTCAAAACAAAGTCAAGAGGACTCCGTCTTCTTGGGTAAACATTAATAAGAGGTGCCAGTGTCTGCTTCCTCTCCCTTCTGTCCAATGTCATAGTCTCACAGTTGAGCAGGACCATATGATTAGTCTTGGAAGTGACATCTGTCACCCCAGGAAGAGACAGTGAAAAGCCCACTTGCAATTCTCTAGCCTTCAATTGTCTTCCCTGTCAGTGAGGAGGTTTCATATTAAGGTGATGGGGCCACACAATTGAAGCTGACTGTATTGCTGAGAAGCCACTGGAGTGTCACTCAGACCCAGGCTGGAATTCGCATGAGTGATATTATAAACCTTTACGCTGTGCCACTCAGATTTTTGGAGTCATTTGTCCCCTGATTTTCCATGCATAATGCATCCCCTAAGGGCACTGGCACTGAAGAAGAGAGGCTTGTTTATTTAGGTGGACCTTTGATTTTCAGAACCCACGGTTCTTCCTTGTGTGTACCTCATACTGTCTTCCTCCTCAGAACCTAGAGCAGAATGAAACTGTCAGCTGCATCTATGTGTCAAAATAAAAATAGCCACAATTTGACCTCTCTCATCTGAAATGTTGGTGACTACGATTTTAAAGGATTTTAAAGGAATAATTGGTTACAAAGTGCTTGGTCACCATTGATAGCAATGTGTGTTCTAGTTCTTTCTCCAGGAAATTGCAGGAAGGGCATGCAGGAGAGATGAGGGTCAACACATGACTGCTAATGTGATTAATTAAAGAGCTTAGTACAAATGGTCGGCAGTATTTAGTGGTACCTTGGAGGGATTAGCGCTGGTTAAACACATGGGTGGCGGGGCAGATTAATGAATGATTCAGTTGCTGTGGAAGGGTTTGGATCATTTTTCAGTGGAGCAGTTAATAAACATCTTTACCTCCACATTACATGTGAGGGATCTCAGTTTAATCCTTTAAATACTTCCACCATCTGTAATTAGGTAATTAGTTTGGGGAGAATTGTAGCATATGCACAAAGAGAGGAAAACAACAAATGCATGTGAATAAACAGGAGCTGTTGACTTGATATCAAACCAGTGCTTCCCATTTCTTACTTGGTGAAATACAGTGATCTTCCCGGGAGACTTTCTGCCCTTTGCTCTCTGTGCAGAAACACTGCAGATGGTGCGGAATGGGGAACCCCAACTCCCCATCCAGAGCCTTTTTGTTAATTTCTGAGTAGGTGTCAGGGGAGGGCTTGCACCTTGGTGCAGAAGGCCTGGTACCAGCAGACACCCAGACCTGAGGTGAGGCCTTGGCCAACTGTCTCTGCTTAAAGAATGTCTGGCCAGCCATACCCTCAATCATGCTGCTTCGGCTTCTTGTCCCTTTTATCTTTCTTTTTTTAATTGCCCCCTTCCTTTAGTCTCTCCTTCCTTTTTTTTTTTTTTGTGACTTTTTTTTTCTTGCCTTCACAGCAGAGCTAGGTGCTATGGGCTGTTTAAGACCTTGCCTTTGATGAATAGCGATTTATTTGGAGTTTGAGAAATAAGACATGAACCTATGCAATATTAACCAATCTGAAGGCAACATGAGCTTTGTACCAAATTAGTGGGTCATATAAGAGGTCACCATAGGCCTTTGGGGAATTACAGAGCCAACTTTTCTCCTCGCTGCTTCTTCCAATCTTCCCTAGTGCAGACGTTTATTTTCTTCTCTAGGCCCATGACGAGCCTGTGCCTGAACAGTGTGTAACTTTCACCTGTGGAGATAATGAAGTTGCATCACTTTTAAAATATATTCTTTTGTCTATTGATAGATAACACAAGGAAAATGTCTATGAACCAGGAAAGACAATTTTCAAACAAGTTCAATGAGATGAAAATCTGGTGGATTGTTCTTTGTTCCTTGAGTTTCCAGAGAAAAAGCATCCTCCTTGGGAGAAGGAATAGGAAAGGGGAGAACCGGGGGAATTTTGAAAAAGAATTATCATTATTGTGAAGACTATTATGAAAGACATTGATGCAGAAAGAGAAAGTAGAAGATATATTTATTATTCCTTAAGAAGGTGTTTTCCCGGGAAACTAGAGACTCTAAGTACAGAGGCCCAGGCAGTATTCCATGGTGTCTGAGATTTCTCCTCGTGACTCGGGGCTAACTGGGAGCTGTGGCTCCGTGTCACTCTCCAGGATCAACAGAGAGTACAGTATGGCATATTCTACTCTGAGAAGAGATCATAGTTTGAAGTCTGGTTTCTGCTCAAAGTGCATTGCGTTTGTGCCATTATACAGTTGAAAATTGGTGATTTGAACACTCATTAAGTCGGGGACCATATATTCTGGGTTCTCGTCTTGAGTAGGTGGTGGTAGTAAATAGTGTTTTTGTTTTATTCTTTGTTTTGTTTTCAATGTGATACTGCTCTGAGAGGGGGCCATGTTCTTGATTTATTTTGTCATTTATAAACACACTTTTTGCCAGGCAATGCACTGTGTGTTTTGAGTATGATCTCATTGAATCCTCCTAACAATCCCAGGTAGACATTGCTAGGTTGGTATTATTACATCCGTTTTACAGCTGTGTACACAGAGCTGTGCACTGTCACTGAGCCAAATCCCCAGGGAGACAGTGGGTCTGCGTAGGCTGGAAGACAGGAGGCACTGCCCTTGCAAGGTAAGAGTGTCATGGGGAAAAGGGGGCAGGGAGAGCATCAAGAGCAATTCCATTAAATGGCTTGGAATGAGCTCACTCCCCATTTTCTCTGGATCTTATGCTATTAACAGGTTGGCCCTGCTTGCAATGTCACACATACCACAATAAAGGGAAGCAACAGAGCTTTCTTCCCAGTAAAAGGTCTTGGTCCTCTGACTCCATCAACATCCTGTCTATTTACCTGTCTGTTACTTCGTGGACCTGGTGGCTGGTCTTTGGTTTTGCTGTCTTGTGTGTGTTCACAATCTATTTTGTTACTTAGTACTTTTTTTGAACAGAGATTTCCAATTTCGATCCTTTCTTCATTTATCTGTTCATCTAGCAGACTTTTATGGGTGCCTGTGTTAAGCCCTAGCTGCAGAGTCAGAAAGAGGCATGATGCCCACATTCAAGGAGCTCGCAGCCCATTAGAGGAGCAGAACTCATGAGCAGACAACTAAGGTGTGGTCTGTTATAGAAAAAGGAAGCACAGATTACTGAAGAGGAAACATGAGCTTTAACGAGGAGCAGAGCAGAAGGTGGGTATGGACGGTTTAGAGACGGGATTTGTGCGCAGACCTCTGTAGTTTCCAGTGTCTGTCACCCAGGTAACTACTTGTCTAATAAAACCCTCAGGACTGGGACTCAGTCTTAGTTTTTCCTCAGCTGGCCTGACAACTTCATTCAAGGTCTTCCTGGAAGCCGTGAGAGAGGGCCCAGGACTTTTTTAAAAGTTCTTAAATTCATATTTGGTTTTTGCTAATATATAGAAATATAATGTATTTTTACATGAAAAAATGTTGTATCTAGTAACTTTGCTAAATTGGTGAATTTTTATAGCTTATAGAGTCTTTTGTATTTTCTACAATGTATCTTTTACAAATAGACCGTGTCCCCTAAGTCCTCTATATATTTTTCTGTTTTTTCCTTAAACGCTTCCCTCTCCAAATTGTAGTTTTAATATTTTCAATTAACCAGTGTTCCCGTTTACAGTTTTCTTTTGCTGTTTCCCATCCGCCATGAAGCCCATCCATTGAGTTCTTAATTTTCTTTATTATTCATCTTCATATTTTTTCATTAAGTTATTTCTATAGATTATAACTATCATTGAAAGTTCTCCATCTTTCAGTCTATCTTGTCCATCTTTTTCTACTTTCCTCAACATATTCCTCATGGTTATTTTAATGTATGCACTGCTACTTCTAATTCTCTTAGCTCTACTTCTGTTACGTCTTTCTTCTTTTAGTTTTTGGTCCTACAGTACCGTATGTTTACTTGCCTACTAATTTGGATAGAGTGCCTGGTCCAGGTCCTTAGCCTGCTCACACCCAGGAGTAGCAGACTCACCAGCAACAGCTGGAAGCTCCCAGTGCACCTCTGCAAGGGGCTTTAGTTTTGGAGAATTTTATAACCTTTTTTCCTTATTTATTCTCTGATTCGTTGAAATCCATGTTTTTTTTTTTTGTTATTTTAAAAAAATGTATCTGTATTTTCTGATTTTTTTGTAGAGTGATTGCTATATATTAAAGATCTTTCTCAGAAGCAAAAATCTTCAGAAAGTATTTACAAATGTACTGGTGATGGAAGTTCCACGTCCTTACCTGCAAACATTAGGTAGGCTGAGTAGGAAAGAATCAATGAACCAACCAGTCAACCATCTAACCAACCAACCAACCAAATAACCAGCCAACAAATAACCTTGGAGGGAGGTCGAGATTTTACAAGCAGTTACTATGCAACTAACTGGATACTTGTAAATCAACAGATCAACATGCAATATTCTTTATATATCATTGAAAAACTCATTGGACCTAGTGGCAGAGTTGTTTTATTATATTTGGATGACTTCCTATTCCATTTTTAGGAGGAAAAGATTGGATAACAAATACCACCTGCATTCACCAGCCATTTAAAATCATCCCAAAGAAACAAAGAAAACAAATTAAACCACCAAACGTTTCTTGGAGGAAGCAATTATTCGTATTCATATTTTCTGATTCCTTTAAGTCCCATTTCTCAATTATGCTGCTACTCCAGCTTTGTGATGGTGGTTAGCATCACTGGTTTTGAAGAAAGGCATTTTCATTTCTGGTTCTCAATGTCCCTGTTTCTAAAATGAAGAATTTGGATGAAATGATGGCTAAGTGGTCATTTTTCTGGAACTTTATTTGACTTATTTTAGAGATTTATACTCCCCACCCCCAAATATTTCTCAGTGAGTCAATCTGCATAATCAAAGCTACCTTTTCACATTCCATGTTTAGTAGAATGCTTCCCCACCCTTCAAGCTGGGGTCCTCTGTGCAAACTGTCTCATGGCACAGCTGTAGCAGCTCAGTCCCAGAACAGACATCACCACTCTACTGCTCTGTACAGTAGGATCCACTCCAGGAATTTTTCAAGGTTATTTCAACCCATGGTCACAATTGAGCAAAGCTTCTTCCACCAAAACTAAGCCAAAGCTGATTTACACTCCGGGTTAAGTCAATGTGGTGATTGATTAGGTGAAACAGACATTGAATAATACACGTTTTAATGTTCAAATATTATAACTTAAATTTGGAACTTCATGTTGTTTTCTACCTTTTATTCAAAATTTTTGAAACAGCATTTTAATATTAGAAATAAAATTCTGTCTGTATGTATAGCTACCAAGAATGAATTTAAAAAACAAAAACAATAAATGCACAGAGGGACGAGCAGGAGAGTAGGGAAAGGGGAACGGGGGCAGAAGTGGGGAGGAAGGGAAGAAGCACTAGAGACTGAGATGGAGTGAGTTAGCTTCCATATGTCGTGCATGGTTATGGCAAAATGAACCCCGCTGTTATGTAGGATTATAATGTGCTAATAAAATCATTAAAAAAGAAATACAATTCTCATCTCCATTACCTGTGGCCACAGATGCTCAGACCTGCAGATGTTTATCTGTGAAAGAGATTGTTGGAAGTTTCCTTGGGATGGTCCAGATGTGATGAGCAGTCTGGATGGTCAGTATGGGCACTTCAGGATGTGTTATGATCCTCCTGGCTTTTCTCAAGAATCCCAAGACAGGATGCAATCAAGGAAGGATTTGAGGCTTGGATTCTAGCCAAGCTCTATCAACAACCAACTCAAAGACCGTCCAGAATCACCATTCGTTTCTGGGTCTGACTCAATCTTACCTGTAAAACTGGGGTGGGGCTCTGTGGGGGGCAGGTACAGTGTTACAGCCTCATTGTCTCTCAAGGGGGAATAGGAAGGGGACAGTGCGACTGTTTGGTCATCACAATGACTATAGGAGGGTGTTACAGGCTGTTGGAAAGCCTGACACCAGATTCCTCACATATTAAAGGATTGTACCAACCAAAATGCTAATGAAGTCTGTTCCCTCTGAGAAGCCCTAGCAAATGAAGGCTAAAGTTGTTTTCCCTGTCGTCAGTATTCTTCAGAAAGCTCTCGGTGAGACCTCCCTTTGCCTTCCTGGGTAAGTGTGTCAGCTCATTCCCATTCTCCGCTGCGCTCTCCGGAAGCCAGCTTAGGGTGCCACTCTGCGAACCTCTCATCTGTCCCCGGACAGACACCAGGGAAACTGTCAGGATTCCAGAATCTCTTCGCCATGATTACTCGGTGTCCAAGTATGTCAACTAGCTTCCTTCTTTAGGCATTTTGTTTTCAGAGTCTGCTTACCTGACTCTAGTTTCCTTTTTCTCTTTTTCAAAGGAAAAGGTCATGGAACGCATTTTCCTAGTGGAGCAGGGCAGCTTGCCAAGCGGGAACTCCCTTTCAACATTCCTCTCTTCCTTGAAGCCTTCTGCTGAGTGTCTTCCCAGAGGGCTGGGATGAGGTCTGAGGGGGTGGGGAGAATGAAGGGCTAGGACACAGGTGAGATGGTCAGGATCTTCCTCGGTTTCCCCTTTCTTAACCATTTACATAGTTTTTGTCCCACTAAGATTCACCCCCCCACACACACACCTTAAAAACTTCCAACAGGAAACACAAAACAGAGGTAACAAAATTTGTTGAATCTCTGGATACCAGCCGCTATGCTTGGGTAAGTGTCCCCGTGGGCCCATATGTTGAAGGGTTGATTCCCAGTCACTGGCTCTATTGGGAGGTGGTAGAACCTTGAAGAGGTTGGATTTAGTGTAAGGAAGTTAGGTCATTGAGCACAAGACTTTGAAGGGGATATTGGTGCAGTGTCCTCCACCATGTACTTCTGGTATGATGTACTATATTGTCGTTGACCCAAAAGCAATGGGGCCAAGTAACCACACCCTGAAATCTCTGAAACCATAAGCCAAAGTAAATATTTTCTCCTTATAAGTTGATTATCTCAGGCATTTGCATTTTGTTACAATAGCAGAAACTTGTTATCACACCAGCCCCTGACAGCATGAGAGCTTTTGTTCCTCTTCCTAGTAGAACTCTCTCTTCTTTCCTACCTCTCCTACCATAGCTAGTGTTTTGTGTTTTTGAATGCTGAGTCTTGTCCTGAACATTATCTGGTTGGGTTCTTTCTGTTAGCATTTATGTTTCAGATCTTCCCTCATTCCATTCCCCTTCAAACATTCCATCTCTAGAGTTACAATAAATGAGACCCATTTGATAGATCACAGAAACACTGTCAAGGGAGATACAAAGCAAACCACAACTGTAATTTATAATTTTCTAGTACCTACTTAAAAAAAGTTAAAAAGAGATTGCAGGGGGAAGATGGCGGCGAGGGGAGTGCATTGCCCCCGTGTGTTGCTTCACTGTGTGGGAGTATGACAAGTCAGGACGGCTAAAGGATATCTTGTTAGGAATTTCCAGCAATAGTGGGGTGCTCCGGAACCTGGAGGAAGGATTTCCATCGCACGAGGATCGGCTACGGGGACTCAAACGCGAGAGGTTTGTCGCACGGAGGGTAACACTGCTTATTCAGCAAACCGCCCCG
>NW_025999977.1:50633656-50673469 GCF_001458135.2 Marmota marmota marmota
GGGGAGGGGGGAGGGTGGAGGATGGGAAAGGCAGCGGAGCACAACAGACACTAGTATGGCAATATGTAAATCAATGGATGTGTAACTGATGTGATTCTGCAATCTGTGTATAGGGTGAAGGTGGGAGTTCATAACCCACTTGAATCAAAGTGTGGAATATGATATGTCAAGAAATTTGTAATGTTTTGAACAACCCAAATTAATTTAAAAAATTAAAAAAAAAAGTTAAAAAGAAAAGGAGAAATTAATTTTAATTAATTCAACTCAATGTATCTATAATATTATTAACATGTACTCAACATGAATACTATTAATGAAATATTAATATTTTAATATGAAAATTCAAAAGTTGGTATGTATTTTACCCTTGCAGCATTTCTTAATTTGAACTAGCTACCTTTCCAGTACTCAGTAGCCACATGGGGCTGGTGGACACATAGGAGATGGCTTAGATTTAGAATCATGAAGTTCTGAGGGAACAAAGGATTTGCCTATAGTCATACAAACAGTTGACAACAGAGCTGGGTCCTGACCCTGCTTCAGCCCTTTTCCTAAAACAGCGCCTGTCTCTGACAGTGACAATGCTTATGATGTGCCTTGAAAAGCTAGGAGAATACATTATGCAAATCTGTAGTGAGATGATGGTAAAGACAGGAAGATAAGCTAAAAAGGGAGTTGTGCCTTCCTGTAACTTCTGTTTTGTGAGATTATTATTATTATTTGAGGATTGTGACCAGATCTTTTCATTTCCAGTGATACTGATGAACAAAAGAAACACACTAAGATTGCAGTGTTAACATCCTTCTTCTTTCAGATCTGTTAACCGAATGGCATAATATATGGTAGTGTAGAGGAAATGGTAGAATAGCGTTTGTTTTTATTAAGATTAAGATCTATGAAAATGAGCTTTTCAACAATTGTCTTATACTGGGGGAGATTTTTCTGCACAATTCTTGTGACCACATGGGCAAGTAGCTGTTCTACCTACCCATAATACTCTAGCCTTTCAACCATGCTTGAAGTTTTGTCTTATTTTATTAGGATAGTTTCAGGAACACCTGTGCATATGGATCTAATTTATTTACTTTGTTTATTTGTTTATTTTACAGTACTAGGGATTGAACCCAGGTCCTTAAACATACTAGGCTGTACCATTGAGCTGTATTCCCACCTCTGATCTTTGTAGATAAGGCCTTGGAGTCCTAAAATTCAAAACATGATCCTGAAGTATGCAATTTAATTCAGGTCAAAATTAACTTTTACTTGATCTAATTGGCATAATATTGAAAGTTATTGGGAATCATAGTGAGCAAATGCCTTGGCTTCCTTGTTCAGAATCCTTACTCACTACAGAAACTCCATTCATTTCTTTGGAATCTGTGTCTTCCTTTACAAGTAAGGAAGGATGAGATCTATGCTACTTTGTAGAAATTCATTTTCTGATATAGCTTCAATGGACACCAGTCCCAGGGGATGCAGTATCAAAGAGAGATTTCATAGTTATTAGAACTTGAGAAATTCTGTATGCTCAGAGATTCAAAATGCATAACAATATTTTAAAGACCTGGGTAGTGCTGCAGAAAAGCAATTTATTATTTATATTGTTCTCTAACTTTTTTTTTTTTTGGACCAGGAAATCGTTTTAGTATTTTCTCTCCTACTACCTATTCCATAGAATATTCTTAGTGAAATATCATAGAATATTTTGAATGCAAAGTAAACAAAGATATAGGAAAGTTATTTTTATATTTGATAATGATTCTAAAGTCTAGGCTATTAAAACACCGATCACCATACTTTTAAGTGTGCTCTATTCCAATTTACAGATCCCCAATAGTGTACTTTCTCCTGGAAATTCTAATGCCACTATTCCATTTGCTTATATACTTTTGATACCAATTAAACAACAGAATTAGCATGAGAAGACAATGTTGGCACAGAAAAAAACAGATTTTTTTGAGCATTTTACCCCTGTACCTCCCTGTATCATATTTAAAAGAAAGGAGGACAGTAAGACACCATGTCCCTGAAGTCTCCCTTTCCACTCCCAAGAATCTAGCCAACTCAAGGGAATAATGAGAGCGAGCCCAGACCAGAATGTCCTGATAAGAATCATCTTAGAGGACACACTCTCTCAGGTACTGCAGAAACTGCTTCCTTGTATCTACTCCATGATAGCTGTTCCTTGAAATGCTGATCATGCAATGAAACAAAGGAACTATTAATGTCACTGCTTCTGTGAGCTGACCTACAAACCCCTCTCCTGCAGTAAGTGGTGCAGAAGAGAACACTGTGGAGAGGACAGGTGCCTTGAGGAACAGAGGTGCTGTCTGTCCAGTCTGTCACTGCTGGACCTTCTGCCTGAGCAGTTTTCAAAGTCTCCCATGCCTCTTTGGCTGTCCTCTTTGGTGTTATAATTTATATATGAGGTGTCCCCCCACATCTCATGTCTGAGACAAGGGAGGAAGGTTTAGAGGTGAAATGATTGGGGGTCAGGAGAGCCTTAACTGAATTAGCACATCAATCTGGGATTAACTGGGTGGTAACTGAAGGCAGGTGGGTAGTGGCTGCAGGTGGTCCCTGGGGCCCTGCCTTTGGGGTGTGTATTTTGTCTTTGTTGAGCAGAGCTCTCTCTTTGCTTCCTGATGGCCATGTTCTGAGCTGTTTTCCTCATCACACCCTTCCACCAGGATGCTCTGCCATACCTAGGCCCAGAGCAATGGAGCAGGCTGCCTACGGACTGAGACCTCTGAAACCAGGAACTCCGAATAAGCTTTTCCTCCTCTGAAATTGTTCTTGTCAGGTCTCCTGGTCACACTGGCAAAAACTTCCCTGAAGCACTTGGCAACTGGTCCCCCTGTCCTAGCACAAGAGGACCAAAGACAGCACATTCCCCACCCCCATCTCCGTCCTCTCATCCCTTTTCCTCATTATCTCTGATTACCTGGCACAGTTCTTGGGTCCAGATCAACCAGGTCTGGTTTGGTTCTTACTTTTGAGAAAAGGCCCATGTCAGTCCTGGAATCAAAAAGTGTTAAAATGTGGACTTGACTCTCGAAGATCTTACTTTCTGGCTGAGACAATGTACATGGAATAAATTATTATCACTAAGAATAGCTCATTGGAATAACGGGATTCTGTGTAAGACACAGGAAGTAGTCCATGGGAGGGAGTGGTCAGCCTCGCTGAGGAAGGGCAGGGGGAAGCCATGCTTCACAAAGAGGGAAACATCTAAGGCAGTGAGGAGGGATTTCCTAGTGCTCGAGCATAGTCAGGTGGTTGGCAGAGAGGGCGAATGGCGAGAATCCACTGACGCGAAAACATTGCAAGGTGTATATTGGGACTTGCAAATAATCCAAATCAGTTGTGGAAAACGTGGACAGGGACATGTTCCTAGCACCCTCAGGGCAAGGGCTTTCAGCATTTTTAAGTCTTGAGAACTCATTGACATTTCACATGGAAGCTCACAATATATTTTGGACCTTTTCTTGCTGAAACAAGGGCAGAGAGCTTCCACCAAGTACTATTTGAAAGGCGCTGTGGCAGAACATGGTCATATTCGTGTTTTCAAGTGACACGCAGTACGTTTTCATTACTGGCACGAAAGCATGAAAGTTTTCCAAACCTAGAGAAAAGGGAGGGGGCAATGAAAACCTTTGCTCTGTGGGATGCTATTTTGGATCAAAGTTCTGGATCCATCTTTATATTCTGTCACACAACACAAGCAGCTTTCAAGGAGAAGAGCGGATGTGTATTAGCCCCCTCGGCTACTAAACACGTTGCAACATATTTAAAAAACACTTTAGAACTAAAATCATACCCATTTATGTCTTCTATTCCTCCAAGGCCTTTTAGTAATAGACAAGTCTGAACTACATTTATTCACGTGGGAACAGAATTATCTTTTATTGCCGAGTGTTCTCTGTTTGCGTGAAAGGTACAATAAACTACTGATGGGTCTGTTGAGATGGATGTGCTCCTGTGAAATCAAAAACGGGAAAGGTTTAGGTGTAAGGAATTTTACTACCAACATGATAAAAATTCGGTTGGCTTCCACACCCCTGTCCAGCCATGGCTCTGAATTTTAACGTGACAGCCTTAGAGAGAAGCAGCTTTGGTTATTCAGTTGGCAGTCCTAGGTTGATCTCCCTAAAGGGACAGTTCTACACACTCATGAGCATCTCCCATCAACTCCCCTCTGGTGAGATGGTATTGAGTCTTTAGCTCTACCCAAGCCAAGTGTCATGGACAGACACAGAAGAATGTTCTGACATGGCTTTGCCGGACTTTTCATAACTCTGCTCTTTTTCTCCCACAGAGACAGACACAGAAAACCTAGGCTCTAGTATGTATTGGCTCTTTTGTACAAATTGCTTTCTTCTTTCACAAGGTAAAAGCCTGCTCATTATAGACACATTTTTAAAATACAAAAAGAAGAAATCAAAGCTAGTGGTGAAGTTTTACTCTGGAAATAATTACTATTGACGGTATTTTTTTATATCCTAGTTTTTTCCTTACACATATTATGATGTTAAGAAATAAGATCGTATCACACAAATTATTTTGTAACCCATTTTTTTTTTCATTTTAAGTATGTCAAAACCAAAAATCTTTTAAAAGTTAGTAAGCCCCATCTTACAACACAGATTTTACATGGACGCATGCTATTTCATTGTAGGGACAGATCCCAATCTCTTTTAACAAAATGTTGGTTTGGGACATTGGTTGCCTCTCTTGCCCTCCAACAAACAATGTTACAGGAATTATCCTACTTACTGAAATCTGCCTCACTTATATCTACACTTGTCTCTGGAGAGTAATCTACTCAAGTGGAACCTCTGGGTCAGCGGCTGTGTGCACTCTCTCAGCTGTTGACCTGCTTTGGAAGACTGGCCTCAAGAATGAAGAGCATTCTTATGTATACTCCAAATCTGAATGCAAGAGACCACCGATTTCCAGTTTAGCATAATTTAAAATTTCTAGGACTTGATATCTTCCTCCATATATTAGACATATAATGAGACACATCCTTGAGGGTTGTGGGAAGGATTACATGAGAGGAGGGGACAGAGGAGCCATTCCGTAGGGATCAGTAACATGATCAGAATCAATTTCAGCTCATGTTGAGAAGCCAATTCATGGCCATAGCTTGTTGATGGGCATTACACTGGAGCTGTAAAAGCTTTATGATAAAGACGGGGTCACTTCTATGTACTCAAGGGAAGTCCCCTACCAGGTAGAGAAAGAGATACCTCAAGAACTCTTTGACTCTATTAGAAATCAAGTAACCTGAGGAGTTTTGAATAGCACAGGGACCTCAGAAGGGTAGATGATTTTAAAGTAAGCATATTCATGGACAAAAGCTTGGAAAATACAGAAAAGTATAGAGTTCAATGAGCCCCCAGTGAGCTGTTCACTGAACTGCATCCTGTGGCCTGTAGGGAAAATGGCTTTTATTCTGGATTGGGAAGCACTTGAGCCAATGGTGACCTGTGCTGCATGTGTGGAGTCAGAATTTTGCTTCTGCCATTTGGTTGCTAATTGGATTTGAGCCATTCTCCAATGGATGTAGAGTTTTGTGAGGACTCGTTAAGAGTGTTGGTGAGTCACTTAGCTTAGCACAGATCCGGCAACTTCGAACCATCCAATTTGTAACTGTTGTTATATTTTACTTATCCTTTGGTGCTCTGCCCTCTTTACACAGAGGCTACTGGGACCCACTGTAGAAGACTTGCTGGCTTCCAGAGGCCAACAAACATTGCCCCCCCCCCCCATTCATCACTGTCCACAGTGTCCTCTTGGGCAGAGGATCATGGGAAAATCTCTTCCTTATTTTTTTTCAGATGCAATAATGTTGCTTCCTGTTTTTGTTTTTCTCTTGGTGCTTTATTTTCTGAGTCACGCAGCCTATTGCGTCTCCCTGTCTGTATCGGTGGCTGGAGAGCTTAGGGGTGAATTTATGGTTGATCTCTACCTAATATGTAGAGCTCAGCAGAGCACATTCCCCACATCAGCCACCCTGCGGACTATATCTTTTCTTATATTCTTTCCTCACCTACTTACATTTTCTCAAATTTAACTTTATCGTGTATGTATTTTATAAACAATTTTAAATTGCTTTTAGAACAAGGCTCTGTAGCTCTAAAGAAATAAAAATAAAGGAGAAAGTAAAGCTGATCCGTGGAACACCTACTCCAAGGCAAACCCAATTCATCCATTGCTTCAAATTCCTTCCTGGCCCCGCTTCCCTATCATGCCTCTATCCTCCTTCATCCAGGTCCATCTATCTGGTTTACTTGAACACAAGTTCTTTCTAAAACAGCTTCTGATGGCTGTCTAGCCTTCCGTCATATAGATTAGCCATGACTTGCTTGCCTACTCCTGTGTAATTAAAATTTACCTTTTGTTTTCCTGACTTTTTTCTTTGCAGCATAACATTTTTAAAATAACATTATCACTATCGTTCCTTTTACGTTTGTATAATGCTTTGCTTTTTTTTTAAAAAAAAGGGATTTTACATACACTATTTGTAATTATAGTTCTCTTATTAACAATGTAATTAAACCATGTACATATTTGTGTTTGTCCTAGCAGAGTCAGGAGAATGGCATTCCCTGAACCAGCCCTCTACCAGCCAACTAAGTCCATAAAACACAGAATGAAAGTTTCCTCCTCCTTGCTGTGGCAGAAGACTTCTGGAGAAGTCAGTGGGAAGCAGGTGGGTTAGTGATGAATCCCTGCAGTATCTCGCTGCTTCTTTGTTAAGAACTCAAAGGCAGAACCAGACCACCTAACCCTCAAGAAGGGGGAGAAGTCTTTGCTCCGGGGAGCCTTGAGTTCTTAGGCATCATCAAACCTTCCTGCCAGACTGGATCCCTCATCACCTAGTATTCAGCAAAAGTACAGGAATCTGCCATCCCCGGCTCTTCTGAGGATTTTGAGTTGAATATTTTTTTCCAATTCAGTTGTGTGGAATCTGAAGGGCATTTTAAAATAGAAGATGCTTGAGCTTTTAGCTTTTAGCCTTAATTAAGGATTTAGACACTTTTTAAACTGCCCTGCCCAAAATCTGCCTGTCCACAGCTTCCATGCTTTGTGACCATGGACACCTGCGTACGTGGCTCTGTGGTGATGGTAGAATGTTCTGCCTCAATCTACTGACTATTTTGTTTCCAAACTGCTGCTGGAGTGTCAGGCTTATACCTCCATCAAAAACTACCGTGTTGTCTGCCGGGATCCTCCTGATTTTTTGATATCTGTGTTAGCAAACATGGATCTTTGCTTCTGCTGTTTTCCAAGAAGCAGGCTGGCATGGCTCCAGACCTAGCATCTGCCACCTTGAACACCAATTAGAGCTTCAGTTTTCATATCTAAAGCAAGGAAAATAACTCCTTCCCAGAGTCACTATGAAGCCTGAACTGTCATGAGATGAGAGATCATTGGTGCTAAGCCTAACCCTTGACCCCTGCCTCTCCCATCGCTATGACTTGGTTTTGATTTGAAAATTTGACCTGGGCACAGCTGGAGGGATCATGATAGCAAACCATGCCAGAGTTCTTGGCATGTGACTCATCCTCATTTATCAACAATCTCACAGTGTAGGTGCTGTCGTCATCCCGGCTCTGTAGAAAAGTCAAGAGGCTTACTGAGGTTTAGAGCTGGAAAAAACACAGCCATGATTTGAACTCAGGCAGTTTTCTAGTTGTAGAATCTGTTTCCTTGGCTACTCAAATATATTGCCTTAACCCTAAAAATTGGTGAAGAGCATGCTTCTCTTTAAAGATTAATTGATGAGATGAATGCAAATTGGCATTGGGACCCCCTGGCTGGTATTCTAACAAATATGCCCTCTCCTTTACCCCTCAGCCAGTCACATTCCCCTCCTGGGTCACAGTCCTGTGAGTCCAGTGCAGAGTGTAAACAGGTGACTTGTGAACCAGCTGTGCCATCAAGAGCTTTATTTCTCAGTCATCCTGGCCCCAGGAGACCCCAGGAAAATAAGCCTTCATGTTGAAGTACCAAGAAGGAGGGTCTACAACCCAGCACATGGGTCAGATAAACTTGTTCCATAAAGGAAAATCCTGGATGAGTTCTCCCAGAAGAGATGGTCAATTTTTTTAAACTAAACTTCAAATTGTGGCATTTCATTTTATTTAACAAAACTCTTAAATGTCCTCAGCAGTGTGCAGCTTTCAGAGCATTTTCGCCACTTCACCTTGTGCAGTCACCGGTGTTTCTCCCTGTCCCTGCTCCTCGATCCCTTCCCGTTCGCTTCTCTGAGTTCCTATAGGAGACTAGGTTTGGGGAACTCAATGACAAAAGGTAAGGCTCTCCGTCACTTTCCTGATGCATTTTCATAGGCAGGAATTGGGGTGTGCTTTTAGAATCCGGGTGTCTTGGTGGCCAGTCTTTACTCAACATGCCCTTTCCAAATGGCCACCACTCTTGACGTTCAGTGTGGAGTCCCATCATCTGTGATACAGGTTGAGCCTGTTCTAGGATGTGGACTACAGGCCTGACCTACTGCATCTTTAAGGAACAGCTCAGATAGGATCAGCCTGCACTGGGCAAAAGGGTGCTGAGGTCAAGCTAAGGCTGACAGCAGGTGGGGGTGCTGAAGTTAACTTTCTGTAGAAACAGGCAGGGTTAAAGTCAAGGACCAATGTGCTCTAGTGGTTTTTTAAAGCAGGACACAACATCTATAAACATAATTTATTCATTTGTTCATTAATTAATTTGCTCATTCTGAAGCAGAGGTGCCCCCTACGCGGGAAGGACATGCACTTGTCTCACCCATGCTATCCCTAGAAGGGAACTGCTCACTCTCCCTCACCTCTAGCTATGAGCCATAGCTCTGATGATTTTCAGCCCTTTCATACACGGTCTTCCTCCTCTCTGAACTGGGTTTTGGGGATGAGGGTGGGAGGACAGAGGAGCTCATTTCTGCTTGTCAAAGTGGTGGCTGAGAAGGAGGTGACCATGGTAAATTTTATCCAAACACAGTAACTGCTCCAAGTCCTCCAACAGTGGACACAGATCTAGGATATCAACAATTTCTATGGTAAGAAGTCCAGTTTGGGGCTGTTCACTGTGTTTGTCAGCTTTGTGTTGCTGTGACCAAAACTCCTGACACAAATACCTCAAAGGAGGAAAGATTTATTTTGGCTCAGATTTTAGAAGTTTTAGACCCTGGTCAACTCTCTCCATTGCTCTTGGTCTCAGGTGAGGCAGAACATCATGGTGGAGGTCACGGCAAGGAAAGCTGCTCTGCTCATGGCAGCCCAAAAGGAGACAGAGAGAGAGAGGAAGGGGCTTGGGACAAGATACAATCCCACAGGCATGCCCCCAGTGTTGTACTGCCTCCAACCATGTCCCACCTACCACTACCTCCCAGTAACCATTCAGCTATCAATGGATTAATCCACTGATGAAGTCAGAGCTCTCAGGATCCAATCACTTCCCCAAATCCCCACCTTTGATCATTGCTGCCTTGGGGACCAACCCTTCAATACATGAATCTGGAGCAGAGGTTTGGCTGAGGCTGACTAATGGGTGATGCTCCCACTTACTGGGCATCGGCTTGGGAAATGTTGCCTGTCGTGGGCGGGTCTGTTCTGTGGTAGACCTGAGCTGTGGGGATCAGGGGCACTGCAGGCTGACCCACTGCTGGGTCTGCTGCTGGTGCTGCTATACACTCGTCTCTCATGCTCCCAGGTCAGAACACAACGTTGTCGCTCTGCCAGTTAACCTCAGCTTTCTGGAGAAACTACCTGGGCCAAAGGCTGAACCACTGTCAGGAAGTTGTCCCATCACGAACCCAGATTTTCCACCCTTTTTCTTCCTGGGTGAGGAAGAAAACTTTAAAATACAAAAGGTTTTATCAAATATTCTTTCTCAGGACAGTAAATCTAATGACCACCCTCTGAATAGGCAACCCTTAGGACCCCAAAGTAACTCCTATTTCTGCCGATTGAGGGACATGATTGTAATGGCTTTGTCAAAAAAGGAGAAGAAAAAAATTCAGATAGACAATCTACCTCCATCCATCTACCATTCATCAATGTGGTGAACTTAATGGGCCTGGAGATTGTGAATAAGCCACAGATACTTTAAATTTAGGTAGAATGATGAACTTTAATTTTTTTCACATTTTTCTTAATCCCCAGGATGCATTTCATTTCTAACATTTAGACTTTATTTCACAAGACCAGCTGGAGGACACCCTCACAGTCGATGGCCAAACTTGGTTTCTCCTGGGCACCTTGGGACATGGGACTTGTACTCAGTTCTTTGGTTCTTTACAGTCTTGACCCCCCTGGGTGGCTCCCTGCATGGGCAGCCTAGGCTCCAGACCTTCTCTGGGGTGGGGTAAGTAGTCCCTAACACTCCAGAAGAAGTATTGCTGACTGTGCCTTGCTGTGCTACAAAATGCTCCCAAGCCCGTAAACCCTGAGCAACACATTTTCTAATTTCTGCTGACAGTATGTCTTTGGGAGTCATCTTTCATGAGTAACAGGGCTGGGGTGTAGCTTGTCTTGTTGGTAGATTGTAAAAAATAAATAAGTGGTATTTGAGTGAACTTTAAAAAAAGAAGAATTTTCCTCCTTTCTTAGCAGCTCTACCCCACTGCTGGCCTATGTCAAAAAAAAAATGCCCTTGATTCCAAATTTTTTATGAATAATAAAATGTAAATGATTTTCTCTACAAAAATAAATATAGGAGGAAGTAGACTTCCCTTCAATGACGAATTGAAAAGAGCACTGATCTACCACAAGAGCTTCTTCAAGACCTATCTTATCACCAAGTCTCTGTGAGAGCTGCCACAGGCACTACCCCATGGGGTCCTCTTAGCCCCTGTCCTTACCTAGAGGGCACAGCATGAATATTCCTCAGTGCTAAGAGGGGGTGTATCCTGAACAAGGTGACATGATCAGAGACATTTGATTATACATAATTTTGTTTCTACTATATGGATAAACCTTGATATATAGAAAATAACAGAATTATATTGCTCTCTCTAAAGCCATTTAAAGTTAATTAGGCAGTGAATCTTAATTACCTACATCAGTTGAGCCTAGTACAGTAAAATGAGACAGTTTCTGCACACTGTCATTCAATCTGCCATTAACAGCATAAACAGAGTCAAATATTCATACTCTTGGTCAACACCACTGACTCCAGGGTGTTTGAATTCATGGTTATATTTTTATCCCAGGCTAAGGGTTCTCAGATCCAGGAAAGCCTCATCCTTGTCTCTAGAAACGAGAACAAGAGAAGCTTCAGGACGTGGTAGTTGAGTCTGTTATCATAAAAATCCCACAGATGGGGTGGCCTGCAATAATAGAAATTTACTTCTCCCAGTTCTGGAAGCTGGAATTCCAAGGTCAAGGCACCAGCAGATTCCATGTCTGGCAAGGTCCCATTTCCCGGCTCTCAGATGGCGCTTTCCCACTGTGTCCTCCCGTGGAGGAAGGGATGAGGGTGTCTCTGGAGGCTCATATGTGGCACCAATCCTGTTCTTGAAGACTGTGCTCTCATGACCTAATTACCACCCCAAAGGCTCTGACTCCTAGTACCTTCACATTGGTGACTCATCTTCATCACATGAATTCAGGGCAGGGAGGGAACAGACATCCAGACAGTCATCTAGTTCATGTCTGCGTCTTCCATTTTCCACAAAATGCATGAAATGGCAATTCTTTAAAATCCCACACAGGTAATTAAATTGTCCTGATTACTTTAAAATTCCTCTCCCTTAACTTTTAAAATCTTGTATGTACAAACATTTCACCTTGAAATCATTGGAAGAGGATTGAAATATCTAAGAGTAAGGTCATCTGCATTAGATAGGATCTGTTGTCCACTTTAGGGAGCCTGATGTGGCATTTCCTAGCTCCTTTCTTCACTCCTTAGCACAGCAGGATTTTAGAGACCATGCAATTCTCCTCCTATGGTCCACTTTCACCTTAGGGAAACTGTTTCAAAAGGGTCAAATATTTTACCCAAAGCCAGCAGCAACCAGTAGCCAGCCTTCAAGTGGAACCCAGGCTTCTGAGTTTAGACTATTAGCAAAAAGTGTATATTTAGTTTGATGAAGTAAAACTACTTAAAATGCTGAGTGTGGAAGAGAATTTCAGAAGATTAATAACAATAACAAGAAAGATTTTCCCAAATGGGCGCTGAGCCCTTTGATGTAGGAAGAACACTGGATATGGATCTTGGTGGAGTTTCTTTTTGCAGCTGTGTGGACTTAGACTTCTTTGTATCTTGGAACCTGGTGCATAATTCATGAAAATAAAATCTGTTTGTTCTGAAACGTTTTGGGGCGGAATTAATGATAAAATTAAGAGGAGTGATCATTGCTATGCTTTGACAGAGGATCCCTGAACTGCCATCTAAAGTTAGATACAGAAGCTGTCCTTGGGACGGGGCTCAGATGGAGACATAAATGACAACAGATTGTCCGTGTGCCTGGAACCCTTCCTGTATGATGCTGTGTTATCTCTTGAGTCTCCACCTTTCAAGTTTGCAGGCAGTTCAGTACTAGATACCTCAGTAAAAAGTGATGTAGAATCTATTGATTGGTCCTCATGATGTTTCATAGATGTAATAATAATAATAATAATAACAATAACAATATTTGTTTTGATGAGGGAGGTTAGAAGGGTTTTACAAGATGGAACTATCTGACCATGGAAACTATTACTATAGCGTCTCTCATTAGTTGATAGGTACTTGCTTAAAGTTGAAGCCTCTTGTTAAGTATGGAGGGCAGGATTTCTCAATAAGTGATCTGCAGACACCTGCTGTTGACTGGCCAGAGGTCCTTGACGAAGTATAGATGCACAGGCCCGCTCCAGGTCTGCTCTGGCCAGAGTCTGGGGATGCACCTAAACACTCGCATTGCCAGTCACATTCCTCGGGCTTCTGACCCAGAATCCACAGCTGAGGATACACATTCTTTTTTTCTATATTTTGATTCAATTATTCAATGCTGCCAACTCCCTTTGAGGCATAGAATTTAAGATGAGTCTGAATTAGACTGAGAATATATTGGGAGGCAAGTTTGTGACTGGCCTTGTTTTCCAAACCAGGTAGTTCACACTTTACCCCACAGAAAGCAAGTAGCTGACCACAATCTCTGAGCAAGGTGGGATACTTAACTGGCGTTTTAGAGAAACAGCCCTGGTAGCAATGGGGAGAATAGACAGCAGTGCGAAGACTGATTCAATAATTCACAATTGCTTCTAAAGGATTATTTCTCATAATTTTATATTCTGATGCTCCCTAGAGATGAGGGGACTTCTCCTTCTCCATGAAGAGAAAGTCTTGGAGTGTTTTTTTTTTTTTTTTTCCTTTTTCTTTTTGGCTTGTCCATTGTACATTGGAGAGCACTTTCTTTGTGCAGAAGTAGCTAACCTCATTAGTGTAATGATGTCCTTGCTGAGCTCAGTGGTTCTCCCATTTTCGCTTTTACCAACATTAGCTGAGGGATGGTTAGAACAAGGACTGTTAGCCCCCACCCCCAGAGGTTCTGACTTAGTGGATCTGGGCTGAAGCTTAATGAGTATGTATTTCTTTCAAGTTGCTAGATGATGCTGATGCCGTTTAGCCAGGGACCACCATGGTCAACTATTGCTTTAGGCTAGAATTCTCTTTTCCAAGTGGCCTCTTCAAATAGTGAGACCGGTAGTGGGTTCTTTGTTTTCTTTTTCAGTGAATTAAAGTCACCAAGCACGTTGTGTTCTCACTTTGGGGAGATGATGCTATTCCAGTTTATCACTCTGATATGACATGTGTGAGTCAAGGTGGGCCTGCCTGTGGGTCCACCTGCTTCTCTTGCTGGGGTGTGGATTGGGATGTTCTGTTGGACTCCAGGACCCAGGAGCAATCTCAAGTCCACATTGACCGTTTGATACTTCTGTTAGCCAGATTTCTAGACAGGAAGAAGGGCAAGTAGGATCCGGCCACCAAACATCCTCATCCTCTTTGTGTTCATTAGGAAGAAAGTCACTCCGTGGAAAATCTGAGCATTTGGCCACGTGACCTGATATGCCAAGCACTGGCACCTTTGGCCAAGAAGTTTGTCCCAGATTGTGTGTAGATGCAATGGTACTGTGAAGACAGGCTGATGTTATATTATTGGAGTTTGAAATTACAAAAAAAGTAACTAAATTACACATTTATTGTGTGATGTTTTAGCCTTTTACATTGTTAATGCTAGAGCACTGATAAAGAGAACTATATTAGCATTTCTCAATGCTATCTGTGTTTTATTTCAAATTTGTTTCATCCACGATAAAGGGAACTGTGGCAACTTGGATTTATTACACGTTTGGAGTCTGAGACCCTCCTATCTTTGGTCTCAAGTTGGTTCTAGGGTGTTCTCTTTATAGGCCCTGAACATGGGTGTGAGTTTCAGAGACTCATGTTCAGATCAATTACAAAGAAATGTTGCATTTTAATCAATGAGCAGATAAAAGAGGATAGGGCTTTGTCACATTAGCAATATGTCTTCTTGGTGGAGCAAGATATAAAACCATTGAAATGGAAAAAAGAACACATTGTAACATCCTATGTCTGGAACAAGGTGTTTTTAAGAATCAGCTTTCATCAGTTACGTTGGAGCAGAATTAATTTCTGAAACACAAGTCTTTATTGTCAGGTCAGAGAGGAGCAGTAGAAAAGTGAAAGAAAAAGAAAAGGAATGCGCAAAGATTGAAATGGAACAAGGGATGGATTTTCTTAACCAAAAGATTGAGAGTGTGCAAAACACAGATAAGTTAGGACAGGCACTTGTGCTCCTCGGTAACTGCTTTTAAAGGAAGAACTGAAAGCCAAGGGGATTATTACTAGTTTGGAGACTGGATTTCTCTATTAAATCTTAATCAGGTTAAGGAGTACACTCTTAGAGAGTAAAGTGACTGTTTCCCCAGGGAAATAACAATCTGTACCATCCAGAGACCTTCTCCCAGAAGCATGGGGGGAGCTAATCATAAGAGCAAGTGGGGACCCACCTAACATCTGGGACTGATGCCTGAGCAAGTTACCTGAGGTTTGCTTGGATTATGAAGGGCAATTTCAGCATTACTTAGTTTTCTCAGTTTTCAAGGTGGCACAGTTAGTGGTGGGAACACAGGTATGGAGGTTCTAAGAGGGAAACTGGCTGGGAAACGTGAAAGTGGTTCAGGGAAGATAGCATACTAACTGCCAGCCAGAAAATCAACAGGTTGAATCTAGGTCTGCTTTTACCATAAACTGATGAAAAGAGACAACTTTGGGGTGATGGGCTGCATTTAATTTTTCCATATCCAGAACTGACTGAACTCCTCTGCAGACTGCTGGGAACACCACAAGACAACTGCAGGGGTGGTGTGCTCAGCCCAAGAACAAAATTAAAGAGGAGAAAGAGTGATCCAGAAAAGGGTAAGGTCCATGCAGGTTAAGAAGAAAAGAGAAGCAACTTAGAAAGTAGCTTAAAGTTTTTTAAACTTCACTCTATATGCTAAGAGAGAAGAAGACTTAGAGACTTAGAGACTTGACCCTCTGTGATAGAAAGAAAGAAATTTTGCTGCTAGGAAAAGAGAACAATTTAGTTAGTCCTAGAAAATTCGAACATTTGAATTTTTTGAAGATTTGCAGGGAGGGTGCGTGGTTTGGGGCCTATTGATTCTTCCTGTCCTTCAGAGGCACACTTGCTTTCTGAGGTTCATGAATTTGCCAAAGGTGATTTTACACAGAGACAAATGGAGAATGCAGGAGACTACCCTTAAGAGAGATGCTTCCTAAGCCTGTGTAACTCAGGAGGTAGTGTGAGAAGGAAGATCAGTAGCCACAAGTACAGGAATAAAATATGCCCTATGCCCTAGAATCTTGCTAGGGGTATAGAACAAACAGCCCAGAGAAAGCAAGCAATGAGTGTGGTTAGTAGAGCTGCCTGCTTGAGCTGTTATAAATGTGGGGGGATCTTCCCACACAAGGCTGTCACACGGACTGAATTTACAGTCAGCTTTGAGTGCTGGAATGTACAGTTCAAACTGGAGATGGGAGCGACAGACATTCAGAGGGAGTCTCTCATTACCCTTGCTTCAATCTTGAAAGAGGTCAGGATATCCCAAATGCCACTCCTGAGAGGCTGTGTGAGAGATTTTTTTTTTCTTCCAAGAAATCAGAAGGTTACAATTTACCTCTCTGTGGAAGATCTCTCCTTACTGGCTTTAGACAATGACCCTGGGACAGGAAGCAGCAGCGTGACAGAACTCAGCTTTCATCTGTAGTTTGTGATTAAGGACAGTGTGGTGAGCAGGTCACTCTCTAAACCATGTGTGTGGATGGGGACATGCATCTGTGCACCTAGGAGCGTCTCCAGAATCTGGGGGACTTGGTCTTGTCATCTAATACTGCTGGTGTGAGTCAGTGCTCTGATACCATGGGTCCTTCCAATGGCAAAATGGGACTCATGAGAAATTGGGAGCTGTGCTACTTCCGTGTGGGGGGGTGCTAACAGTTGTATCCATTCAGTAGAAAGTAGACCTGGATGCTGCCCCCCATGAGGGGAGACTCCTTCCTAGTGAGACTCATGTGGTTGAGGGAGAAGGGAACATGACGAGGGGGAGTATGTTAGTTTCTAGGTGGTTGCAAGAAATTATCACAAACTTCGTGGCTCAAAAGAACACAAATTTGTTATGTTATTGTTTTGTAAGTTTGAGAAGGGTTTCCGCTGAGCTAAATACAGTTACCAGGTTTGCCATTGCATTTAGGGAAGGTCCATTCCTTTGCCTTCTGCAGCTTCTAGAGGTCACCCACATTCCTCGGCTAGTGGTCCCCTCCTCCATCTTCAAAGTCAGCAGCATCAGGCCTGGTTCTTCCCACACTGCCAGTTCCCTTCTGTTTTTACAGACCCGTATTATCACACTGAATCACCAGGATACTCTAGGATAATCTCCCTATACTATGGCCAGCTAATTAGCAGCCATAATTCTACTGGCAATCTGAATTCCCCTTTGCCATGTAAGGTTACCTTTTTACAGATTCAAGAGATTAGGGCATAGACATTGCAGGGGTGGTATCATTTTTCTGCCTAACACAGGGAACAAACTTCAAATTACAGCTCGTAGGGGATTTTAATTTTCATTGATTTCCTCTTTTAGAAGTACTTCATTGTATGTCTTGTTAAGCAATTTTTGGATAATGTAGATGAGCATAATTTAAAATGAGAACTAGAATAGGTGATAGGTTTGGGCCTGGGATGCAGCATGCCTGCAAAGCTAATTTAGTGAGTGTCCTTCCTGATTCTCCTTAAGGACCATTAGGGACAACAGCTGACCTGCCCATGCCACAGGAAGGGATAGAAAGGGACCCTTTCATACACTGGTGTTCTTCTTCTCTGGGTAAAGCAATCCTGCTTTCCAGAGTCTTGGCCTCTTTCCTCCCACGCCACAGAAGACTCTGCTCTCATCTTTGTGGGAGAGGATATTGGAGAGAGAAGTTTGAGGTTTTCTCTCTTGTGGTTTCCTAGGGCCTCTACTAATAAGGTCGCTGAGAGGAATCCTTCTCTGTCTCTGCTTGCCTCATGGATCAGCAAAAGGGAAGTGAATCTCTTTCTGCCTCTTGTCTCCAAGTGATAAAATCACACTCACTAGTTCTCAAATATTTTCTAAGATTAATAAAGCAGTTATACTGACCTCCATTGATGATTGGTTCTTTGAAATCACTTTTGGGGTTAAGCAGTTGGGTGGAGGAGTGATTTCTTATCACCTCCAAGACTCCACAACATCTAGAAGAAAATCAGGAATCCTTGTCAGGAGACACATAAAGAGGATGTTAAAACACTTTCCTGATTTTACCAAAGCTGTCACCTAAATTATCATCCACAGCTTTGTAAGCACAGGCACACTTTCATGGAGTCTTAACCTAGACTGCTGAGATCTTTATCATTAACGACTTCATTGGAATCAGGTGGTGAAGTGTAGCCCCACATTTAGAATCATGTTTAAACAATTCCTGGAAGAGAAAACCAAGCAGCCTGATCAATTCTTTGAGGAGCTATAGCAGGAGCTAGGGATTATGTAGCAAACAATAGCTCCAAGAGATTAATTTATGGTCTAAGTAGACGAAGAGTTTTCTTAATTGAAAAACAGAGCACTGAATACTCAAATCTCATCAATATCATTGACATAAAATTTTGAAATAAGCATCATTGTTTCCTTTTTTTCCTATTAAAATCACTTATGGTTTATTCCAGGACATTTGGAAAATACAGAAAAGTGTGTGCACACACGTACCCTAATTCTTCCACTACCAAGGTAAAGCTGCTATTGGGAATTATGGCCCTTCTGCTTTTATTATATGCAGACCAGCCCCTGCCCTCCCTCTCCAATGACTGTCCCCAACCCCTCCAGAACAACCATGTGAGAGCCTCTTGGGATAGATCCAGGGCTATGCGAGTGCTTGGTGACTTTCATTTATTCAGGTTTCCTAGAGCGGCCTTCAAGCTTTATTTCCTGCTGCTTTAATTTTGAAAAAGCAAATTCCAGCATTCCAGAACATTGGCTACTCTTTTGGTGTATCCCTGGGGCCGGTCCACCTGGAAGGCAGCGGGCGTCCACACTGTGAAGGGAGATACTAGGAGGGCTCAGCCTTGTTGATCTGCTGAGTATTGATGCTATTGTCTGATTTCAGCATATTTTTCAGCTAATTTTCCCTCCTGATAAAGCAAGATTTTGATTTCTGTGAATCCTTTGTTTTTGTTTCTAGAGACCAAATGATGAACAGGAAGGAGTAGCCTGTGCTTATAATCCCTTTTCTTGACAAAAAGAATCAAAATGAATTGACCTTACTCCCGCTCGGCCCTATTACTATTTGTTTTCTTCATTATAGGTTAAAAGTAAGAGGAATTTATTTATTTATTTATTTTTGTATATGATTTTTAGGGCTTAAATACACACACACACACACACACAGCTTTTGCAACAACTTAACTTTAAACTAATATTCTTAAGAAATACTCTGAAATGAAATGCATTTTAGGACTTTTCTTAACTTTTTTTTTTTCTCACATTCCTAGTTTTGAACCCAGAGCCTGCGGCTTATTAGGCAAGCACTCTACCTCTCAGCCACATCCCCATCCCTGATATTTTATGTTTTAATATGATACATTTTTTTCTAGTTTGCTTTTTTACTACAGATATTTTACTTCTTTCCTTTTTAAATAGTTTTAAAAATTATTTACAATAAGCTTAGCTATTGCTGAAATACAGAGCCATTAGCCTGGATGAGTAATTATACTATCCACCATTTTTCTGCAATGATCATTTTCAAATGCTTTGATATGATCTTTTTAGGAATCTCACTGTGTAGACAAATCCAGAGTTATTTCTCTTTTCAACAAACCATTTCATAACTTCATTTCCCTTTCTTATTGAGCAGATCCCTGGCTTCCTGTAACTGCACAATTCTTGGAGTACATTAGTCGTCGGTTACTGAGGCGACCTCAAGGCCACACAGCTGGGGAATGGCAGGCCTGAGACCTCAGCCAGATATTTAGTATCTGAGTTCTTTTCTTTTGGCACTGATTTCTCTTTCTACCCAAGAAGACTAAAATAGTTTCCATTTAGGTGACTAAAGAAACATAAAAGAACCTTGACTGGAGACCTTTTACCATAAAAAAAAAAATCCCCTTTCGTGTTTGCAAATCTTTCAGCTGCAGGTCGGCTCCTGAGTGGCAGCCGTGAACAGACCTCTGCAGAGGGCTGAGTGATAGAGGAGAGGAAGAGTTGCTGTTCTGTCCTGTGGGAATGCAGTTTCCTAGAGCTCTTTAGTGGTTAATTCAACAAGTATTTATTAAGCACTTACTCTGGGCCAGGGATGTTCTAGTCCAGCATGTTCAGGATGGATTCTTTTCTAATAGACCAATAGTCCTGCCCCGTGGAGCTCACATTTTAGCAATTGCCTTAGTATTTTATTTTTTTAATTAATATTTCTGTTTGAGGCCTGTCTTTAGCACTTATTACCTGAATGCTATGGCTACAATGGACGATTTTGGTGGCAAAATAATTATCACTATCTACTGGGTGCTTACAATATGCAGGCGCCATGTTAAATGAATCACACACAATTTGAAGAACAAACTTGAGGGCAGGCAATGATGTGTGTTTCACACTTCCATGGTCTATTATCTGTGCTTCTGCTACTGTTGCAAATATGCAGGCAAATGTTATCAGCAATTCCCTTCAGTTCTTTGTTCTTGACCAAGAGTACACAGTATTTATCTCCAATTGAAAGTATAGGTCATGGTTTAATGAAGCAGGCATTCACAACACTGGCTATTAAATGATGTGTATTGTGGTAAATGGGCTGGTAGTGGCTGACAGATACATATATGGGCCTTTGTAGATTTCCCCCATAATCCATATAGCATCTGGCTCAACTTTTCTTGCAACTTGCCAATATTTACCTGTTTTAATACAGGTTGAATATACTGTATCCAAAATGTTCAGGATTAAAGTGTTTCAGATTTTGAATCTTTTTTTTTTTAATATTTGCATGTGTATAATGATATATCATGGGGATGGGACACAAGACAAAACATGAAATTAATGTTTCATACACACCTGTGCAGGTGGCCTGAAGGTAAGTTTACACAATGTTTTTAGTGTACCTGTGTTTTACCTCCAACCCATCACATGAGGTCAGGTATGGACTTTGCCCTGTTGCTGCTCAAAATGGCTCAGATTTTGAAGTATTTCGTATTTTCAGATTAGGCATGCTCAGTTTGTCTATTTTCCTCTCCTTCCCTTTCTTTGCCCTCTTGGATAATAACCTGTCTTTCTCCTGTGCATATTCATTATGGCTACACCAGGTAGCACTGCCAGCATTCATGATTCAAATCTGAGTCCATGTCTCATGATTCTGACCACAGGCTTCTGTGTAGCTTAATGGTGGATCCCAGATGGTCAGAAAAGATAAAGATCACCACCGATGTGCAAATAAGCCTTGTACAGTGGGGAATTGGTAAAGAACATCAGGGGATATTAACAGAGGCTAATTATGGAGCTATGTCAAATGGCAGGCAGTCCTGCTAGGTGACTTCCAAACACTCATTTATTCCTCCCAGCAGTCTCAAGAGCTCGCCAATGCTGACAGAGGTTAAAAAACCTGCTTGCTTGCTTGCTTGTGGTTCTGATTATCTATAGGTGTCCAGTCAAGACGAAATCCAGATGATTTTAATTCTCAAATAGGTTTCTTCTCCACCATGTGACAGGGTCATGAAATTCAAAATGGTAGAGAGAATGAGACTGACTGGGGAGACAGTGGGTGAGGAAGCCATGTCAGAGGCCACCCCTTTATACTTATGTAAAAATTTCTATTGACATTTCACTCCCAGGTGCATCATTTGATCATTTCAGCTATAATGCAATAGCTTCAGATATCTGCTTTCTTAATTGGGTTAGCTGAACCACATAGCATCACTCATTATAATTAGTTGTCTAGTAGTTGTATGATCCCCCTTCTCTATGTATGCCATGTGTCATCCATATTTAGATTTGTGCAAGTTTATTATACATTGCTTTGCTTTTCTTCTCACAGACAATGAATGCCAAGGTTTGATACAAAGTTAACACTTGCTTCTTGTGTTTTGTCTCAGATTTGGAAACATCATGGCTGAAACTTCATTCTAGAGAAAATTTTGTTCCTCCTGTATCTCTGGGAGTCCTTGGGGGATGTACAAATTTCTGGTCCTCTGATTTCTGCAGGGCAGTTCTCTGGGTGGCCTTGGACCAACCCAGAATGTTTAGAACTCCCTGGGAATGCAAGTCCTGAGATAAGAACAGACCAGAGCAGTGCAGACTGTTCCAGTCCCTGGGGAGTGCCATGTCCCTGTCCTGTGGGGTATAGAACCCAAGATGGGCTGCTCTGGGGAGTCCCTGGCTGTGGTGTGAGTGTGGCACTTAGAGAAGGGATTTTGTCTACCCTGGGGAGCTGTCTTGAGCTTCAGGAGACAAGTCTGCCCTGTATCTGGGCTTCCATTGTTAAACCTGCTCCGTACAACTGTGTGTGAGTGAGTGTACTGCCTCATCAGACTCAAGCAACTAGTAGAAGTGCAATCCAAGGTGCGGAGGGGCAAAGCCATGACAGTAACCTGCTTCACAATTCCCACTGAAGCCTGACTCACTTCTAACCCATGATTGCCATGCCCTTCCTACTCATTGAGCTTCAGTCTGAAGGGCTTGACCTCAGCTTTTAATTCCTCACAGTAACTTTAATACAAGGCCATAGCTGTCATTTGGCAGAGTTGGGGTGAGCAGCAGTAAGAATTATGGCACAGTTCTTGGAATAACTGAGACCTGAAGGTTAGTTATGGTTTTAATAACATAAAAGGTATTTGGTCTCATTGTGCATTTCCCAACCTCTGTCTCTACTAGAAGACTCTCCTCTCCTCTTTTATTGTATATTTTAATGGTCCTTCTCCACCCCACTCACCTGGGCTGCCCACAGAAAACTGGAAGCTCCATCTCCTATGAAGAGCTCTCAGCTACAATCACCGTATCTCTCCTTTCTCAACAATAGATCCATCATGAAGTTTTCTAAACAAACAAGCAAAAATCAATGCTCCAAAGGTGAACTGTTTTATCCCTTTAGAATAAACAAACAGTAGCCATACAAGATATTTTATTTACTAAAGAGCAGTTCAGCAGTTTTGTAGTATTTCCTGCTACATGGGGCATATGTAGCCCTTTCACATTTGGGCCTGACCTCCCTCTCATTCTGTGCTTTGGGCATCCTGATTGTGCTTAATGTTTTCTAGGGCATGATACCTTCTCCGTGCTTCTTGAAACACATTGTCACCCATTTCTTTCCTAATTAACACTTTCCAAAAATCAGACATTAGGTTAATTCTTACAGAGAGACACCCCTGATGCTCTGGGTTAGGTCAGCTGCTCCCTGGGAGGTGCCTTCAAAGGGTGCTGTGTTGTCCTTACCGTAGAAGGGACTTCATCTCATCACAATGTGCTGTTTGCTGCTTGGGGACAGGAGCTGGGTCAATGTGCCTCTGTAAACCTTGTGTCAGGTACAGTTCCTGTGCATCATAGAAATCAATAAACATCTGCCTCAGAAGGGAAAAACAAGCTCATGACTGCACTTTGAGAAGCTCAGAAGAAGCTTCACCATCCTTCACCAATTTTGAGTGAGGGACACTAATTGGTAGAGGACTGCATTTGCCTCCTACACTGAACAGTTCTGTTTTCACACATTTCTACTATTTTAACATTCTGTGAGTCTAGGTAATTTTTTTTCAAAAGTCAGGGGGAAAAAAAAACATAAAAATCAAGACACAACCTACTATTTTCTACAGTTTCCAAGAAAAGTGAAAGCAGGGTGTTTAGGCTTCACTGTTAGATTAAATCATTTTTCTAGGACATCTTGATTTAGGACAGATTATGAGAAATATTCCGATTACTAAATTTAGCAAACCTAGGTAGCATGATTATTTTGTTGCAGTTACCCAAGATTGGGTTTATTTATATTCTATTTTGTCTTGTCTTGTTTGAGTTAATTATTCTATAAACTTAGATCCTGGGGACATTGCCCTCCTGTGTAAAAAAATTTATTGAATTTGTACAAACATAAGAATAAAAGAACTTCAACCTCATTCTTCCTGTCAAAGATCTTTGATGAGATCTTTAAATTTTTTATTTAGATAATATTGATGAAATATTATCATATCATAATGAACTTTTAACAATTTCTACACAATGATTTTTAAGCGATTTTTATGAAGTAGAAATAATTTAAAACTCTAGATCATAAAGTTATTTCCAATGACTATTGCAAATCTCATAACCACCTCAAGCAACAGGGGAGAGTACTGACACTTGTATCTCCATTTTATAGGGGACAACAGGGTAAGACGCAACTTTGGTCCAGAGCACACAGTAATTATTTTGTTAGTAGAAAATGCATGACATTTCATAACTTGCTAACAGATTGTATCTCCACATACAGAAAACATTAAAAAGAACAATAAAATAAATAAATAAAGCCTTCAGAGAATTTAGTTCTGTTAAGGCACATTTAGGAAAGAGAAATATGGGCTGGCGCTGGAGCTCAGTGGCAGAGCGCTTGTCTTGCACGTGGGAGGCACCACATTTTTTAAAAAATACACAAATAAAATAAAGGCATGCTGTCCATCTACAACTACAAAAAAAATTTTAAAAAAGAGAAATAAAACTTCAGGGCATAATAGAAGCTTGTTTACAGTGTAAGGTACCAAACTTTTAGCTTCTTTGCTTATCAAATTAATCATTTAACTGAAGTGGGAAAAGTCTGAGCTGACCTCTACTTTTATAGTGAATGTTACCAAATTTGTGCGAACAGAACACTGTTAAGTAAATCCATTTTGAAGGGAGTCTATAATAAGAAATAATGATTATGGTTTGGACCATCTCAAATCATTAAGTTCCATAGAATTTTAGAGCAAGAAGAGATCTTTCATTTCTGCTGGTATTATGAAGTTTCACAGAATTGCAGTTTCTTAATGATGCTTAGTGCTGCTCTAGGCTAGCAATTCCCAACTATGGTTTCATATTTTGGTTCTGATGTGTGAAGACATTTTCATCAATCCTCAATAAATGAGAAAAAATTAAATTTTTCATAAACTCAATCATATTAACTTTAAAGAATTATGTTTTTGAGATTTTGATCCTTTTTTTTAAAAAGAATTCAAATGATATTTCTAGCATCTATTTTGAGAAATAAAAACTAGCATCCCTCTTTCATTCTGCCCTCCCCTTCTTTGAACGTGTGCGTGGGGAATTTCATTAGTGTGTGACATCAAACAGCATGAGACTAAGGGATGTCAGCCACTGCCAATGCCTCTGGATGTCTGGACAGGTAAGCTGAGGCCAGAGAGGTTAAATGACAAGTTGAAGGTCATGGCTTAGAGCCAGGTCCCTCTGAATCCCAGCCCGATCTGTGCAGCCCAGTGTGTGGCCACGGCACACCCACATGGGAGCTGTCTTTCCCTCTTTCTTGCCCAACTGAACAATGGGAAGCTGAATTGCCCATTAAAATTCTACTCACTAATTCATGATAAGGCATTAAAATTTTAAAATCTATCCCTTTTGTCAAGTACCTTTCCTTTTATTAATTATCTAATCACAACAGGCTCAAATGATTGATAACCCTTGTTACATACCTTTCCAGCTTATTGATAAGGTCCACCTGAGTACTACCATGTACAAAAAAGAAAGTTTACTTAAAATTATTGGAGCAGTTAAAAATGAAAGAAAGTAAAACCCAGTCTCAACAGGATTGTGGGAAATTCATAGGAGGGATTACTTTCGATGGTGCTATTAAAAAAAAAAAAGTCACTCTTCAGCACAGAGCCTACAGAAGGGAACACCTTAAATATGAATTTCATTCTCTGATGGCAGAAAAACTGTTAAACAGCTGGAATCCAGGAAGGAAAATAGCCTTGAGTAAGGAGGGTAAAATTCCAGAACACACTATAAAATCAAAAGCTTCATATTTTTATTGACATAATTTATTTTGAAAGGGAGGCAAGTAAATATTTTTTTTAAAAAACGAAGTCAATAATTTTCTTTTTTATTTGCTCAGACAAATGAAAAGGTCACTACCAAAACTCCGGATACGAAGTGCTTCCACAAAGCAGAACCACTGCAGTGATTTTTCAGCCTTGTAATTATTGGCAGTTTGCAAAGAGCATGCACATTTGCATAATTTAGAGCAATGTATTACCAACACAACAAAATGTGGGATACAGCAGCCAGATCTGGCACAATTAACTGGACCTACGGGGGAATTATCTCTTTTAGCCGACACTAAATGTTCCCAGGATCTTTAGGAAGTGGGCATTTTGGAAGTTGATGGTGGGAACAGATGTTTCCTATGAAGCCTACCATTTCTGCAGATGGTATGTACAAGGTGCGACAAAAATGGAACAGCAAGGAATCAGAAATTACCCTCTGTGTTTGCATGCGGGGAGAACTGGGGTTCAGACACAGCCAGGAGGCTGCTCAAAGCCACTCAGGTACAACATGGCTCAAATGCCATGGAAGCCAGCGTCATAGGACTTCAGTGTTTGGCTTGTCTGCATTATCACTTCAAATCAAACAAGACTGATCACCATTCAGTGTCTTAGGAAATGCTTGAATCCCAAAGTGTGTGCTATGAACATCTAGAAGATGACTATTAATCTCTCCTGAATTCCGTCACACCTGCATACACCTGGAGACATTGAGAATTGGAGTTGGGGCGTTAGAGATGACAGTGTGAAGTTAAGTGTTTTCCCAAATCCAGTGGAGACACAAGCCTATGATTTTCAGTTATACCTCTGGGCTCCTGGCTGACTGCTCTTTCTCACACAGTCCATTGTGTTCCTTCTCAAAGTTGCTTACTTATACAAGGGGCTGGTCACACCAGCCTTGTCTAAATCTCAGAGTTGAAAAATACTTAAGTAAATGAGCAGAAAGGTGCAAGGAACTAAGCTGATATGGAGCTTATGTAGAGTCTCCAGTCTGGTGTTTGTGAATTTGTCCAGTGATAAATTCTCCAAGTTGTAGATGGCTCCATTTTGATCACGCTGGGGTCACCTGATCTGAATTTGACCCTTCCTCTTGACCTGGTGCAACTCTGGCATGATCAGGAAACTGCTTGAGCTCCATTTCCTACTGAGGTTTCCAGTTGGGTTTTGGTGTCTCTAAGCTTCTGGAGAGAGCTCCTTCACTCTGGTAATTGTCTAACAGTGCCATGACCTAGGAGCTAACTTGTATTTGCATCTCATTCCTATTTTAAAACAAATATGAATGAATTTCTGCATTCATTTCTCCAAACCCGTAAGACACCAGCTTCCTTGTTCTATCTTCTGATGAACCAGGGTTCCAGAGAGAATCACGACGTGCCTAAGGATTTTGAAAGAGATAAAACGCTCAGCCACAGAGTCTTGATTTAAGAGACATTCAAGTAAAAGTGATTTGATTTCAGCTGAGTTCACCTGAGTGTCACCAGAATGGAATGGAAAGAGGATAAGACTCGCAGTATGGGATCTGGTTTCAGTTTCATCACTAAGTTGCTTTAGGGCTCTGAGCAACTGACTCCTGTGTGAGCCTGGGGGTAATTAGGGATTAGACGGTGTCCCAGGTTTAGCAAGTCCCAGGCCATGCTGCAGCCAGTTAAGACTTCACATGATCGTGAAGTTCATAGCAGCAGAAGGGCTTCCTCAGACCCATTGACAGACATCTATGGCAAACACCCTGCATAGGAAACCTTCACGTTGTTCTCCATTATGATTTTGGAAAAGGCTATGGATTAGGCTCTCAAAACATTTTGACTAGTCTCAGGTAAAATTATCTAATCCTGATTCTGCAGGCTTGGAAAGTCTTATCAGCTGTAATCTCATGTATTTGTAGCTATTGGCTAGTTATGGAGTGCCAAACATCTTCATCCTATATTAATGAGGAGTGACTCACAATTAAGTTCTTTAACAGTAGCTAGTAACTATTAGTTTTTAAAGAAAACATCATTTTAACTTAAGTAGTTCTCATATGTTTTCAGGCTGAAAAAGTGGTGGAGTATAATATAGATCTTTAAATCATAGGAAATATGGAGAGCAAGATATGAAGTTTGAGAGAGAATGCATTCTTTAGATGACATCTCACATATAATTTAGGCCTCCTCCCAGAAGGGATCAAAAACATTTCAGGGCATAGAGTGGATCCCAAGAATTTGGAGCCAGGTTTCCTTATCTTACTAGCTTGGATAAATTCTGTTTGAGATCCAGGGTTCTTGTTTGTAAAGTTGATAATTCCTGCCAGCCCTACCCCCATAAGTTGTTGTAAACTCAAATGAGATAAAATATATTAAAGTGCTTAAAAATTAAAAAGGCTATGCAAAAGTATCAATTCACTGCTGCCTGAAGTCCTCTCTCAGTATATCTTAGAGGCATCTCAGCCCCAAGAAAGAGCCAGCAGAGAGGAACTCCATGATCTATGTCAGATGTGGGGGGTGGGATTATGGCTTAAAAACTGAAGGGCAGAGAAGGTTTTCAAGAACTGACTCATGCTGGATTCTAAGGGCACTGGAGAAAATGATCCTCATGTCTGGTACAGTTTAGGTATAACAGCCAGACCTAGATTCCTTCCAACTGTGATTCTAGGCAAAGGACACTTAATTACCCCACAGTACCTTAGAGACATTCCTTCTATCTTCCTGTGTTTCCTCCTGTAGGGCAAGAGAGAACTCAGTGTCTTCCCCCAGAGGAGTTGGGAATTATCCAGGTAGCCTGAGAACTCAGAGATGAGCTGATGACACATTTGGATAATGATACTGTCTTTACTCTGGGTCCACATCAATGGGGAAGCTCTAGTTGGACACTGAGGTGAGTCAGATGGCCCAGACACAACGAGGAAAACAGAAACCAGTTCCTGAATTTTTTTTTCCTCGAGACATCAAATCTTTCATTAACAAACCTAATTTCTGAATCTGAGACAGACTTCTCAACCCAGCTGGGCCCATGCCTCCATGACTGAATCCTGAGTGACAGATGAAAGACCTGGGATGCAAACCACATACCAACTGAGCAAAAGCATCCTCCTAGGATTTCCTCTAAGATTCTGAATGCAGAGAAATGACACCATTTCCTGGCTTTTAAGTGCAATTTTGAAAAACTTCCTGGTAACCTGCTACATTTGTATTGATTGACTTAACTGTACATGGTAACCGCCTTTGATGGTGATGGGAGATTGTTTTAGGGAGATTTTAGAAGGCTTTTTGCCTGCACTGGGATGCAGAGGCTTTCTTTCACATGGGGTTATGAGGCTTGGGAAGCCCAGGCTCAGGAGACGTGACATAGTTACTTCTCAGATGGGCCGTGTTCTGGGGGTCTCCACCATTACCAACAGTGCCCTCTGGGGCTTAGTAAAAGAGAACAGTGGGCTACTTGATCACTTATGTGAAGCCATAGATCTTTCCACATTTCATATTTTATTTATTCTGAGGTATAATTAACATAGTTGTTTCTCCCTGGGCAATTATTGGTAGAGAGTTAATGGTAGGGAACCTCTGAAGGTGGCCAGAATGTATACTCAATAGGTAAAAATGGACCAAAGAAGGTTAGCCACCATCCATAGCTGGCAGGCCTGGGGGATGACCCTGAGTTGCTCAGGGCTGAGCTCTACCTATGTAAGTAGTCCAATGACAGGTACAGATATGGGTGGCACAATTGAGCCATCCTACATGCCCACACCCTGTGGAGTCTGCCATTTTCCTGTCTGGCACAACTGCAGAGTTCACCTTTGCCACAGGCTCATCTTCCCAATGTGTGTGATGCCCAAGTGAGCAGATTTGATGCCATGCTTTGGTTTTCTCACTTTCATTTTTTTATAGTTCACCTACCTGGTCCTGGTGGGGTGGGTCAACATACCAACTGGCCAGGGCTCTGGATTGGAAAATAGAGAAGGCAGTTTGAAAGGTGAGCTCCAAATTTATATATGACAGAAGTAGTTTCATGGTGGAAGTCATGGGTATTTTTATTACCTACAGGTAACCAATTCTACTCTCAAAAGGAGTCTATGTAAAGGGAAGATGAACTCAATAAAGATCAAACCCTCAAAACTTACTTTAAACATATAATTTTAGGAATAGTCAACTGGATTAATTATGAAATTATTATTGGTGTATAACTAATGAAATTACCTGTTAAAAAATTGATGCTTATTCTTCCTTCTTTTTAAAATACAGAATAAAATCCAAAATGAATATTAATTTCAGTAAAACTTAGTGGTTTCAAAGAACAGTATTGCTGCCCATGGATACTTCCCAGGTGAATGCTGTCCCCAGGGCTTCTTTGACACGCTTGAACATTATGCATGAGCAATTTGGGTTGTAAAACCAGTTTGCAAATAAATGAATTTCAGAGATCTGTTTAACAAGAAGGCAAAATAGTGATCAAAGTGTTCAGTTGATTAGAAAGGGAATAGGAAAGAATGGGGAGATGAGAAGAGACAGAACTGAAGGGAAGCCTTTATGATATGTGTACATATGATCAAACCTGCAGCCAGACAGCTCCGAGGCCTCGGGAGGACTGACTCGCTCACTCTTGGTGCTGTTGGGGGCTTGAGGACTAATGAGTGCTGATGGCAGATGTATTGTGCTTTTCTGCTTGCAAAGTTCTTTCAGTTACATTACCTTCTTTGATCTCTGCAATCTGCATGGAAAGCTAGACTGGAATTGCAATTCCCATTTCACAGATGACATTGAGAAAGTGACTTGCTTAAGGAAATCCAGTTTGTTTTTAACCCAGCCATGACAGAGACAATCCTTGCCAATAAGCTGTAGCCACCCTCTATGTTTTTCACCCAGAGTGCACTATCCCCATAAGTGAAACCATGGCTCCACGGCTGATGGAGATGGTTTGAGAAGTACCTGGCATGCACCTGAGATACCTCCAGTGGTTCGCATTCCTGATATCTGACTTCCTCAGAATCTCTCTCCAGAAATTATAGTCTTGATTTCCTAGATTTTTTTTTGAAGAGGCAAATATTTCTGGAAAGATTAATATCCTAAAAGAAAAGAAAGAAGGTGCAGGAGTGAAAGGGACATATGGACCCTGCAATGAGCACAGATGACCGGGACTCTCACTAAGCACTGAATTCAGAGCTCACCCAAATATCTCAGTTTGGCACTAAGGTCCCTTCTCTTTTTCAGCTTCATAAACTTCAAGTATGGCATAATCAAGGCACACCCCTGTATTTGTTGCCTTCCAAAGAAGCCTGGCATTTCCCCATCCATTTCCATTAGGAAGTTCTCACCCTCAACAAGAATCAGTTCCTTTTGTCTATCTCTGCTTCTTTTTTCTCTCTTTCCTCCTCCCCTTACTTATTCTTATTGAAACTTCTATTATATAATAATTTTCATAGAGTTAGGATTAATTGCAGTGTGAACTAGTTTTCTACTGCTGCTGTAACAAACTTCCACAAAGGTGATAACTTAATATAATGAAAATGATCCGTTCTGAAGGTCAGAAATCTGAGAGGGTCTCACTGGACGAATATTGAGCTTTGGATGAGAGCTTTGGGGATGGGGCTGTTGTATTCTGTAGACTGTAGAGGAGAATCTATTTCCCTTCCCCTCCCAGCTTTTAGAAGCCACCAACATTTCTTGGTTCATGGCTTTCTTCATATTCCAAGCCAGAAATGACACACTGAGTCTTCTCATGCCACCATTTTTCTGCTCTCTCTTGACCCCCATCTTGCATTTATAAGGAGCCTGTGATTACACTGGGTCCACCTGGATACTCCAGGATAATCTCACCTTCTAAAGGTCATCTGATTAGCAAACTTGATTTCATCTACAGCCTTAATTTCCTCTTCCCATGTATGATGACAGGTTTCTGGGATGAGAACATGGATATCATTGGGGACCATCAGTCTGCCTCGTACTCAGTGTTTAACATACATTGACATGTGCTTTATCAGTATTGTTTATTTCCATCCTCTAAATAATCACTTAAGGGTACTAATTATCAACATTTTTCAGTAAGAAAATTGAGGTTTGGGAAGGTTATGCAATCTGATTCAGTTCTAAATAACCCTTTTAAAGTCATAGAACCAGAAAGAGGAATTGCTAGAATCCAAACCATCATTCTAATCCTAGAGATGCTCTCTTTTCCCAGTGAATGGAAACAATATCCATGTAGTTACCTGAACCATTAACCTAGGCAGCCTACCAAATTTCTAACTTTCCTGGAACCTTTTGTATTATAGATCCCAAATGTCTGCTTAAGCCCACATCCATAAAACTTTCAATAAATCCACTTTTCTCTATCCTCACTGCTGCACCCATAGACCAGGCCATCTCCTTACTATCAACTCTGTATCTGGTCTTCTTGCTTTTTCTTGACCCACATATGATCCTCTTTGCAGCATCGACTCTTCTAGACACTTATCTATTCATGCTTGCCTTGATTAATGCTCTTCAGAATTTTCCATTGACCTACAAAGGCTTCCATTTGCCTTTAGGATAGAGTTGTTCCTTTAACATGGCTTTAATCCTGGTGACTTTTACTTATCAGATTCACCTCTATTAACTCACCTCTCATAGTCTGTGTTGACCAGGTAAACTATTTAATTTCTACCTGGATTTGTCCCAGACTCTTGCATCTGGCTGCTTCCTGATTTCCCTTCATATGACACATTCAGGTCAAGTTTCCCAGGAATCCTTTCCTGTCCACCTTCAACCCTCACAAGCTAGAGGTGTGGCATGAACCTCTTGCTCTCTCAACCACACATTCACATTATAGCCAAAAGCTGTACGAGTTTGGTGTATCTTGTTCACCATAACAATCTTAATACTGAGCACAAAAATTGATTATATAATAAATAGTCTATAGATTTTATTCAACAAACAAATGAAAGAAGTGCTTTTCACATTGTTCGAGTTCTCCTAGTCCATAAGGGATCAATATTTGCATGGCTCTTTTTATTTCATGAAATCTCTACATTTGGAAGGCCTTGGGTCCGCTAAGTTTTGCTCTCAAGTTTTTTTTTTTTAGATGACTTCCTCTAACTCATCAATGGCTTTCACATTTATGGCTCTTATTCTTAGGTTCTTATCTCCAAAATTATGTGCTTATTGGACAATTTGGCTTGGATGTCTAGTTTATAAACCACACTGACCATGGTAAACAGAGAACACTTTATTCTCTTCTCTTAGCTACTCCATCTAAAGCAGGAAGAAACCACTTATCCAATTGCTCAAGATGAAGATCCAGGCTCAGTTTCTCCTCAAATTTTCTCTTTCCTTCATCATCTAGATCCAATCTACCAGCATGTTCTCTCTGCTGTACCAACAAAATATATTTCAGGTTTGTCCACTTTTCTACCCTCCAACGTATTCCACACACTCTCTTTCGTTTTCCTCCTGAATGACTTCAATAGTCCTTAACAGATTTCTACTCCCATATCACTCACCTAGCAACAATCCATTCTCCGTGCAGGTAACCAGGATGGTGTATTCAATCAGATCATATCAGCCTCTTGCTCAAAATCTTACTAGATTCTCATTGCACTTAATGTAGAATCCAAACTCAATTTGAGTGTCACCAGCTACTCTAGATTCCTCTCTGCTTGTCCAACACCCCAAGCTAATTTCTGTGTTTAGTGTAAAGTATTTGCTGTGAAATCTGCATGATTTCTTAGGTATCTGAACAGATCATTTCTTTGATGGATGAGGTCTTAGTTCTAATGTCACTTCTTCAGTGAGGACTACCCTCATCCTCTCACCTAATTATCACCCCTCTTTTAGGGTCAGCACCCCATCACTCTTTTTAATTATATTCAGAGATGTCAACTAAGTGTAGTGCTGCCAACATATACAGGGGTCTAGTGGTGTATGAATGGCTTTTCTTGGGTCGTTGCAGGGTTTCCAGTGGAAATTTAGGATTCTCTTTCTAGCTGTCTTCTCCAAGTCTGATCACTGTTAAGCAAGTGAACATTCAGAAGCTTTTTTAATAATTCGGTGAGCCCCATAGTCCCCTGATCCCTCATCAAAAATGATTCCTGAACTCAGAACTGAGGAATTCCAAACAGAAAAGGCTATGACCCAGTGAAATGCCTAGTGAATTCCTGCTTAAAATTTACTATTCTCCAACTGTTCTGCCCTTAAGCCTCAAGCAGAATGCTAATTTTCTTCTTGAAAACATTGAAGACAGACTTTACTGAAAAGCACCTACAAGATACCACTTTAAAGATTAATTTCTTATGTCTTATAGAAGAGCCAATGCATGGACTTTTAGAGTCAGAAAGACATGGGTTTGAATTACAGAGCACTTTTCTAGGCGCAGGTCAAGTTACTGCACCTTTCTGATCAGGGCCCTGGGACAGCTCTGTTGACTGTCTACTGCAGAACCTCCAGAGGTGCCTTCATATTGACCACCATGAAAACAGCTCCCCCTGGGCATGTGCCCCACAGCAGCCCCAACTGAGCTTCACTCTAGAGCAAAATGTGGATTTGAACAACTTCCCCCATGCTGGTTATGGAAATGCATTAAAAACGACGTACATGAAATGCTTGGCATATAAAAGGGTCACAATAAATACAAGTACATTTTGTGGCTTGCTGCTAGTTCTGGGGACGTTCTGTCGGACACTGGATAGAAGAATGCTTCACACAGTCACTTGCAAGAGGGAGGTACTCTCAGACCTTTGGATTCACAGACAACATGTAATTTGGCTCCTGGTGGATTGAGGTTGATTACTGTTTACAGGTGAATGCTGTGCCTTTGTCTGTAGACTTTGTGGGGTGCAGAGAATGAAACAGGTGCTGCTTGGTGGCAGGTGGCATGTCAGCACCAGTGGGGCTTTCCTGCCTTGTCACTCTGGTTTGAGCAGAAGGTGAAAAGGTGTTCCAGGACAGAAGCACAGCCTGAGCCATCTCTCCGAATGCCATCTCAGGGCTGTGGTCTACTCTTCAGCCCACTCACTAGCAGACGAGGGGCTCCATTTCTGACATGTGACCACTGCACCCCCCGGTGATTTTCCTGCAGCCGGACTGCAGCAACAGCTTTCAGACTCCCTGCCCCTTCCCCATTGCTCCATATCTGGGCAAGCTGATAAGAAGAAGGACTGGATGCTCCCTACCTTTGTTCCAGAGGGAAGTTTTAGTATGAAATCCCCGGATGCAAGGACAAGGAACATCTCTCTGTGCCCAGCTGGTAGCCATAATGAAAGTTTAAGCCACTTGCTCTTCCCTTCACAGGAAGAATCCCCAGCAGCTTACATGGCTCCCTGCTCTCTCTGGAAGTTCCGCCATGTGAGTACTAACTCTTCTTCTCCCTCCCTGGTACATATACACCATCATCAATGTCAACATCAGAACCAGTTTTAACCATTGGGGACGGGGTTGAGTATATCGTCCATTGGTGACCATGGGACTCTTGGTCTTCAATGCCTTTTCCTTGTATATCAGCAATTGATATAAAAGGAAAGAATATTGGTCATGGGGTCCAAAGGCCTGAATTTGAGTCTTGTTACAGTCCACCATCAGCCTCAAGGTACTAATGAAGTAGCTTCCATGCTTTCACATCTTTGAAAAGGGCTTCTTGAATTACAATGTGTCAATGGAAAAGCCTCTAATATGCCTAACACAGTGTCTACATGTGGTCCACGTGGAGCAGCCCTAATTGTGAAATCCCGCATCTGAAATGCTTCAAAATCCAAAACTCCACCAAAAGTGGAAATTCTACACCTGATCTCATGTGTCAGATCACAGTTGAAGTACAGACACAGAAAGATATTGACTAAAGTTACCTTCAGGCTATGAATAGAAAGTCTATATGAAAAAATGAATTTTGTGTTTAGACTTGGGTCCCGTCTCCAAGATCTCTCATCGTGTATATACAAATGTTCACAAAGCACTTGTGGTGCCAACCATGGAGTGATGATTTGAAATTGCTTAACTCTGGAGTGGAACACAGTGGGCATTCAACATCAACTGGCTTTCTTCCTTCACCCTCTCTTCTCTTGGTCCTCCTTAATCACCACCAAAACATTCAGCAGAAGATCTTCACTTCTTGGTTATTTCCGCTGACTGTCAGGTCCAAACCTTGTACTTTGCACAGAGTTATCTGCCTGATGTTCCTCATGCCAGAGGAGTTTGTGACTACCAGTGGTCATTGCCTCTGAAGAAGGAAGCCAGATTTTTGAGATTTTAGTCAAAAAAGAGGGTTTGACACATGGTAGAGTAGAAATGATATATTGGTAGATTTACTAAAATACATATCATGGGTTTGGACTTTTATATTAAAAGGATATTTTGGAAAGGAAAAGGGGATGCAAAGGGCCATAAATCCAATTTTGATGTGGATGTGGGTGGGGAAGGAGTCAGAATCATAAATTAAAGGTAATAGGAAAAGAATCTTGTAATATTTGTAGGTGATTATGGCTAAAATGCACCCTATGATTTAGGGACTTGAAATTTTGAACAACATTAAAAATGATGAGTGTTGACATAAACTACTTTTGCCACGAGAACCAAGCTGTAAATGAGTATCTTTTTTTTTTTTTTAGCTCAGCTTTCCCCCATACCTGATTCTTGGTTTTGAAAGAGGGATTTGATTGCCCTCTTCTTGCCCCCAATTTTGGGTGACTTTTTTTTTTTTTAACACAAATAACTCTTTTCCAAGGGAATGGTTTCATTTTTTGGCCATCTCTCCTTGGTGGAGTAGTAGGATTTTAGATTACTAGAGTGAGAACAACCTTACTGAGCCCCCCTAAATAGTTCAAACTCTTCTTAGAGGGAAGGAGACCAAGGACTTTTTGGGTTAAATAACTTGCTCAAGTTCATACAACCAGCGGATGATTGAACACTTGGCCTTTGTTCCGTTATGCGTCACAGTTCAGCTGACCAGGACTCCAGACCACAAAGAAAGCCACTGATCCATCCTCATGAAGACAGAATTGAAAGCAGCAGTCAGTATAGATAGGCAAATCAGGTCAGATCAGATCAAGGAGGTCAATTTGGGACTAGGAAGTTGGAGAGGGATTGAAATGCTAATGCCTTCAGAGCCCTTCCTCCACCCTTATAACTGCCCCAGAGACTGTCCTTCCCTACAGAGAGTTGTTGATTACACCCCTTCTGGCCCAATCACTCCAACTTGGCCCTATCAGCCCATCTGTTTCTCACCTTTTGGCCATCCCACTGAGCATCTCCTGGGCCTAGTCACTTATACAGGAAGGAGAGAGATAAGGGGAAGAGAGTAAAAGAACAAAAAAAGCTTAGGACATATATATATATAACAGGCTCACTTCTGGGGATACCAGGCTACCAGCGATGGTCCCCTTCTTCTTCCTGGGACAAGTCTATGTTACCCCTTTTTAAATTAACCATGTTTTATATGATCACCTCTGGGCACTTCTCTAGTGTTATACTTCAACACGTGAAGGAGCAGAACTTGTCACCAGTAACCAGTGGTATCCTTGTGCTTATGGAAAACTTGAGTATTCTTCTCAACTTTATTGGGGTCACTGATGATGTGCGTTGTAGAAGACCCTGCCATACTTTGTGGCCTTTCATCAAAACTTAAAATCAGAAGACTGCCTAACCGTGTTAAGCTTGCCTCTCACACAATCCCTTTACATTTCTGATAAGTAAGCATCTGGTCTTTCTTTAAAAAAAGAAAAATAATTCCAGTGGCAAATGACTCTTTATCCAAGCCAGCACAGGCTGTGACTTGCTCTGCTTTCTCTTTGTTACTTTTAACAATACCCTGTGTTGAAAACAGCTGAACCCTTTTTTCTTTACTATTCATCTTATTCTAAAACTTAAATCCTTTTTTCTTAGACCCCAAACACTTTTCTCATGCTCAGCTCCTCGTAAGATTTCTTGACCCTATTTTGTGGTGCTAGTTTGATTGCATCCTCAAATATCCAAGTATTCTTAAAACTGGAAGGCTCAGTGAACTGCTTGTTCAAATAAGCATTCTCATCTATTGTGCCCTCATGTCACCGGTTGGTGACTGTGCATCGTCTCCATTTTAGTGCCATAACACCCGCATGGAAGAGGCAGTTCAGGGAACATGTTTAGAGATGATGACACCCAGGCCTAGGGAGGCCACTTGATTCACAGATGTCCACTCAACTGGTTTTCAGACTGGCACATTGGTTTCTGTCATTCAAGCTCAGTTTTGATTTTTAAAAATGTATGTGTTCTTTCTCTTAAACCAATGGCTGGCACGTGTGCCTCTGTCTAGGGATAGCAGGGATTTGGGGGCAATGCGGGATAGTCCCTTATATTATTAAAATCAACCTGGTACCGCAATCCCATCTCCACATGTTGCTTTGATAGCCGACCACATAGTGCGGGATTTCTCCACTTTTTGCATTTTTGTCTGTTTGAAGCAGGGAATTCCCTTTGTCGTTCCTGCTCTCATGTGCTTTTCCAGACTCTGCATAACCTCTCAAATTTATGGCAGTCTCTCTCCTTTGATTTCCACACTGAAATCTTGCCTGTGAAATGTATCCAGCAATTCCTAGGTAATTTCTCAGTTTTAGACTAATTCTAATCATATTGAAATAAAACAGACTTGTGAGATATACGCTCAGAGTTTAGATTCTAAGGACTAGTGTTTTCTATTGAGACCCAGAAGTAGAAAAAACTTGCAAATAGGATGGAAGAGCACGGATAGCTCTTGGAGCTAGTGCACTGAAGGGCACGGACCTTGGAGACAACTGGCACATTCCTTGACTCTCAACCCTCAGGGTCATTAACAGTAAGACAGCATGCTGCCACCAACCTGCTCTTCTTCCTGTGCCCCCAAGAGTTAGCACATGTAAAATTCCACCCTGCCCCCATAATGCTGGAAACACAGTGGGCCCTCAGCAAATGATGACTTCTTTTTATAATAAATGACATCAGCTAAGAGAAATGCTGTGTAGACTTCAAAGGTCTCATTACTATTGTTGGTTCTTTCTTTAGTGCTTAGAGTTTCACTCCTTAATTAAGGGACACTCCCTGACTCTTTGGGAACAGCATTAAATCACAAAGGCTGCCTTTGATCTCCCTGGATGGGCCACACCCTGGTTTTTAAATACAGTTATAATCTCTCCCTAATCATAGTGCACCAGTGGCTACCCTGCCAGGAGTGAGCCTAAACCAGAGCGCCCACCTCTTCAGCGTCTCCATTCCTGGATTAACCAGATAAGAAGTGTAAGAAAGAGCTCCAAATTTCTCCTTCGAGAGACTTCCTGGAAGCAAGTCATTCTGGTCCAGGAAATTGCACTGGCTTTCCTAGTCCCTGAGGGGTAGGCAGAGAGCAGAACTCAGGAGCCAGCACAGAATTGAAAAGCATGAGCTTTGGAACCAGACAGGTGGGTTGACTCAAGCCGAAGGTCAGGTGTCCTACCCCTGTAAATAAGTGGTGAGTTATTTTGCCACTCAGAGCTCCACTGTCCTTATTTATGAAAGGGAGACTGTATTGTCCCCCACGGGTTGTAAGTTCAAGGAGGGAGTATGTAATGATGAGGATATGTCGCATTCCTTTCCGCCTCCTGTATACTCACTGTCTGCCCTGTTCTCTGTGTTTGTCCTTCCTCTGCTCATGGACCTGCCCTTCCCAATCCCAAAGAGTGTTTCCAAGAAGCGATTTTACAGCCTGTTCAAAGGGCAAAAGGAAGAACATGTTCCTTGCATGCGTATTCACTCACTTATCCAACCTATTGACTTTCACTGAGGTGCTCAGATACGAGATGAAGAAATGTTATATTTTATGTTAAAATATTAATCAATCTCCTTAAGAGATACACTACATCAATAGCAGAGCTTCTGAGATGTTTTGTAATTTCACAACCATATAAAGTGTTCAGATGAGATTTTGATAACCTGCAAAACTATTTTATTTGAATGTCCAATGCATATGTCTTACTGCATTTGCATGGCTGTAACGAACACCATAAAGTCAGTAGTTCATAAACTACAGAAATTCACTTCCCACTGTTCTGGAGGCTGGCAGTCTAAGATCAGGGTGCCAGAGACTCCATGTCTGGGGAGGACCTCCTTATCTCAGCCAGTTATCTTCTTGTTATCATGTCACATGGCAGAAGGAGTAAGAAAGCCCTGTTGGATGTCTTTCACAAGGACACCAGTCCCAGCACCCTCCTGACCTAATCACAGCCAAAAGACCCATCACATTTACAGTTAGAATTACAATTTCAAGAAATAAATTTTTAGGGGAACATACAAGTGTCACTGTATACACACACACATATATTATATTAAGTATGTGTATATATATATATA
>NW_025999977.1:50673487-50696134 GCF_001458135.2 Marmota marmota marmota
TATAAGAGACAGTATATATATATATATATATATATATATATAGTAATACTTGTATCTCTCCCAACAAGGAAATTATATATACATATACACAAATATTGTTATATGTTAAATGTATATAATACATCTAATCACATCAAATACCTGATGTAATCAATTAACAAAGATAAAATATTTGTTTTGGCTTACTGTTAGAAGTTCCAATCCATGATATATATACACACATAAAATATATATCATATAATATATATTATATTATGTAATATATATTATATATTAAACATATAATTATATATATAATTTTCTTGTAAATAGTAGAATCATGTCATATTTCAGTTAGTTAGGGAGATCTCCAGAAATAAAGGGTACTCTGTCATGTACTAAAAAAGTACTTTCAAATTCATTTTACCCAAGGTTCTCACCTGTCCTCACTCAAAGCAAAGCCCAGGCAGTTCACCCCAGCATTGTTTTATCTAATAAACATTTATGAGATGACTACTACAGGGTAAAGACTATGTGGTTCCCTCTCTGACTGCTGGGTCCCCTTGAGCTTTTTCCAACAGTGATCTCCTCAGGCAGAGCTGAAGGTCGATTATTGACAGTAGGCTGTCAAAATGGAGACGTTAGACTCGGAATTTGTTCATCTAAAGAGGTGGCAATGCTCCTGACTGGGATTGCGTCAAGTGGTGATGAGAAAGAAGTGGGAAGAGAGGTGGATAAACTTCTGGGGAGCAGTGCTCAGAGGGAAGAGTGGTTAAGAGGGAGGTGTATCAGGAGATTCCAACATGGAGGGTGTCTTAGCAGCTTCCTGTCACTTTATCCAAATACTTAATGTGATCTATTTACAAAGGTAAAATGTTTGTTTTGGCTTAAGGTTGGAAGTACCAGTCCAAGATAGTTTGGCTCAGTAGCTTTGGGCCTGTGCCAGGGCAGCACATCATGGAGGGTGTGCATGGCAGAGCAAACCACTCCCCTCACAGTCCAGGGACAAAAGAGATGGAGGAGGGACCAGGATCCTATCATCCACATCAGGGGGATGCCCCTAAAGACCCCCGCTGGTTCCCACACCTTAAAAATTCTGCTACCTTCAAATGGTGCTGTCCTGAGGCCCAAGCCCACAACACATGGGCCTTTGGGTGCCTTCACCTCCTGAACTACAGCAGAAGGTCAATGCTGAATGTAGTTTGCTTTGTGGTTGTGGTTTATTTTTATTTTTTGTTGCTGTTCTAATTATCAACAAGCCTTTGTTGCATATTCCTACATTATGGGCTGGAAATACTAATGTGAATGGGCTCCTTTCCTCAGGAATTTTGTCACTGGCTGGGCCCAATCCAGGTTTTGTAAGGAATAGGTGGAGAGGCTCATCCTGTCTGGAATACCCCTAGTGCAGACAGAGACGCCCCAGGCTGGCCTTCCTAAATGCATTTGATGCTTACATTATACATCAAATACAAAAATGCCTCTTCTTTTCCCCGTCCTTCACAACACACATACACAAAATCCAGCTACAATTCGATTTACAGAGTAATACTTTTACCGAAGAAAAATATCAGTCAGAAGACAGGAGCAGCTGTTTTCTGGGACAGTTGTATTTTTCATTGTAAATTAATTAAATGGCGCCTTGTGGGTCCATCCCTGACAGACGGATTCTCTCTCTGCGTCTTGGTGGAGAAAATAGGAGCTGGTTCTGGGTCAAGGAGGTAAATGCCTAGTATGGGTGTGCGGGACCCAGTAACGGTTTCTGAACTTCTGGCCACTCTCTGGGTAACTACAGACTTGGACTTGAGTGAGAGACAGTGGGAAGGAATCCTGGGGCACTTGTGGAAGGAGGCCAGTGAGGTGCGCTCAGGACTGAGAAGGTGTGCGCGGCCACATTCTGTCAGGCTCACAGCAAGGTGTTTGTCAAGTAGCCGGAACCCTGCACGGCTGTGTCCCTGATCTGCTCACTAGGGAAATGAGACTAACTCACCAGAAGCAACTCAAGGACAACGTGTATTTGCAACAATAACATTTGTGATATCACCTGTGGAGTGTGTCAGAATCATCTCTGGTAATTTTTAAAAGTAACAAATATCCAGATTCCATCTCAGACTGATTGAGTCAGTGAACCATCTTGCCCCCACCCTCAGTCCCCCAGTCCCCATAGAGGGATAGAAATGAATGACAAGAAAACCAGGCACCGTTGGAAGAGACTGTCTTGAGACATAACCTTTTTAAAAATTTGGTACCAGGGATTGAACTCGGGGTACTCAACCACTGAGCCACATCCCCAGCCCTATTTTGTATTTTATTTAGAGACAGGGTCTCATTGAGTTGCTTAGTGCCTTGCCATTGCTGAGGCTGGCTTTGAACTTGTGATCCTCCTGCCTCAGTCTCCCAAACTGCTTGGATTATAAATGTGTGCCACTCCGCCTGGCTGAGCCATACTCTTTACACTCACACACACACACACACACACACACACACACTCACACACGCACACACATACCTAAGTGACAAATTAGATAACAATATAGAGGGACTATCTGAGTTATGTTTCTTTCATTCTTCTTGAAAATAGCAAGACATAACAAGAGGAAGATTATCTCATTAATCCACATTCTGAAAACTCAATTCCACTTGATGACGAAGAGTAGCTCCTGATCTTAGATGTCACCAATTCAAGTCTTGAACACTGGTGGATATATATATATATATATATATATATATATATATATATATATATATAGTTGTTGTTGTTGTTCTGGGAATTGAACCAGTACAGTGAGTCACATCCCCAGTCCTTTTTGTTTTTATTTTGAGACAGAGTCTCACTGAGTTGCTTAAAGGGTACTCTGTCATGTACTAAAAAAGTACTTTCAAATTCATTTTACCCAAGGTTCTCACCTATCCTCACTCAAAGCAAAGCCCAGCCAGTTAACCCAGCATTGTTTTATCTAATAAACATTTATGAGATGACTACTACAGGGTAAAGACTATGTGGTTCCCTCTCTGACTGCTGGGTCCCCTTGAGCTTTTTCCAACAGTGATCTCCCCAGGCAGAGCTGAAGGTCGATTATTGACAGTAGGCTGCACAGGGAAAGTCATTAAGTCCACATGGAGATGTTAGACTTGGAATTTGTTCATCTAAAGAGGTGGCAATGCTAAGAGGGCATTGCTAAGTTGCTGAGGCTGGCCTCAAACTCCTGATCCTTCTTCCTCAGCCCCCTAAGCCACTGGGATGACAGGCAAGTGCCACCACATGCAGTTTAAGGCATATTTTCAAGTGTAGGAAGCTAGATTGTAAGGCTCTGGAAGACAGCAAACAGAGGTAATGTCTCTGCCAGCTATGTGCCACTCAATCCAAAAGGCAGCTTTAGTGACAGTCCCTTAGTGCAGAGTGGTGAGGAAAAAGTGCTGGTGGGGGAGCAGATGGGGTCAGGATAGATTAGAAGCAGGTGGGGTCAGGAGATACTAGGCTTGTTGTTTCTGCTCTTCTCAGCTATTTGACCTTGGGCAAGTCAGTTACTTTCTCTGGGCTTTGATTTCCTGACCTGAGAAATAGGGTGACCTGAAGTGGTGACTTCTGACATCTCCCATAGCAGGGGCTCTGCAGGAGTCAAAGTGAGGTGGAATTTCCGCTCCGGTGCTCTTTTTTTTTTTTCCAAAAACAATTTTTTTTGGGGTTGTCAACGGACATTTATTTATTTTACTTATATGCGGTGCTGAAAATTGAACCCAGTGCCTTTCCACATGCTAGGCAAGCGCTCTACCACTGAGTTAGGACCCCAGCCCTCCAGTGCTCATTTTTAATCATGCACAAGCCACAGGACAAGTGGCACCTAGTTAATTTGTTTCTGTTTTCTTCTCCTTTCTTCTGTGTTAGGATCTGTATGTCTAACAGCCTTCTGGTCTATCTCCTGCCTCTCTGGCTTTCACTGCATTGCACATAGTGGTGAGAATCAATGTGTCATGAATGGAGAGACAGTCAGCAGTGATTGGACACTTCCAGCTCTAAAATGTCTGAGACATACAACTTCTTAAGACAATGTCTGTGGAGAGACATTGTCATATTAACCATGCTGCCAAACTCATTCTAATTTACACAGCCCTTTCAGAAATGATATGGAACATGATAACATCTGAGCTTCTCAGCCATTCTATGAATCAGCCAGGTTGGATTGCTTTCTAATTTTTGGAGACTGCATTTCAGACCTAGGACTGTTCAAGTGACCAAGTTGCAGGTTTATTGTTGGTAGGACAATGGTGCCTAAGCACCAGCCAGGTATGAAATTTTACCTCCTCTATTCATTTGCTTCCTGTGTGTATCAACACTGACAATTTGTATTAACATAATGACCATGGTGTTTCCATTTTTCAGCTACTTCATGTTAACTATAAATGATACATTGAGAAAATAATATGTTAAAGTACATTTTAATTTTACCAACTGCATTTTATTGCTGAAAAATTTGGTCTGAGAGATTAAATTATTTGTCCAACTTTAGGAAAATAGTACATGATGTACTTATTTTGAATTTTCCTAACTCCTTTAGTACCTTGGAAATTGTATAAATAGTTTATTTTTTCTTTTTTTACTTAGTTTTTTATTCCAAAATCATACAATTCTGGAGAGAATTATTTAATAAAAGTGACAAATTAGACAACAATAAAGAGGGACTGCCTGATTTGTATTTCTTTCATTCTTCTTAAAAATAGCAAGACATAACAAGAAAAAGATTATCTCATTAATCCAACATTCTGAAAATTCAATTCCACTCGATGACAACGAGTGGCACCTGATCTTAGATGTCACCAAGTCAAGTCTTGAACACTGGTGAATTTCTGAGCTGGGTCCCAGTGCCCCCCCCCCCCCCACAGGGTGCCAAATGATTTCAATCTTCTATTCTGAAATTCACATAAACTCTGGTTGTTAAAAAAGTTATTGATCTGAATTGTGCGATGCTTAATTCCAATGTGTTTGGTTTATAAAAATAAGCCAGGCATGGAAATTCATCAGTTCCATCTTAGGCTCTGACACCTTTTCCCCCCTTGTCTCTACTGGTTAATCTGAAATTCTTTTTTTTTTCTTCTTGTTGTATTTCTTTCCAACCTTTCCTAAAATATGTTACTAAACAAGTTAGATGTTCTGTAATAATTTGGCATAGTATTGTACCAATATGTGTTCATGATCTGTCCCTTCTGCATTATGCATTATGATAAATTGTCATATGAAATAATTTATTCAAATCCAATATAAATTGTGATACAGACTCATAATATAGTATGAGTCTCAGTTTACATGTGAGAAAAAGTACCTTAAGATTACTACTAATAATGATAGACTTAAGAAATTAACTATGAACTCATTTCTGATAACTACAGAAGTAGTACTTTTTTTTATACTCTATACATGAAATCTGCCTTATGATACATATTCTTAGGCTTTTCAAAAAAAACAATTGATGAATCTATTTTATTACTAGTTGAGAGTCAGTGAAGTGGCAGTTGTCATGTATCTAATCTTCTCAGTGGCATAGAATAACTATAGACTTTGGTACAACTGAAAAATAGAAAACATTCTATAATGGTTTGTCAGTTTTGCAAAGAAACCTCTGCTCATCTGTGGTCCCTCATACTTGTACATTTAATCTAGGGTTCTCTTTATGAGTTGCTGCTCTTGCTTGGAGAATTATTTTTTCTGTTCTTTGTTCTACTCTACTTAAAGATGTATTTTGTTGAGTCTCTAAATTTGAAAAAAAAATACAAAGAAGAAAAAATCATTTACATGTTATGATTTATTGTCAAAATGGTTTTGGTGGTGGGTGGGGATTCACTGCAGTTTATGAATAATATATTTACACTATTAAGTCTCCCAGTGAATTCATAAGATTGATGTTCAAATGAGAGACTCTAAGTAAGATGAATTGCTACCATCTAAAGGTAGTCAATCTTTATCAGCTTCCATTCACAATGAGCCAGAATGGCTGAGAAATGCCTTGAGAGGTTTCCAACTGGCGATTTCTGCTATATTCTGCAGCTCCTTTGGACAAGAGAGATTGAGCAGCAGACCCAAATGTTGCAATAACTTGAGGAGGCCCTGCAGTGTTGTGGTGGGACTGGTGCAGAAAGGGAGACAGAATTCGGGCCCTGGTTAGAACAGGGGACGTTGTGGGTGACTGAAGGGATGGGATGTCAGTGCCTGAGTGTTTCATTCACTGCACTAAGTGGCTTCAGATGGATATTAGAGGAACAGCTGTGGGTGAAGCCAGGAAGCATAAGTTTTCCTAAGAGTGACGTTTTGTAGCTAGAAATTACAGCTTTCTGGTTTCTCTATTCAGGTTCTATTGATTTGATGCCTACTGTGACCCAAACATTGCTATGGGTATTTGGATACATCAGAGAACAGAACAGACTAAATCTTTGTCCTCAGAGAACTTACATGCTACTGGGAAGGAGAAAGAAGGCTATTTATAAACAAGTATTTAGGGAGTCAGAGGAAGAAAATAACTATGGAGAAAAATAAAGCAAGGTGAGGGGAATGGAGAGCATGTGCCAGGCAGACACAGACCCAGGGGAGATTTGTTTTTCCATTTTAATTGACTAGGGAGGACCTCCTTGATGAAAGGCTGAATGAGGAGAACATGCAGGAAGTGAAGGAGGGAGCTCTGAGTGAGGGCAGTTCAGGTAACGGAGCAACACGTGCGCGCACACACACACACCAACATGCACACACGCGCGCGTACACACCAACATGCGCACATATTTTTGCATGGAACTGGGGATTGAACCCAGGGCCCATTGGATCAGTCACTGTGCAGGTGTAGGTTAGAAGAGGCTGGGCCTGTTTGAGACGAGTGGAATGAGAGAAGCATCAGAAGTAATGCCCAACAGATATATGAAAAAATGTTCAACATCACTAGCCGTTAGCGAAATGCAAATTAAAACTAGACTGAGATTCCATCTCACTCCTGTCAGAGTGGCAATGTTCAAGGATGCAAATAACAATGAATATTGGCGAGGATGTGGGGGAAAAGGTATACTCATGCACTGCTGGTAGGACTGAAGATTGGTGCAAACACTCTGGAAATGCAGTATGGAGATTCATCAGAAAACTTGGAATGGAACCCACCATTTGACCCAGTTGTTCCACTCCTCTGTTTATACTCAAAGGACTTAAAATCAGCATACCACAGTGATGCAGTCACATCAATGGTTACAGTAGCTCAATTCACAATAACTAAACTATGGAATCAGCCTAGGTGCCCTTTAACAGATGAGCAGATAAAGAAAATGTGGTAAATATACATAATAGAATATCACTCAGCCATAAAGAAGAATAAAATATTGGCATTTGTGGTAAATGGATGGAACTGGAGACTATCATGCTAGTGAAATAAGGCAAGCCTCCAAAACCAAAGGCGGAATGCTCTCTCTGGTATGAGGGTGCTAACTCACACTAAGCCGGTACGGAGAATAGAAAAACTTTACATTAGACAAAGGGGAATGAAGGGAAGGGAGGGGAATGTGAATAGGAAAGGTAGTAGAATGAATAGGACATTACTTTCCTATGTGCATATGTCAATACACTACCCATATAAGACCTCATCATGTACAGCCAGAACAATGGGAAGTTGTACTCCATATATGTATAATACCTTAAAATATATTCTACTGCCATGCATAACTGATAAGAGCAGATTTTGATTTTTAAAATGTGGTACCCAGGGGGACTGCAGTGCATGTGTTTCCAGGAGACTTGGTTGAGCATGGGAAGAAGGAGGGGAAGCTCAGGACAGCCACGGGCTGAGGGTCACAGATTGTGCAGGGAAGCCCTTCTATGAGCTGGGCTTCCAGGGGAACTGCAGTGTCAGACTCTTAAGTATCTCTTAAAGATCTGTCTCATTCCTGCTTTGTTTCTAAGCAAAATACCCAGAAACTACAGCAAAGAAATGCCCACCAAGCACCTGTTTTCTGTTTTCGGATCCTGAGACACCTAGCCTCACCAAAGACACGACTTATTGCAGGTGCTTCCAGGATTGTCTTCTGGACCCAAAGAGGTTAAGCCTTTGCACTTGGCTGTTGAACCTCCCTGAAGCCTGAACAAGATTCCCTCAGCTTTCCTCCGGCTCCAATGTCCCTCCTCCTTCCTCCGCTTGGTCAGCTCTCGGGGATGTTCTTGTCCACAGCCTGCCCTGCTGCATCTTAGGAACTTCTCTGTGCTGCCTCCAGGGTCATCTCTTGTCCCATCTCTTCCTGGCCTTGAGGGGGATCGTAGGGTAGAAATAAGACAGCCTTTTCCCTCCGGGAAAATTTGGAGAAATAGCACCCGGCTAACTCCTGGGCACAGATCACCAGAGGAGCAAAGGAAGTGCCGTATGCGGTTAGTGGAGGAGACCCTTTTGCCAAATAAAGGAACACCGACTCGAGAAGGCAGTGACCTTTGGTGTGGGCCTGGGAGGGTAAGTGGCATTGCCATAGACACAGGGGTGGGCTGGGAAAGGTGAGCCAGGCCAAGGGAGCCGCTTGTGCAGAGGCACATGTATTGGAATGTGCTGGTGTTTCAGGAACCCTGAGTGGCCCCTTTCTAAGTAGCACTGGACATGGAGGAACGGAAGCTCAAAAAATGACCGGGGTAGAGCAGAGAGCACACACTTTAGCTCAAGGCAACGAAGGGCCACCTAAACATGCTTACCATGGTAGGAGTTGGGTGCTCCATGTGACCCGTGTGTTTCAAGGGGATTGTTCTTCCTGACATATCCCTGAGTGGCTTGAAGTGCATACTTCTAAAATGGTCAGCTTTTAGTCACGCCCTACAGGGGGACTGGGGGGGGGAGGGGCTGAAAACCCAATGATGCAGATTTGACATCCCTTGGTGTCTGTTCCCTCAGAGATTCACCTAAGTGCTTTATAGAGAGTTTATTGTATCGTGTTCTTACAAGGGGGCCATCATGTGGTACTACTCTGGTTTTATTATTTCAAATAAGGGAACTTTCTGGCGTGAGGGAAGAGCAAGGGAAGAATGTTAGGATCATCAGGGCTGAAAGGGCATAGAGGGATGCAAACTTTCTCATTAAATGGAGAACAAGGAGACCCACAGAGGACAGGTGACCTCTTCACAGTCCCCAGGCGAGTTAGCAGAGGTAGTGGAGCTGGGACGAGTGACTGGTCCTCTGGGTCTAGGCTCTGAAGTGATCTCCCAGCAGATTACTGCCGAGTAAACCCATGGCTCAGGCAGGGTGGGTGGGGGGCACATCCTCTTGTCCAATTATTCATAGATCCAAGTCACAGACACGCTTCTTTCCGGACTCTGAGAGGCCCCCAGAAACCGCCACTCTCAAGAACTATGGACATGTGACCACTAGCACTAAATTCATATGGGTTATTCATTCCCCAGTTCCTGGTCATGACCTTTTAAGATTAGAAAGGCCCAAGTGGGAGGGAGTTTGAAGAGCACACCACCTTTCCATGAAGAAGTCTGTGAGAGATGCTCAGTCCTCACACTTCTCCCAGAAGAAAATTCTGGGTTGCACTGGCACAAGGAGTTAATGGGGTAACAAAGAAAAAAAATAAAGGCGGAGGGCAGAATGTGTGGGTACAGCAGGTGAGTTTCAGTCAGTTTTAAATTTGCAGCTGGCACCGGCCTCTTTCTAGCTCATGAATTTCAGTCCCTGCCATTCCTCCATGACTCAGTGCGAAGGCCAAGCTCACCCACATGTCTGGTCCTGCCTGATGGTTAGGACGAGTTTACATAACCCTCTACTCTGGTGGCTTTCCTTCTGTTTTTGTGTTTGTTTGCATCTGAACCTGCTGTTCCTGGGAATCCTTCCTGAACTACTCCAATCTGCTCTGAGCACACCTTTTATTCTGGATTTTCCTCAGTGCTCGGTAATGGGTGACACATTTTCTAGAAGCCTGGGTGCTCTTCTAGTCTGTGTGTGCTGCTAAGGAGAGCAAAGTGAGGTCATGGAACACCTGCGCTTGGTTCAGCTCCCCACTCTCTGGGCACATCCCTGCTTCCTCTTCTGTGAGCTTCCTCACACACCAAGAGGTGGGAGGTGGTGTCCAGAATCCCTTCCGCATCTAAAAGGCAAGGGCTTACGTTCTCGGTAGATTACCATCCTCAGTGTATGCAATGGCTTCCTGCATCTCCTGGAGTCTGTGCTGTACCCTGAGCCACACACAAGATGACCCAGCAGATCAAAACTTCTACCCAAAGCACAGGCTTGAGAACAGGTTTCAGCTCTGGGTTAACTTTCTTCATGACCTTGGATGAGGCTCTTCAGTGCACATAGTCTCAATTCCCTCACGTATGAGTTAGTGACAAGAACATTTTGCTAGAAGCATGGGGAGGATTAAATAAGATAAAATGTAATTGTGCAGCACATGTGATAAGTTTGAAGAAACACTGAGTTACAGCCACACAAAGGGGCCATTCTGCACTTGTTACAAGTGAGGGTTTATCCAGGTGGATTTGGCATAATTGTAACCACCGTTGGACTCTATTCTCAGAAATGTGGGGCTCCTCTGTTAAAGATAGATTATAACACATTTGAACAGCAAGGCTGCTGCTGAGCTTGCAATCAAGGGCATCCTGGAGAATCCATAATTAACTCAGTGTTTAGTAGAATCACATTCATACTTCAGAATATTTAGCACAAGGACATGTACAGCTCTACTTGCAGTTCCAAGATTAAGAAAAAAGTCAATGCCCTCATAAACAGATCTATAGTCGTTGTGATGTTTTCAATAAACCATAATGAAATTTATTATTATTTCACCTATAAGACTAAATGGATTTGCAGAAGGATAAGGATCAGCTTAGCTCATCTCCCTTCTGTGAAATTGCCCATTCAGACCTGCCCACTGCAATATATTCAGGAGTGATTTGCAGCAAATTAGCTCAAGTGACTTAACATTACAACCTTCTGCTAAAGACACTTTCCTAATGGCCTGTTTCCTGCTGGGCCTTCAAAGACTTCTTTTGTTTTTGTTCTTGAACTTAAGAAGGAGTTAAGACAGTATAAAGTAGGCCAATGACATGTAATGAAATTGATAAGGAATGTGCAGAAAAGGTGTTTCAGGGCCAGACAATCAAAGCTGGGGCATGCTTAGATTCAGGTAGAACAAAGCAGCAAAGACCAAAGGTATTTCCCTCCACAGGCTTTGCCCTCCACTTATGGATTGAGCACTTCCTGGGTGTTAGAGATGGAGTCTTCGTGGAACCTGGTGTGTATTCCTGATGCCCCTGGTCCCGCCAGAGTCCAAGGACAAGCACAGTGGCCGGTGTGCACCTGTAGAGTGTGAAGCTGGGAAGGTGTATTTGTTTTCTGTGACTGTAAACTACCACCCACCTAGTGGTTTAAAACAAAGCAACTGCTGGGCATGGTGATGCACGCCTGTAATCCCAGCGGTTTGGGAGGCTGAGGCAGGAGGATCATGAGTTCAAAGCCAGCTTCAGCAACTTAGTGAGGATCTAAGAAGCTCAATGAGACCCTGTCTCTAAATAAAATATAAAAACGAGCTGGGGATATGGTCAGTGGTTAAGTGCCTCTGGGTTCAATCCCCAGTACCCGCCCCAAATAAAATTAAAACAAATAAAGCAACTTATTATCATGCAGCTCTGTAGGTTAGAAATTGATCACAGGTCTCCCGAGGATAAAACTAAGGTGTCGACACGGCTGCATTCCTTCTGGCCCGTGCCATCATCTTCACCTGGGGATTTCCCTGTATATGTTTGTGTCCAAAATTCCCCATTTTATAAGGACAAGTAGTCATATTGGATTAGGGACCCGTCTTATTCCATCACAATCTCATTTCAGCTTCATCTGATAAGGCTACACTGAGCTACTGGGGGTTAAGACATCAGCCCAGCAACTTTAGGAAAACAAGACTCAGTCTATATTAGGAACCTTGTGATTACACTGGGCTCCTCCGGTAACCCAGGGTAGGCTCCCTATCACGAGATCCTTGGTTTAGTCTCATTCACAAGGTGAAATATTTATAGGTTCCATGGATTAAGAGGAGAGTATCTTTGTAGGGCTGTTGGTCTGTCCACTACCAGAGACTTCTGGGACCCTGTATTGAAGACTTGAAGGATGAGAGGGACTTATCAGTTGGTAGGAGTTTGGGGTGAAGGGCTCTACAGATGGAAAGAACTGCAGCCCTTGGATACTGTGGCAAACCTTGGTGCACTCAGCCATGGATAAGCTAGAAAGTCGTCATGCTCAGGCTGCACTTGACTCTGGGCGACCTGGTCAACTGCCCTTCCCATCTGAAAGCATCTACTCCAGAAGTCCATGACCCAAGATCTGCGCTCCTCTTAACCACCCTCCCATTCCTTTTCATTCTACTGCAGGAGGCAGCAAACCACAGTTGCTGTCCGAACCCTGCTTGCTGTCTGCCCTCCTCAATTTCTCTTGGAACGCAGCCAGGTCTAATTGTTTATCTATTGTCTTTGTGGCTTTCATGACACAACAGCACAGCTGAGTAGCTAGAGGAGAGACGGGGGTGGGTTTTAGAGCTAAAATATCTGCTGCCTGACTTTTCATAGAAAATGTCTCCCAAATCCTGATCTATCTGCTTTGCCAGATTATTGTCCTCCTGACTTTAGAGGGGCCCAGGATTCAATTTTTATTTCTTTTCTACTCACATTCTTTAAGTGCTCTTCACTAATCCCCTAGTGTTAACTGCCACCTCCTTGCTGATGTTATATAACCAATTCTGACCCTACCCTGTGAGCTCCAGAGACAGGTACCCAAAAGTGTTCTCGACATCTCCAATTGGATAATTAATAGATGTCCCCAATTAACGTTTCCACAAAGGTCCCTCATTGCACCACTGCAACACATGTGCCCACATCTGGAGCTTTGTGCTGTCATTATCCCTTCTTCATGGACACTTCACGCTCTGCATCTTTGCATGTTTGACTTTATTGTCATCATGACCTCAGTTTAAGTGTCACCCCCTCGGAAAGTTCTCCTACAACCATTGCTAAATCACCTCCCCATAGCCCTCCCTTGTATATTTCACTTTTAACACTCTGAAGACATCATATTTTATTATTGCTTACTATTTTTCTACAAAATTCACTCTTCCCCTTCCCTTGGGATGCAATTTATAGGATGGCCAGGACTTGTTCTTGATGAGCAAAGATTTCTTGGAATAGGCAATGCTAGAGTTGCTCAGGTGATCTCCCAGCCTTCAAGGAGAATGAAAGGTTGACCGTAGAGGAGAGGAGATCTTATGTGAAGGTACAAGAATATGAAACAGAAATAGAGGGAAAGATTCTGGAAGAGAGCTCTCAAGAAATGTTGAGCAATAGCTGCCACTTATATTATGTTTATCTGTGCACACTCAAATCCTTCCCTCTTTGACCTTGGTGTAAGAGGTCCCTGCCTTGCTCTGATTTTAGAGTCATTCTTTGCTCCTCTTCTCATTCTGATTCTCTGCGTGGTGGTATGTATCTGTGCAATCCATTAGGAAAATGAGAAACACCCATCTGGACCCTGGGCTTTCCCTTCTAGACTACATTTTGGGTAATTGTACTTTAGATTTTCTGCCCAAATGGCCCAAATTTGATTCTTCTTTGGTAAAACTCTTCCCAAGGTCCATTCTCCCAAGGTAGAGCATGCCAAGGGAGCAGGATTCCTTAGACCAACTATTGTCCAGGAGATGGTGACTTGCTGAGGGTATGGACTGGACTGGAGCTAGGACACTGGAGTGTCCACATACAACATGCTTTTCAGGCCCTTCTGGGTGCAGGTCAGGGTCAAGTGGAAAGAGTTGTAAGCAGCAAGTACTTGGGAATTTGGGTTGGCATTCCCTGTCCATTCTCATTCCAAGGGCAACTCTAAGACTTAAGTTCCACAGTGGCGTATGATATCATTGCATAGTTCTCTTTGTCAAGGCAGGAGCACGGGTCACATTTAACAGATCATTGTCTTGATTTATAACTTTTAGATGTGCAGTCCTTTTATTTGTACTTTTTATACTGAACCTAGAAAATATTAGGGGTGGTCCCTGCCTTTGGCATGTGGCCTGGCGCAGAGTAATTCTAATAGGCAACATTTACTGGATGCTCATAGTGATAGCAGACGGTCCTCTAAGCCCTTTATATGTATTAGCTCATTTAATCCTTGCAACAATGGACACCAAGTAAATTGTATTGAGTGTTTCCAGGAAAATGGAGACCTAAAATAGGATCCCAATATCTCTTGATGTTGGTCCACACTTTAAGCTACGATTTATCACAGTCCTGCCTGTTTATTTCCATATCCTGTTTTGTGTCAGAGGTGAATTTACTCTGCTTCCTCTGTGATGAGCATCTAAATTGGTTTTAATGTTTTGTTTTTTTTTCCCAATGTTCAAGCAAATCCTGCCTTGGCCTACAGGAATAACTAAAAATGACATTTTAGAATGCTTGTGGCAGAATATATAGTCCCCAGAAATGTCCATGTCCTAGACCCTAGAACCTAGGAATATGTAATTTGGTATGGCAAAAGAAATTTACAGATGTGATTAAGGACCTTGAGACAGGGAGATGATCCTGGATTATCCAAGCAGGTGCAACCCAGTCACAGGGTCTTTATAAGTGCGAAGAAGGAGAGTGAGAGTTGGAAAAGTAGACTCAGGGAAATATAAGTTGGAACCTTACAATTGCCGTGCGGGGCCAGGAGCCAAGGAGCACAGGCAGTCATTAGAATCTGAGAAAGGCAGGAACTGGTCTCCCTTAGAGCCTGCAAGAGAACAGTCTCTGGTGACTTCCTTTTAGCCCAGTGAGGTCCACTGCAGACTTCCGATCTCCAGAATGTAATGTCATGACCTTCTGTTGTTTTAAGCACAATACTTACGGCTATTTCTTGCATTAACAATAGAAATCAATATGCTAGATATTTTTATTTTCAGTTTCATTGAGACAACCAAATTATAGAATAAATAGCCCTGTGTTAGAAAACCAAACAGCTGGTTCCAATTGCCTTATTAAAAACAAAGCAGGTAACGGTGGACAAGCCACCTCATCCTTATCAGCCCATTTCCTGAGAAAGATGGCACAATTTCATCACCTTGCTCAGAACAGGCTTGGGATCATTACACACCCTAACACCTAAGGTTGCTGTGTGAATTGTGCCCTACAGATTATATTTTCTACATTTAAGGTATCTTTTTCCATGCTTTGCTCTAGTTTGCTGCTGATTTCCAGAAAGCACTCTCCCCAGATGAGCTCCCCCCAATATTAAGGTCTTCAGGGAATTTTCTTTTCCCAATCAACAAGTTACTCATTTTTGCCAGAATGCCAAAAATGGGATTGAAATTATTTTCAAGTCATTTGTACGTTTTCTCAAATTCATCTCAAGATTTATAGTTCAAAAATAATACATTTGAATCACTCCATTGTTTCTATATAAATGACACATAACTGTGAGAAACAAAACACTTTTCTGAATTGCATGCATCTAATTAAAACCATCACAAACTGTCTCACTCGATCACAACTGTTTCAGTAACATCTTTCCATATATTTCTTTATTCATTCACTCTAGCATATGTCCATGAGTAGTTTTTAATTTAAATTAAGTTTTTAACCATATATTGAAACACAAAATTGTTCATATTTGTTGGGTACCATATGCTGTTCAATACACGTATACGTTGTATAATGTTTAATCTAGGTTAAACATATGTATCTCCTCAAACATTTATCACTTCTTTCTGGTGAAAGCATTCAAAACCACCACTTAGAGTTTCCTGAAATGTGCAGTACCGATTGTCATCTAAGTCACCCTGTTATAGCAGAGCACCAGAACTTCTCACTCCCATGTAACTAGAATAGAGGACCTTGATCAATCTCCCCCCCTCATTTTCCTTCCGCTATGGTCCCCAGCCTCTGGTAACCATGGCACTGCTCTTGACTTGTATGAACTCAACATTGATAGTGTCTACATGCCAGTGATGTGGTGAGACTCATGGGGCACTTTTTATGCCTGAATAGTATTCCATTGTGTATATGTGCCCCAAATTTCTTATCCGGTCCTGAATTGATAGACACTTTGGTTGTTTCCATTTCTTGAAGATTGCAAATAGTGTTGCAGTAAACGTGGGTGTGCACATGTATCTTCCACAGACTGATTTCTTTCCAAGATATACCCAGGAGTGGAAACGCTAGGTCATATGGTAGCTCTATTTTTAATTTCCTGGACATTTTCCCACAACGGCTGTAAACAACTGACATTCTCACCAGAAAGAAGTGATAAATGTTTGAGGAGATACATATGTTTAATCTAGATTAAACATTATACAACCTATACATGTATATACACTGTGCAGGGGTTTATTTAACTCACATCCTCCCCAGAGGTTGTTAACTTTTGTTTTTTGAATCATAGCCACTCTTACTTGGGTGAACTGGTTTCTCACGGTGCCTTTGAATTGCATTACTCTGGTGATTATTAAACTGAGGATGTTTTCATATGCATGTTGACCATTTCTGAGTCTTCTTTTGGGAAATGTCTATTCAGGCCCCTAATTTATGTCAATGTCATGCTATTTGGATTATTAAAGCTTCGTAGTATATTTTGAAGCTATGCAGCATGATGTCTCCGCTTTTGGCTCGAGATTGCTTTGGCTTCTCAAGGATTTTTTGTGGTTTTATACTAATATTAGAATTTTTGTTTTGGATTTTGTGAATAATGTCAGTGGAGTTTGTATAAGAATTGTATTTAGTGTGTAGACTGGCATTCAATCTATAGAGTGCTTTGGTGGTATGAATATTTTTAACAATATCAATTCTTCCAATCCATGAAAATGAGTTGTCTTTCCATTTTTGATGTGTCCTCTTCAATTTCTTTTATCAATGTTTTATAATTTTTACTGTAGATATCTTTCACTTTTGGGCTAAATTTATTCTGAGGAATCTCTTTGCAGCTATTATAAATGTGATTGCTTTCTTGATTACTGTTGCAGGTAACTGATTATTGGCATATAACAATGCTACTGATTTTTGAATTATTTTCTACTTTAACTTTCCTGAATTTGTTTATTAGTGTTAACAGGTTTTTGGTAGAATATTTGGAGTTTTCTATATATAAGATCATGCCATTTTCAAACAGTGACCAATTGAGTCTTTTATCCAATGTGCATGTTGGCCTTTATTCTTTCTCTTGCTTTGACTAAGACTTTCAGTACTACATTAAATAAAAGTGGTGAAAGTGAATATCCTTGTCCTGTTTCAGATCTTAGCTAGGTTTCAAATTTTCTTCATTTACTACGATGTTAGCTATTTTCTTATATGACCTTTGTTATGAAGAGGTACTTCTCTTACATACTAAATTTTCTGGGACTTTATCATGAAGGATGCTGAATTTTATCAAATCACTTTTCTGTGTTTATTAAGAGGATCGTAAGATTTAGTCCTTCATTTTATTGATAGCCTTTACGTATTTATTGATTTGCATATAATGAATCTTTCTGGCGTCCTGGTGAATATCAGTTGATCATGGAAAATAATATTTTCAATGAACTGTTGGATTAAGTTTGCTATTTTGTTGACGATTTTTGCATATGCATTCTTTAAGTATATTAGCTATAGCTTTCTTTTATTATTGTTGTGTCTGGGCCTGGTTTTGGCTATCAGGGTAAGGCTAGCTTCATAAAACGGTTTTGGAAAAATTCCATCCTCTTCAATTTTGGGGGACATTTTAAGAAGATTTAGTATCGGTTCTTCTTTAAACGTTTGGCAGAACTCTGCAGTGAAGCCATCTGGCCCTGGGCTTTTCTTTGATGGGAGACTTTTTATTACTGATTCAATCACATTGCTTGTCAGAGGTCTGTTCAGGTTTTCTCTATATACATGACTCAAACTTGGTAAAATGCAATTTCACTTCTCTACTTTTCAGTACCCATGTTTTCATGCAATAGGAATTCAATGCGTTTCAAATGGCTTCGTGTGTTAACACGTGTGTATGTTCAAAATCTTTGTATGGACATAGAGTATCCTATTTTCTTGATAGACCATGATTTTCTTAACTAGACTCCTAAAAGATGACCATTTAGTCCTCTGTATTCCAAACACACTGTAATCAAGTCCACTGCATGTATTTTCAGTGTTAGTGTTTTATAGGACTTCTGTTCAGTATGCACGGTATGGCTGGGCCACTTGTTGAACTACACAATATTTGCACCAAATTCTCCTGGATTAACCAGTCTGTAGTGGTTGGTACGGACCAGTATGTGTCTCCTGGCTCAGCTTCCTTGGATGCCTAGGCCTGAACCCAGGACCTCTCAGACCATCTCTGCTCAGAACTTGAAGATAAAAGCTTGACTCACCAGAGTCCCCATGGAGTTCTGTGGCAAGTCCCTTCCACCCTGTGATCGGCCATAGCGCTTTCTGAATGTTTCAGTGTACAATCCGCCTTCTATGGCCTTGAAGTTAGATTAAAATGTTCTTCATGTTACTCATTTTGATACATTTTGCAAAAGTTATTTTTAGAAAGTCACTTTTACTTGAGCATTTCTAAGCTCCAAGGTTGAGAAGAGTTTTTAAGTATATTTCATCAACACCAGATATTGTCCATCTTTAATTTTGTGAATTTTACTGGGGAAATAGATCTCACTTTTTGTTTTATGCGATTAACTTGATAATTGACAAGTTGAACACCTTTTTATGTTTATTGATCTTTTTGTAGAGAAACATTCTGCATGTGTTTTTTTTTTTCCTCTCTTTTTGGATTACATAGACATTGAAAGTTTTCTCTCTCTTTCAATTCAGGATTGTTGAGATATAATTATTTTAACAACTTTATTGACATAAAATTCATGTGCCATGTGATTCACCAGTGAAGTACACAGTTCAGTGGATTGTAGAACATTCAGAGAATTATGCGACCATTGCCACAATCTAATTTTAGGACATTTCCCTCACTCCAAAAAGAAACTCAATGTCCGTTAAAAGTCATTTTCCATTATCTTCCCCTCCTGTAATACCCTGGCAATCATTAATCTGCTTTCTATATAAGTACGAATATATCATGTAAGTATCGTATATGTTCTATTACAACTAGCTACATTAACTACTTAGAGTGTATGTTTTTCATTGTTTATGCATCTCTTGGCCTGTATCCAGACTTTATTTCTCTTTATTTCTGAGTAATATCCATTGTATTAAATGTGATATATTTAATTTATCCACTGATCAATTGATAAGAATTTGGGTTGTTTGTACTTTTGGGCCAGTATGGATCATTTTCTTATTAATATTCATATACAAATATTTGAGCTGATATATTTTCACTTATCTTGGATAAATAACCAGCAATAAAGCTGTTGAGTCATATGTCAACAACATTTTAAGGAAGTGCCAAACTTTTTTCCAAAGTTATGGCTGCACCATTTTTTATTCCAACCAGCAATATGAGGAGTCAATTTTTTTTCACCTTCTCACCGACATGTTGTTGTCTATTTGTTTGAAATTTGCCATCGTAGTGGGTATATCCCCTGGTGGCTTTTATTTGCATTTCCTTAATGTCTAATGATAATAATCATCTTTCTGTATGTTTATTATTCATTTGTGTATCCTTTGAAAAATATCTATTCCTATTTTTTATGTATTCAGAATACCACTTTTATCAGATATACGATTTGCAAATATTTGATCTCTTTCTATGGGTATCTTCACATTCTAGATGGTGTCCTTTGCTTAAAAAGCTTTTAATTCTAATGAAATCAGAATTGGGTATTTTCTGTGTGAAGATTATGACAGCTGACAGGCATAGCTGACATACAGGAAAATTCACCACCCTTTAGTGTAAAGTTCCGTAGGCTTTAAGAAACACAGACTTTCACATATGCACCACAGTGAACAAGACACAGGCAGTTCTTGCCTCGCAGGATGTTTCCTGGATTATTGCTGCTCTATTTATGGACCCAAATTGTTGCTTTTGAAAGAAAACCAAATAAAATAGACAATAGAATAGCCAACTTGTTTTTAGTTTTAGTCAATAGAATTCTATTGAATAGGTCTTTATATGCAAGCTTATACTTTAAAATGTTTTTGTTATTACCAGAGTTAAGATTCCTGATTTCTTTACCTTTGTTCATAGTTTCAAGATTTTTTTTATTACTCAGTTTAGGTGTTATTATTTTATGCTATGTATGTTTTCCATAAAGATCTTAGCATTCTACACAGACATGCAAGTATGCTGACCTTAAAGTCCTAAATAAAACATACAAAATGTTGATAAAAATTAGGTAAAACTTAATAGGGGTAAAGAAATTCCAAGGGAACTCCTTAATAGGGGTGAAGATGGCAGTTTTCCAACTTTCTAAAATAATTGAGAGACTATTTTCTTTGGATGAAACCTTGCATAGAAGTTCAATATTCAAACACATGAAAGATGAGTTTCTCTTTTGAATCCCGAATGGAAACCTTGCCCTCATCTCTCTGCCCCTGGGGAGCATAGTTTGAGGATCAGCAACCTGAATTACCCTGATGTAACTAATGTCAGAAGCAGTTGTCAGACCCTGGTCATAGTGGTCAGTTTCAGGATGAGGAAGAGGAAGAAACTCAGACACAACTAGCCGAATCCCAGGGCTCTGATTCTGGTCAATGGGTTCCTGTTCTGCGTTTCAGTGCATTGATCTGCACAGGGGAAATGAGAGCACATGGGAAAATGACCACTGTCTGGCACTTGGTAAGAATAGTTTGAAATTCTACCACCTTGTATGTAGAATCAGAGTGACTAAATAAAGAAGCAGAGGGAAGAAATTCTGAAAGCAAGGTCAACATGGGCTTAGATGGCTTTTCAAAGCGTTCCAGGTATATTTTCCTGTTTCGTCTGAGAAATTAAAGAACAAGATTCCTCCTAGCATGATGCTCTGTGCTGGTGATCACACATGCTCATTGTCCTCCGGTCATAAGGCTACTGTCCAGCACTCCTCTCTTTTGCTTTCAACTCTTTCCTGGAGGCACAGAAATGAATACCAGAGGGGCCAGTGCTGGGGATTGCCTGGAGTCAATTTGTGTTAACTAAACTTTCAAGTCCAAGATTACAAATAGTGATGAATTTCAGAGTTTCCAATGTGCTATTTTTTAAATAGTATACATTTGCTTAATTTCTGCTCACTTTTCTATGATATTAGAACTTTTTGCAAAGGATATATAGGGACTTTGCTGTTGTGGTATGCATTTGTTTTTTCAGTGTGTTAGAGACAAAGGGAGCATCTGTGTGGCAGTTTACCACCATCTTTGCCTTTGGGGAATATTTCCTGTCTTGCTTCACCTGAGATGGACTCCTGCCTGGCTCTCCAGGTAACCTCCACGGGATTCTGCCCATTTACCCTTTGTGCACTTACACACCCTACTGGATTCACACATGTCCACTGGGATCCCATTAGGATTAAATAACGTCTGCACAGCTGCTCCAACTTGCTTCTCTAAAAGGCTGCACATGTACATGAGTTCTCGGAAGGCACCTGGGACTCACTCAAAATAGCAACTGCTCCAAGCCTCAAGTTAAATTTTATTAAACTGACCCTTCTGTATTTGGTTTGGATCTTGGTTTTATTTTGTTATTTTATTTTATGTGTCTTTATTATTACCACCCCAAGGCTTGTTACCCTCTCCCCAAGGCTCATCACCTTGATTGTTTCAGTTAGGTGTACCTCTGTGTTTATTCCCAGATGTTGTGTGGTGAGCCAGCTGATATGTGGGTCAGGTTCCAGACACAACCTATGGGGATCCTGCATTCCAGGCCTCACAGGGAGGCAACAACCATGTTAGCAGGGCTGTGTTCTCATCTGAAAGCTCATCGGGAGAAGAACCTTCTTCCAAGCTCACTCAGGTTCCTGGAAGAATTAATTTCCTTGAGGCTTTATAAGTGAAAGCCCAGCTTTTGCCTGCTGGAGGCTAACCTCCAATAGCAGACCCCCAGTTCCTTGACCTTGGTGTGGGGGTTTCCTCAGTGTAGACACTCCCACTGTTAAGTCAGCATGGATAGGTTTCTACTTCACAAAGGACTGGGTTCCTCTCTTAAGATTTTTAAGTCAGGCTGGCCCAGGATACATTCACTTTGTATTAATTGCAAATCATTTGGACCTTAATTACATTGGTGAACTTCCTTTACCGTATCCTATTATAGAAAATTGACTTGTAGAGACAAGTCATGGGAACCTCCCATACTCAGGGACAGGTTTTATAAAGGGCATCAACGTGGGATGTGATCACTGGGTGTCACCTTCAGTTCATCTGCCCCCATGTAGCAATCACCTTGTATGTGTGTGTGTGGGGGAGAATTCAGATGTAAGTGACTATAATGTAAAGAATCAAAGAGGAGTGGAAGAAATAAAGTTCTAATAAAGACAATGTCTCCTCTGGAGAAGATTGAAATGGAGGATGCTGAACTGAAATGATCAGGGAAGAGAGCAGAAACTGAATTTCACGGTCAAAAGTTATCAAGGGAAAATAGAGTATTAAAATTGCCAATGAAGGAGGGGGAGGGAACATGGCGGCGAGAGGGGAGGCAGCGCTTTCAGTACCTCCTCAACAACGGGGTCAGAGAGACGCATGGATACGCTTAGATACGACCTGCTGAGAAACTCCTAGCAAAATTCCACTAAAGAGAGATCGGCCGGGAATCGGTAGGATTTTTGGAGGGACAGTCTGCGCTAGACGAGTGA
>NW_025999977.1:50700462-50918554 GCF_001458135.2 Marmota marmota marmota
ATTCATAACCCACTTGAATCAAAGATGTCGAATATGTTATGTCAAAAGAAAAATTTGTAATGTTTTGAAACAACCCACAATAAAAATTAGAAAAAAAAAATTTAAAAAAAAAAAAAAAAAAAAAAAAAATTGCCAATGAAGTCTCCTGGGATCAGCTCCTGAGCACAGGTGCCCAGCTTTGCATACTGTTCTTGAACTTTGTGTGTGTGTGTGTGTGTATGTGTGCATGTGTGTTTGCAGGGAGAATATCAACTATTTTTAATTGGCTCTCATCTGAAGAAATTATGCCAAGCACTGCCCTAGTCACTCAAACACATTCTGTCCTTTCATGCATCTCTGGGAGGATGAGTTGAGAAAGCCCAGTGCTTTGTGAAATGAAGAGCTGACAATGACGAAGCGGAACTGTGCCTATTACTCTTCTCATTAGGTGGCCCTTTCAACCCTCTCTTGATGCTGCTCTTGCCTTTTGCCTCAAAGCTTCACATATCTGGTCTCCAACCCAGTGCCAAGGTCTTGCAGGAAGGTGTGTAGCATCTGTCACTGAATTGCCACTCCTAGGGGATTGAGGACAATGAAGGAATATGCGCATTTGGGGCCCAATGACTTTGGCATGGAACCACCACTAGGGATTCAACCTTGTTCCTGAATCCTCTCCTGAGCATGTGCAGAAGGAAGTTGCCCATGGAGGGTCAGGCCCAGCTGGGGCCAGGCAGAGATTAAAATCTATGAAAAAGTATTTAGATGTTGTTTAATGACCCAATTGATGATATGGAGGCCTCCTAGGAGGGAAGCATGTGGAATTTGATCAAAATAGGTAAGAAGAAATCAGAGAACCAGAATTCAGTGGCTGGAAATCCTACCAGGGTGGCAGGTTATCAGGGATGTTTGGCATGGGCATGGGGTTATAAAAATTCAGATGTAGAGAAAATTCAGCCAGAATTTATTGAGTTTTCACTGTGCATCAAGTGATGTTTTAAAATGCCCTATACTAATTAATCTACTTATTCCTCATAACTATCTCATAAATTATATTTATATCCATTTTACAGATAAAAATCTGTGCCAGGGAGTGCGGAATAACTTGGCCCAGACTACTGGAGCAGAAAGCAACACATCTGCTGTCTCCACAGCTCAGTAATGTGCTGTGCATCCGCTCAGCCTGCCGTCTCAGTCTCCATGTCGGCCACCTCCTCCAGGAGCGATGTGAAATCTGGCAGCAGGTGGGAAGAGACAGAGGCAGGCAGGCAGCTGACATGTGGAAGGCCTGGCAGAGGGTTCTGCTAGGTGACTGGATCCAGAGGAAGAATGCCTATCCCTGGGGAGGTGGAAAGATCACCAGGATTCACAAGACCACTCGGGATCATGCATGGACCACATGCTCAGAAACCTCCTCTCCCTCTTGAACTGAACATCTTCTTGGAAAGCAAAGGAGGGAACTGAACTTTGAATTTATTCACTCGGAAAGTTGTCAGAATGAAAATGTAGTCACTCTTGTCAAAAGCTTGACAAAATAGAGCTAGAAGGTCCTAAAGGAGGGACCCCCATGCACACACCCCAATTAATAAAACCTATTTCAACGACTCTCTGAACGTCATGCCTTGCACCAAGTTCACTGCAACCTTATGCTAACAGGACTCCTGTGATGATGTCCACCCAGCAACTGCCTCCTCGGCTCTGGTCTCACATCACCCTGTTATTGACCCTTGCAGAGAAGGATAATTGTTCCCAAACAACTTTTATAAGCTTCCTCAGTTTCCCTGTGAAAACTCATGTTTTCCTTTGCCTCCACTTTTATGCCTATGATCCATCAGAGCACAGTTCCAGATGGCAATTTTCTGTTCCTTCCCAAGTAAAGTCAAATTTTTAATGAGGGAAACATTTCTCTTTGTTGTTACTTATGTTGACTTGATTTGTCCTAAAGATCTTGTGCTAAATAAGAAAAATCTAGAAGAGCTTTAATTGACAATTGTTATTCCTATCTTAAATGACCATGGGAAATAATGGGAGTTTAGCTCAGTTATAGTAAATTTACTATAGTAAATTTAAAAATGTACATTTTTTTTCTTAATGTCTCTGAGTTGTAGTGTGCAAAGCAGAACATATGGTATGATAGAGCCCGTGAAACAAGTGTGCTTTGTAAAACTTCTTCCATGTTTGTTTGCATTTCTGGGTTGCTGGCTTTAGCAAGGGACCCCCCAGAGAAGGAAGCAGACTGAAGCCCTGTGGGCAGAAAGGATCAGTCACAGAGAGGATCACAGTGGAAGCTGTCCAGAGAGACTAGGGTCACAAAGTGACCCAGCATATCATCATCAGGACAGTGACGTTTGGCTGGTGAATGATACAGGGAAGAAGAAAGAAACCAACCTAGTCTGTGATCCCAATTTCACATGCTGTTATAGTTCACCCTCCCAGCACCCAGAAGGTAAGTTATTATCCTTGGCTTATGCCAAAGGAAATTGGTGCTCAGGATTACACATCTTTCCTAATTTACAAATCTCCTAATTGCAGTGGATTCCGAGTCTTTATGACTTTTATTCTCTGCTCTAGTACCTATGCCACATGAAAAGTTTCAAAAATCTGACTGCACTTATTTTCATACTTCTGATTCTTAAATCTAGGCAAAGCCTCTTCTAATTGCTGTGTCAGTTAGCTCCAAATAGCCAAAATGTTTGATAGGAAGGGTAAGAAGACAGTCATTATAGCAAAGGGAGAGTAGATACTCTGGTATCCATTTGAAGTAATTTAGTAAGAATGTTTCTAAACCTACTACCAATCTACTACCAATGTACATTTTATTTTCATTTAAACTATTTTATTAAACTATTTTAATTTATTAAACTATTTTAATTTCATTTAATACATCTTAATTTGGCTCAGTTCAATTCAATTAACAAAACCTCCCTCCTGGTAAAAAGCTTTAGCCCAGGGTTCTAGAGACATGGAGTTATATTGGTCCTGGGTCCTATCCTGTCTCCAAGGAGTTCACAGTCAACTATGAGGGTGACAGGCAGGTTTCACAATTCTTAATTATATCATCTTCTTGGAGTTATCAGGGAAAATATATCTTTAAAAAATCTTCATTAATTTATTAAAAACTACTTGCTAAATAGGTTTTCTTAGCATGTCATTATTTAAAGGATGCTTTGCTTGACATTTCTACTGCAGCATTTAGTTGTAAACTTTGAAGATGATTCAGCGCTGTAAAATAGTATTTACCCATACATATTTTTATTCCAGAGCAATCAGTGCATCTGAGAAAATATGCTGTTGGTTTTTCAAAATCTTTAAATCAAAGAAACATCTACGATGACATGTTAAAAGTAATTGTGCTAAATGAATAAATTGTAAAACTAGCTTCTATCACAAACTAGCACATTTTTTCAGTAAGATTTTAAAAATAATCTTGAAAACTAGTTTATCTGTATTCATCAATGTTATTTTAAGCTCTTGATTGGTGATTATTTAAGATACCTTCTTACAAATAATTTATAAAGAGCTACATAGGATTATAAAAACACAATCTTTGAATAAACACCTCTTGCAATATATAATGGTGATAAGTTAAAAATTCTTTTAGCTGGATTGCATTTTGAAATTTAACATAATTCTTAAGATCAAATGAAGTTGATTTGAGGCTCAATAGAAATTTCAACTGATAGTCAAATAATGAGAAAAGTCGAGACTTAAAAATCATTGACACAAAAGTTCAGTTGTAATATCCCAACTTGATGGAATGATTTGACGTAGTTTGTAACAAGTTAACACAGCAGCCGAGTCAATGACGGCAGTCGGACTCTCGGCAGCAGTTTCAGCCAAGGTGAATCTAAATACGCCTCTCATCTCCATGATTAACCAGACAGTTCAAGTTGCCTAACAATAAGAAGCACTCTGGTCCCAGCACCTTACCTAATTTTGCCGTTGCTGAGTCACTAGAGAATGAACAATCCACATTTTCATTATTTTCAGAGATGAGCTTTTCTGTGGTAATTTCTCCACGGCAATTTTAATAAGTCCCAAATAGAAATTCAATTTATTAAAAGCTCATCCTTGTTTTTAAATTTCCTCATTTTCAGTTTAATTGGAACTTCAACATGAATCTGAGAAGAGAAAAAAATGAATTAAAAACTAAAAAAAAAAAAAAAATCTCTTAAATGCAGTGTGTCCTACTGTCCAGCATGCAGGTGTGGCTTTCCGTTGTCCCTGGACAGCTGGTTCTGGTGGTTGTTGGTCCTTCTGGGAACTCGTCCCACCCCATTGAGATAAAACTCCCATACTGGTCAAGGAGCAAACTCCAATGTGTGCGAATCCTTTTAAAGGTGAAATACATTTTTGTCTAGCGATATGAAATTAGATTACTTTTATCCTCATATTGCTTGAATATGCATAAACATAAAACTAGTTCTGAACTCATTTCTCTTAAGTCACAGCACTCTGAAGTCAAAACAAATTTACCAACTAAAACCAAACAACTACAAAAGCAAAAATAATTTAAATTGTCAGGAGTAATTCATTTTGCCGAAACTAAATTGCTGCTTGCAGGGCTGTGGCATGGACTAGCTCTTTAATCTTAACACGCTTATCTGACTCTCTTGGATGGAAGTCAATTTTCTCGCCACTTTCTGTGCTTCCCCCAAACTCTTCTCCCTGCAGTTCCCAGTGATGTCGTCTGGAGTTCACGCAGTGGGAATGCATCATTTGCCTACTAAATCTGCCTCTGTTCTTTTCTCATTAGCCTGGGACAATTAAAGTTGTGCTATTTGACTGGTGACAACTCATTTATAAATATAATTACAAACTTGGACACTGGAACTGTGAGAAAGGATTTGGAAATAAAACAGTCATGCAACAATTTAGAATATACTATTTTTAATTTTTAAATGTTTAGCAGTGATGCTAAAATTTTTAAAAGGTCTCATAGGGAAACTCTAAAAGTTGCCCTTGGATTTCTGTTTATGAAAACAATCCTAAATTAACTCCGATAGAGAGCTATTTCTTACCCCATATAGTCCTCTTTCAGGGTGACTTTGGAAGGGAGAGCGAAGAAAGCTTAGAAGCTGGTCATGGAGTTTCTAGAAGAAGGCAGGTCAAGGTGACATGGGTCGACAGATGCCATAGGTTGGCACTGAAGTAGTCAACGGAACCAAGTGCAGCAAAGAGAAGCAAAATTACATGTAGGGTCTAGGTTCTTCATAATGGCCCCATTTCCCTGAGAATAGCCCTTTGGAGTTTCACGCAGAAGGCCATGTTCTCCCACTGGTCAATATCTGGAATCATAAGTTGATGGAATATTCACACCTGAAGGTCAACTCTCTTGATCTATAATGAACTTTTATCACACCCTGGGTAGAGGTGAATAATCACTCAGCAAACTCCCACAATTCCTGCCTCCATCACAGAAGCCTACCAGGAAACCATGACACTGTCAGTCAAGGGACATAGTGCAGCCTCATTGCTGAGAGCTCTGGGTTCCACTGTGGATTCTGCCACATTAGACCTCCATGACCTTGAGCAAGGAGTTTAACCTGTGCAAGCACCAGGTGGTTCGGTCGCTGCAGGGCAATAATGGCACTTTTGAGCACTGCAGTGAGCAACCAAGTGGAAGAAAGAATAGAAAGTTCTGACATACTCCCAGCACAGAGCACATGCTCAATAAAGGGGCCATTGCTATTTACATTAAATACAAAATTCAACATCATTATATTGAAAAGGGAATGAATGACTCCAGAAGAGTGGTTCTTGGTCTTGTCTGCTGGGAGCTACAAGAAGTAGTGCTGCCCAAATTCCATCAGAGATTCTGATGCCCTTGGCACAAGATGAGGCTGGACATGGGGTAAAGCTCCCAGGCAGTTCTAATAGTCATGGAATTGAGACTCAATCATTGCTCTAGAGAGCTCATAGTAGGTGCGAGCTTCAGGAGTGCTGCAGATTTGGATCCTGAGTCCTAATTTGACAGCTGATAGCTCATGTCCTTGGGCAAGACACTGTCCCATTCAGTTTCCCATTTATATAGAATGACGATAGACTCAACTAAGGCTCACAGATTTAAAATTCTATGCTCTACAAGTTCAGAGCAGAGAGAGAGAAGAAAGAAACAGTTCCCCAGGTTTTAACTCTATCTCTAAGCTGCTTTGAAAAAGAAAAAAGTCAAATCAATGAAACAGCTATTTTTAAAGTGTTCAGTTAAAGTGAAGCAAACATGAAAACAATGTATTCATTCTTTTTACTTTTATACTTGTTGGTATTTATAAACATACCAAGATGGTTGGTATTTGGAAACACAAAAAACAGAATTTCAACTACACAGCATTCAGAAGGTGGGGAGTACGTATTTTAGCACAATTTACCATTGCCAACTGTCCTTCTACCACGTCCCTAAGAACACCAAGGACCAGAGAATGTCTTCTGCAGCACCTCTAGCTTCTGGGTAGGTATGTAAAGGTGATCTTGTGTCACCTTCACCTAGCAGGAAGGTCTCTGTGGATTATATGGGCAGGAAGCTTTGCTGTCATTTAATCCCATTAGTAGCTCCAAAACAGAGTATTCATCTCTGTTTCTTGCTGTCTTTTTACAACCAACTCTTAGTAACCAGATGCACAAGTAGCATAATCACAGTCATGTTCATGCTGATCTGTGGCTTATAAGAGAGTTTCATGTAAGCCACGTGAATGGAAGAGCAGCACTATACGGCTACAATGAGGAGCTAAATGGAACAAAATAGGGGAATTTCTTGACCCTTTCTCCTGCTCAAAATTTATGTGTGCATGAGTGTGTGTGTGTGTGTGTGTGTGTGTGTGTGTGTGTGATCAGTGCTCACAATAAACCTGTGGATGGAATATTTTATTCCGATTTTACAGAAGAAAAGTCAGATGCATAGAGGAATCAGGTGATTTGCTCAGTGGTATCCATCTAGTAAGTGTCTGAGCAAAGACCCCATTTCCTGTGACAAATTCCAGGCATCTCCAGTGTAGTAGCTCACATGTGAAGTGGGGATGGAAATCCATAGAACCTAGACGTCTCACAATCCGCGGGTGTCTGCCACAGCAGAACTGCACCCTTGGCCGTGTGAGAGCGCTCCTTTCCCTTGTCTCCTCTCGTATCTGCTGCTCTCCCCTACTCTCTTGGATCAGGCCTCTGGTTTCTTTATGTCTTACTCTCATGTTCCCTTTTTCTAAAGAGTCTGGGAACTTCACAGAGTTGCTGCCCTTTCTTTCCTCCTAATCTACCTGTAATTCTTCTGTAGCCCCACCTCGTTTTCCCCAAGAGAAGTCTTCCTTGTCCTCCCTGAGGTGAGATGAGTTCTACTCCAGTCCCTGGGTGGCCTGGCTGGAGTCAAGCACCCTCAGAGTTCATGCAGGTGTCCTCTCTCCACGCATGGATCCAAATCCCACTTTCCCCTGGCCTGTGAGGAGGAGGACATAGTTGACAGCCCCGAGTTCCTGCCTATTTTCTAGACTTGCCCTTGGCCACTGAGGTTCTTGTGTGTGTCAGCCCTGTCCTCTAGAGCATTTCTCCGGAAATCCTTTGAACACACTCTCTTGAAGTTTTCACGTACTGTACACAGAACACATTAGTCCCGCCAACTAAAGGCTGATCCTGCCTCTGGCTCATTCCTCTCTCCCACCCAGGCCCCCACCGATGAGGCACACACCCTTCTAAGACAGGATATGCCCCTCTCCTTCGGGGGATCTGTATTCTGATCCAGGAAACTTCAGGAGAAATGCAGAATACCCATCTTCTTCAGCTGATCAGTCTTAAGCTTTGTGATATTTTAGCCCATGCAATAAATTTAATTATTTTGATATCAAGAGTTATTTTGCATCAAAATGTTATAAAATTTTACTATTGTTCTCAATATTTAGAATACAAAAGTAGCTACTATGCTTTCTATAGAAGTCTCAATTTATTTTCAACCTTCTCTATAGTTTATTGAGAACATGTTTTTTCCAGATGGCATGATTGTGATAACTATTTGAATTATACCAGAGTTTAATTCTGATATTAAATTAAAGGACTACTCTTGCTTTGGAATAATTTTAAACAATTTTTGGTTTGCTTACTCAATAAATAAAATTAGTTGAATTTATATTTTACTTCTTTTTTCCTTTTTTGTTATTCAATATCTTTTTCATAGAAATTAGTATTATTTATTCGATATATCTCACATAAGATGTCTGATTTTATAGAAATTGAGGATCCCAAAGACTGTGTCATCCAAGCTAGATAATATCAGGCCTGGATTTGAAATTGCTTCATTCCTGAGACCTGCTATCATCCTTATAAGTCATTTCTGCACAAAGTCACTTCCTTTATCTGGCCTAGTTTTTATCATCTGTGACAAGCTGGGTTTGAGTTAAATGATAGCCAATAGCTTTTTTTCTTATACTCATCCCCAATGGCTAATCTAAAACTTTCTTACATAAAACATTTAAACCCCAATGATTTAGTGTCATGTCTCAGATGCCTTTTGTCTTTGGTGAGTGCTAAGAGGAACCACAGCACACAACTTCTGTTTCCCTAAGTAAATAATGGTTCCTCAGTCTAGGTTCTTTTCTTCTATAATTAAAATATCTATATTGGCACAGGTCTCATGAGATTTAGATCAATCAACTCCTTTTAAAATGAAGTTGCACTTTTAGGGTAGATGTTTAATCATTCCAATGTATATCTATACTTTCAAATATAAACCCAAGAGAACTTGCAAGCAGGATTCAAACTCATTCACATTTGAAAGGCTTTTCAGAAATCATTACATTGTTTTTTGCAGATAGTTCTGTGGCAGTCAAAGCCTGTGATTGCATTGAGCAGACAGACAGCGGCTGGATGAGAAAGGCTTGCTTTCAGGTTGTGCCTGTCTCACTGATTTACCTTGACTCCTAATCCTTGCATTTAATTAGTGCAATCAGCCAAGCCCTTGTATGTTTCTCATGGTTTAATGTCTAGGGAGTTCAGACACCTGATCATTCAGCGAGAACATGCAATCCTATGAGCCATCAGGGTTTTTCAGAACTCTTTCAATTCTCAAAAGTCCTTAATCTGAACAGGCAGTTCACTAATGCTTTAAACAAGTTCCCATGACCTCGCCATCTGCTCTTATCAGCATAAGGTAAATGGCTCATTCTGCCTCCACTTTCTCCACATGGGAGGTGGACATGATCAAGGCCTCCATCACCCAGAAGTCATGTGACTGTGACCACTCTCCTCTTCCTTCAGGATTCAGGCTACACACCCTGGATGAATGAGGTAGGCACTGGAGCACACCACCATGCTCTGAAGAGGTTAAGGCTCTTTCCAAATAACCCCCTGCCTCTCTCCTATTGCAGGCACTTACCTATGCAAGGGAATTCAGACTTCCCGTGTTTATCCGAAGTCCCTTCTGGTAGGATGCAGCTCCACCTTATGATTAAGAGAAATAATTTTGTTAACAATATCCAGCATGCCATTCTGTACTCCTAGAGCATGGCACACTCAGGTCTCAATGGTATTATTGTAACTTTAATGATCTGTCTCTCTTAAAAGACTCGGGTCTCTTTGAGAATGGTGGCTTCGTCATTCATTTGCTTCCTGAGCCTCCTAGTTCCTCTCCTGGAGTTGACTGACTCCCCACTAGCTGGTCCTATTTGATCACACCTGGTGACAGAATACACTTAGCTCCGTTTTATAGGAGGCAGACCAAGTGTTTTTGACCATGTTTTCCAAATTACCTCGTGTACAAAATCAGCCCCACGTGTCCTGTGATCTGGTTATGTAGATGATGGCATGTCATTTGTTTACACAACACATTCCATATAAGGGAAGGATACCTGGGTGGAAATGGAACTGGACCTGGGACTCACCAAATTGGTGAAATTAAGAAAAGTTCCATCAACATGAGGAAGATGAAAGAAAATTTAGATAGTGAAAATGGGGAAGGGGTCAGGAGGAGAGAGTGTACCCGGGCTTGGTACAGGTGAAAAAAAATAATTCATTTTCCTTGATTGGAATGAGAACTTAAGCTAAGAGGGAGTGGAAATAAAAGAGCTGTGTAGATTTGGGTAAAATTTTGGAGGGTCTTATATCAACTGGACAGATACTTGATCCATAAGTTAAAATACTCTCTTTTAGAAAAGTCAGAGGAAAAAGATTTTAACATTTTGAATAGTTAATCACATGATTACAATAATTGAAATTGACATTTGATCAGTCTGATTTCAAATTGGGAGGAGAAGTATATACTCACTTCTTCCTAATCATTAGGATCAATAACAAAATGTATCTTCTATTTTATCCCCTCTTTTGGACAAAAAATAAAAATAGGACCAGTAGTTGATAATTTGGTAAGAATAATATTTTGGCTCAAATATTGATTATCACACAATGCTGTTACAATGAATCAGCAATCATTAATTTATTCATTCAAAAAATTTTGACATAGTTTGCCTGGGGGGCCTTGAGCTGCCATTTAAATCAGGCTGCACTATTTTGAGGAAGCCCAAACTAAGTCACGGAGAGAATCCATGGAGAGTCCCTGTCAGTGCATGAAGAGAAGAGGTGCCCAGGCGATCAATCCTCAGCTGCTCCCGCAGCTCCCTGCTACTGCTCCAGTCTGCCTATGGCAGCAGAAGAATCTTTGAGCCATGAACTTCCAGTGGAAAACTGGAACAGAGCTTAAGGGTTTTCTAATGTAGTGGGAGAGATCTGTCTTGATGATTTATATAAATTACATGAATAATTACAGTGTAAGGGAGAGAGTTGTAAGTGACACAAGATAAAACACAGTTTAAGTACTATATGAACTTGGAGAAGGGTGAATTGAGGTCCTCCTGAAGGTGGCATTGAAAACTCAACGGGTGGGGCGGAACTCGGGGGTAACTGGACCTTAAGGATAGATTGTGGATATGAGAAGTAAGAAAATTCTAAATAAAGAGAACAAATTATTGGTAAGTATGTAACTAATTCAGTCTATAATACCTTGTACGTTTCTCAGGTGTAGTGGGCAGTTCAAATCCTATAGGACACGACTAGCATTTCTATGGTGCCTTATTGTCATTTTTGTCTTACAGCAAAATCAACCGTATGTTTTTATATCCAGTCCTGTTTTATTTATTATGCATTATTTGAGAGTTACTGGGATTTGTGGCATCCTCTGTCTTCACCCAAACCACATTGCCAAAAATATCTACCAGGTTCTTGTCCCTCCGGGAAAAAGGGAAGAATGAGTGAGACATTGTGAGTCATCGCCCTTGCCCTAAGGGAGCTCAGGAGTCCATTATATGTACAGAAATGCTAACTGTATGTGCAGATATACATTCAAACATGCTCAGAGTGGCAAAGCAGGGGACTGGGGACACGAGAGAGGTGAGGTTAAGAGAAAAGGACGGCGGCACATGGGAGAGGGAGCAGTCATGCAGAAGAGGTCATATTCTCACGCCATCATTAAGGACTCAAATTTCCCAGGCAGAAAGGGAAAGACAGAGTCCCCTGCAGAGAAGACAGAAAGAAAAACGGCCCCAAACATAAAACATGGTGTGTTTTAGGGAACTAGCTTGGTACAACCCAGAGCACAGTGGCTAAGTGAGGTGGCTGAGATAAGACTGGCCTGCCTTCCCTGGCTGGCTGAGGACTTTGGACTCCATCCCAAAGGTGGCTGAGAATATTCAAAAGGTCACCAGCTATTGAGCCTACAACATTTAAATCATAATTATTTCTCATGTAGCTGTGTTCTTTCTGTATGTTTTCTGGAGCGAGAATATACTTTTTGATGGAAAGTCATCTCACTTTTGCCTTCTGTAAGATTCTGTCATTCTTTTCCCCAGTGGATAGCATTCACCCTAATGATTGGACCTAATGTAGCCTGAAAGAAATGCCACCTTACAGGAATCGGAGGCAATCTATTCCAAAGTGTTTTCCACTCACTGTTCTTTCTGGAAATGTGGTTTCTCATGCCATGAAACTTTCATGATGTCATAAAGACATTAATTGTAATAATTCATGGACTCTAGTGCCGCCAGACCCATGGATCTTCTAGAAGTAGATTAATTACAATTTGAGGACTTCCAGCCCCATGCGAAAGCCACATTATTAGTCTATTCCACTGTCAGGAAATCTGGTGCTAAATAATTCAAGATAAATGCAACCCCAGGGGGGAATTGCAAGTGCCTATATTTCATGACCCCTGACATCCTGTGATGTGTGAGGCTATGCCGTCGGGGACCACAAGGTCATTAATGAACCCTCTCCTGTTGGTACTGCTCCTTTTGTCCCAGGTTATCTTATCTGCCTGAAGCCTTGTCATTCATCATTCTCTACACAGAAGGGCTATTTCCCCCAAAACCCAGTCCCATATGTCTTTTTTTTCTGGAAGGCCTGTGGTGCTCTGATGCCTGGTAATTGTTTTTTATTTTTTAATTTTTTTTCCTATTCAGGTCTTGTAGAATTCCAGGAAGAATCTTTAAAATCAGCCACCACTGTCCACCAAAGATATTTCTTTTCAACTCTGGTTATATATTTCATAGTGAACAACAGATGTGGTTCTAGGTCTAGCTCAGTACTCATAGGAAAAGAGCAACATTAAGAATGACAGCAGTTTAGAACGGATAAAACATTCTCTGACACACAGTGTTCTTTGGACCCTTGTGGATGTTGGTCACTTGGGCACACCAGCCACCGTGGGATTCGTTCTGCACCCAGGGTAGCTAATCTGGCGTTTTCAAATCTCTGCATCGTACTCTTGTCCTTCTCCAGGACAAGTGTCTTCAATGCATTTGGTTCTAACATAAACAGTTCACATTTTTGTGTTATTTAATTCTCACTACAACCTTTTAAGAAAAGTATTATTAACCTCATTTTGCCAATGAGGAGACTGGCATTTAGAGGAGTTTACTAACTTGCTAAGGTCACAGGGGAGAGAGCTGTCCAATGGGGGAGCTCAGCTCCCTGTGAAACATCTCTCACTAATTCAGTACTGTCAGTTGCCATTTAGAGTCCTGCATAAAATAATTTCTGGATGTTTCCTTCTGCTTAGGACTTTAAGAAAATGACAAAGGAAGTGTTTGATGTGTATGAACTTTTATCATGTAATTCAATTATTTGCATTATAATTAATGGACAGTACTAGTCTCAGCTGCTGTCATCTGTCCTTTGAGGCATAGATAAAATCAATCCAAGTTTCTGTCTGCTCTAAATGCTCATGTCCCAGGCTGCTTCTCTCTCAGTCACCCGGGAACAGAAGGCAATCTCTGTTCTCTAGTTTCTCTTAAGGGTGTTTGTGTGTATAAAACAAACTTTAACAAGATTTGGGGCAGTGATTGGATTTTAATTCATAGCAGTGCAAACAACAGAAAATTAAGCTTATTAGGCACATCATTGAAGTAAATACATAAACTTAATTATAGGAAGAATACAGTGGCTAGAGTTCATTGTAAATAGTAGTAAAGTAGAATAAGAATCAGAGTTGCCTTTCTCCACATGGCATATTTGTGTGTGTGTGTGTGTGTGTGTGTGTGTGTGTGTGTGTGTGTGTGTCAGGGTTGAACTCAGGGGCACTCAATCACTGAGACACATCCCCAGCCCTATTTTGTATTTTATTTAGAGACAGGCTGTCACCAAATAGCTTAGCGCCTCACTGTTACTGAGGCTGGCTTTGAACTCATGATCCTCCTGCCTCAGCTTCCTGAGCCACTTGATTACAGGTGTGTGTCACTGTGCCTGGTTTATTTTATTCTTAATGTATCATAATGTGAGATGCCTGTGTTTCTGGCATCTCACTGTAAGAAAACCCTTGCTTGCCTCATATCTCAACAGTATCACCTCCCAGCTGTATTTGGGTTGTTTGCTCCTCTTTAAATCCTTGTAGCTCAATTCTCCTCCTCCTCCTCCTCCTCCTCCTCCTCCTCCTCTCCTCCTCCTCCTCCTCCTCATTATTATTTAATATAGAGTAGCTTAGCTTTCCACCTCTCTAAATGGTTCATTAATGTGCTCTGCAAAGCAAAGTGTCCTTCATCCCTTTCCTCATCTCTTAGAATCCTGGTAAAACTGCAAATACTTAGGAAATTTTGTCTAAAAACTAGAACACTCTTATTCTGTACTCTCTATACACTCGTGCCCAAAACATTTGAAAAGGGAAGCTTCTGTAATCAGATCTGTTTTCATATATCTATTTTTAAGAGTTGATCTTGTTGCACAGTCACATTCTTACATATATGTACAGATTCTACTAGAAAGTAACATTTCATCATCAATTTGCAAATAGCTCCTCAATTGAGGAGTGGATGAAAACTCCAAGAAAATTATTTTCCCCTTCATCTTCGGTATTGTTCTTTCTACTGATTCTTTTACACGTGTTCCTTATTGTTCCAGCTCCACATGGGTCTATGCCTACTTATAGTCATTGTCATTCTTTAGAGAAACTCTGTTCTTCTAGCTTACAGAACACAGTCAAGGAAATGGCTACAGCTTCACAGGAAGAATATGGCTGAGCATTGGCCTCTGGAGTGAGAAAGCCCAGCTCCATCTGGACTCCAACAAGCATATGGACCATGCATTCAGTATGAGACCTCCCTGATGTTTATTTTTCCCATTTGTATAATGGAGAAACAGATAATAATTACTTTAGATGTTGTTGAAAATGAAAAATGAGATCATTCCAGGATGAGTATTTAGAATGGCGATTGGATAATAGAAAGTGCTCAATATATGTTGCTCCTATCCATATTATTTGTATTCTTTTCACAATGAATCATAAATATTTGTCTCTACTTGTTACCTTGGGGATAAACTCTCACCATCCGTAAAGTCCCCCATCTCTGTCTCTTTGGATGCTATGCTTCACAACACACTGCTTATGTGTTCTGTGCCTAGAGGGGAGTTAATTCTTATTCTAGATAGAAATGAACTTTGTTTAGATGGAAAATCAATGTCATGACTCTGCCTATATCATCGTATTTAAATCAGTTCTTCTCTGAGCTTTGCCCTGTGTCGAAACTTCAGGTGTGCCACTGGTTAATCATTTCTGCCCAATGTTGTGTTTGCTACATTACTTATTGTCCCCCCTGTGATATGGAGATGAAACTGAAAGATGGACAGGTTGAGTCACATGCTCATTATAGCCAGGTACCTACTAAAGCTGGGTTCACAGAAGGACCTTGGGCATGTTTATTCATTGAATAAGTCATTCAAAAAATCCATATGGGGCAACTAGGTAGTGGTTAAATAAATGAATGTTCAGAGAACTTTTGAAATCAAAGGTCTGCACTATTATTTAACAGATGGAGGAAAAAGCTTCCCCCCACCCCATAAATAATTTTGCCCATTTTTGAAGCACTGTTAAGCCATTAGCCAGGAAACATGAAACAGTCCTTAGGTCCTTATGTGCCTTTCCCACTCCTTTCCATGATAGGGAAGTCCAAGAACCCTGGACAAACAACAAGATGTAAACTGTGTGCAGCCCAGTGAGAGAAAGGGGCTGTTTCCTGGAGTTTCTGCAGTGGACCTCCATAAACAACCCCTTCTGACGAGCTGGGAAATGCAGTCTGCTCCAGCCAGGCTCTGGGCTGCTGGGAAGGTGAGCAGCCTCTAAATTAAGCCTCTTAGGAGGAGGTTTGCCACTTGAAAGCAATTTAACTTCAGTCTCCGAGAAAAGGGGGACCTCAGAGGTCACCTCCTGTGCCTCACCACAGGCACCAAGCTGCCCAGAGAACTTTCTACCCTCTGCTGTCTCAGGAGGAGGCCGGCTTGACTTGGGGCCACAATTCTCACATTCTGGAATATTTCCCAATTAGGTCCCTTCCCTCCTTCACTATAACTAACCTGAGCTCAAACATTCCTGTGTCTCCTCCAGGCTCTGGGTCAGCCCCGACAGGCCCGTGACCAATGTCTGGCTCCCACCTCTCTCAACTGCTATTGCCAGGCGTTCCCTTGAGCTATTTTATGCTCCTTTAGTACCAGCGTGACAGCCCCACATGTAGTCTATGAAGGTCAGTATGGGTCCCTTTCCCTGCGCTGGGCTGTTTGAGACTCTACCTTCCTCCTTCAGCCATTGTTCAGCCTCGGCTCCTCCCAAACACGTGCCCCTCCCCCTAGTTGGGAGAGGGCCTGGTTTTCCCAGGGGGCTTCATGAGTCTACCTTCCAAATCAGTGCTCTCTCCTTAAAAGAAAAATACAACAAAACATAATTTTTGGAGGCTGTGCACTGACTCCAATGGGCCCCAAATATTGTTTTAATTTTAATTTAAAATCCTTCAAGCTTTAGTTCTCTCCAGATGCCCTGGGACCCACCACACTGGTCACCGTTCCTGTTGTGGTTTAACATGTGCACTTTCAAGTGAGGTGAGCTGGGTTGAAATGACGGGTCCTGAACAATTTCTCTTATTTCTCCAATCTTTCTTGTTTCTCTTTAGCATATAAGAATTACGGCCACATAGAGTTTTTGAAAGAATTAAATTATATAATGTATAAGTAAGAAGAATTTAACAGAGCAAGTGGCTAAATATATGTGAATATGATAAGTGAAGGTGATACCCCCACAAATAATTTTTGACCTCCATATTACAGACTCTCTGCTTTCTTTTCTGTCACCGGGCCTTCTTATTTTCATAGGGACTTAGACTGTATATGTGATGTACCTCTGAGGGTGCAGGCTAAGATTACAGAAAAAGGGAGGGGCAGTAAGCAGGTCCTTCTACCAGCATATGAAAGGGTATCAACAGGAGGTTCAAATAAATTAATAAATAATTAATAATAATGAATTAATAATTAATCAATAAATTAATAAATAAAAGTGACTGATATGTTCTACATGCTTCGTCAATGTGTAGCTCACTTTCTCACCAATGGCAAAACTTGCATCTTTGAAGTTGTTTATTTTCTTGGAAAAATATCAGATCTAATGCCAAACCCTGGTAGGCAGAACAACGGCAGCTTGGTCCAGGGTGTGTGATCTTGCATGGCACAGGAGCATTAAGGCTGCAGAAGCAATTACAGTTGCTAATCAGCTGACCTTAAGCAGCAGATGATCCTGGATATTCTGGGTGGGCCCAAGAGGACCACGGAGTGCTAAAAGCAGAAGAGGAAGCAGAAGAGGAGACAGAGAACGATGGGATACTGTGGGTTTGAAGATGGAGGAAAGATTAGCCACGGAATGTGAGTGGCCTCCAGAGATAGCGAAAGACCAGGAAATGGGTTCTGCTTTGGAGCCTCCAGAAGAAAGGCAGCTTTGCTGGCCCCTCAATTGTAGCCCAGTGACAGTCAGACTCATGGGTAGGGGGCAGACAGGTAAGGCTGGTGGGAACAGGAGGTTAAGAGAATAACTCTATCAAATGGCCCCACTGTACGGACCCCCGCTGCTTCCTTTGTCAGAAATCGATTTACATGCAGCCTGCCTGGCCTAACTGGACAGGATATGTTACATTTCTCAGCAAACTACCTGTTATCTGCAAGGAAATGCAGGCAGGAAATAATTTTGATGAGAGGAACCTAAGTCACGTTGAACAAAGAGATTTTGTGACCTTCGTCAGAGACAAGATTCTGAAAGGGTAATTCCTGCTAACCATAAAACCTGCAAAAGTGATTAAGAATCAATCCAATTAGAGCTGGTCCGCATGGGCCAAGGGGACCTGGATTTGTCCTGGCAATAGGTACTTGTCTGATGCCAGCCTGCTGTCAGTCAGAAGTCAGGAGGTGGACCTGGGTGGGATTCTCTGGAAACTTAATAAAACTCGAGTGAAGGAGAGACACATTGTCCCTCTCTGAGAGGACCTGCTCTCTCCCTTGAGAGTATCCTCTTTTCCTTTTCTTATCCCTTCAATAAACTCATTCCTGTTACTCTGAGAGAAATCTTTCTGTCTGAAATCTTTGTGACTTGATCACAAGAATCAGGGTCTGAAGGGTGAGTTTTCATACTGTCTCGGTTTCTCAGAAGGCCCCAGCTCTATAACTGACTATATCATGACTGAAAGAGGTGTGCACTAACAAATTTGCATTGCTTTAAGCCACAGAGTAAGTGGTAATTTCTTATGATAGTACTGGAGAAGTAACATACAAACTAAGGAACAAAATTGAATTCCTGACAGATAGGAGTCTGGCATTTAGTTGCAAGATAGTTAAAACAAAAGTGCTCAGAGAGTAAAGTACTGGGCGTCCTGAGCTCTTAAACTCCCTTGATACAAATTCTACTAACTCATGTGGTCTTATCCTTTACCTTTATTTTAGCAGCAAACTTCAGAGGAATCTGAGGTATCTTCACGGTATCTTCACAGGTCAGGCCTGATACTCCTGCTCTCTGGGTGAAGGCAGGTAATTCGGTGCTGAAGAGGAAGAGGTCTGTGTAGCTACTCTGTAAAATGCTGCTCATTTGTTAATCACTTTCATCATGACTATGACTCCAGTAATAATGACCACTAAGCACATTTCAGGATCTGCATATCTCTATGAAAAAAAGAAAAAGAAAACAAAGTCATGAAACACATATCAATATATCTATTTTAAAAAATAGGTCCGGGCACAGTAGTGCACTCCTATAATCCCAGCAGTTCTGGAGGCTGAGGCAGGAGGATCATGAGTTCAAAGCCAGCCAATGTCAGCAACTTAGGGAGGCCCTAAGCCATTCAGTGTGCACTAATAAATTTGCATTGCTTTAGGCCAAAAAGTAAATGATAATTTCTTATGTTAGTAATAGAAAAGTAACATACAAACTAAGGAACAACTTTGCATATAAATAAAACACAAAAAAAATGGATGGAGATGTGGCTGTGGTTAAGTGCCTCTGAGTTCAATCCCAAGTACAAAAATTAAAAAAAAAAAAAAAAAGGAAATTGGAAACCAGAGAAGCCAAGTGACTTACCCCACGGTGAAGACACTGTTCGTCATCTTGCTACTACTACTGGTGCCTCGCTGAGACCAGGTCTCTGAGACTCAAGCGTGTGCCTTTGCATTACCTATTACTGTCTCCTTACCAAGGTGCATTTCTTCTTTTCACTTTGGAACAAAAAGTCAGCTGACACCGTGCTAAAATTTGTATCACATTTTGGTTTGTGAAATCTTATCCTCTCCTGCCATGAAACCAGTCCCGCACACAGAGCTTTTAGAAGGATTAGATACTCAGGGCTCACGACTTCTAATAAATGGCGCACGTCAATCTGCTGCTTACGGGACTGAAGAGCTATTATTTCACTACAATATCATCATATAAAATGTCATTGTGTTTTCTCGGGAACAGTGCTGTGCTGTGCAGTAACATTGAAATCAGGGGCTATTAGGACATTTTCCCAGAACAAAATGTGTCCCAGAAGAAACAATGCGACGTGGCTGATCCTGGGGTGTTATTTTCTCCTGAGCGCAGGCCTCCTCCATGGTAAGCTCACATATTTTAAGCCTCACAAATAACACTTTAAAGAGGACTGGGAAATAAAAGGCCCACGCAGCTATGGAGAGCTCTGGGGGGCATGTGTCTGTGTTTGCTTGCCTTAGCTGGCTTCAGTAAAGGCGCACGACGTGGGCGGCTTTCTGGTCGGTTTCCTGAGGCCTGGGGAGCAGGAAAGAATCCCTTCATCAGTCTCATTGTTGCAGAACTTCAAAGCAAAGCCAAGAAAGAATAGGTGTGCGAGCAGTCAGGCTAGAAATCCTCCACCGCCTCTGTTTGTTTCACTTGTGTTTCAGTCTCGCTCAGGTGACCTCGCTCAAAGTTGGGGACTGACAAAACTGTGAGCACACCTGCTTCTCCAGTCTTTAGGAATGCAAATTGCCCTCAGGGTCTGCGCTTTCCTTCTGGGGCTGTTTGCTCTCATCTGGAAGGCAAGGTGGTGCCTAGGAACTGGGCAGGCATCCTTTTATGACTGACCTGTCCACTTGATGCCCGTGAAGCCGGCGCTGAGAAAATTCATACATTTATTCATTCATGTCTGTACACCATTTTAATAAACACAACCCACTCCAAGTGCGTCTTCTACTAAAGAGCACACCGTTTTCCCTTCTTCACACTGCTGTATTCCGTCTTTAGATGACATATACACATTTAGTAACTGGTTCCTGCCCTTAAGAAATCTGTCATTTGACAAGGGGAAAGGGAACCAGGATGAGGCTGTAACTTTTTCCTTTAGGGAAAAGACATCTTTGTCATCTCATTTTCAAGGGTGCAACTTGGAAGAGTTCAGGGCTCAGGCCAATACTACGGGAGTTGAACACATTGAGGACCCTAAAAACATTAGGCTGTAAAAGCGAACCTGCTGAATGAGTGACGCGGACCAGGCACCCCAAAGGTCCCCAGCACTCTGGTGAGTCTGCATCTAGTTCTACCGGTAAAGCAAGTATTGGGCAAGTTGTCTTTTTGTTTTGCTTTTTGATCAGTGGACTGGCAGGCCATGGTGAGAGAGGCATGCCTGGGGAGGGAGCAGGCGTCCACCTGGGACGGTTGTTCCAGAAGTGAGAGAAGGGAGCATGAGTGAGTGCTGTGGGCTCAGGAGGTGCCTAGTACCTGGTATCCTGGTCCTAGTTGGTCCTCTGTGAGGTGGGCAGCATCCTCCACATTTTAAAGATCAAGAGACCAATGCTTGGGCAAGAATGAAAATGATCTTCATGTCAAAAGACAACTATTTTTGCAGATTTTTTCCTTGACTCCAAATCTCCTTTCTTTGAGGTCAGGCAACGGGCGGCAACCAAAGAAGGCAGATTTAAAAAGAACACCAAAGGAGGCTTTATTGAGATGTCACTCCCGGGCAGAACTCTATCAGACCCACAGAGTGGACAGGAGGAGGGAAGGTCTGAGGAGAAACCGCGTGGGGGCTCCACCAGATTGGAATTTTATGGGGCTTATGGCAGGAAGGGAAGGGCTTGGGTCAAGAAAAGAGAGTTTTAGAGTCCTTTGTCCCACTGGAGTTGGTTGGGGGAGCTGTCTGAATACTAGGATTGGCCAGGGGATCCTGCTGATTGACAGGCGTTTCGGTGCCTGGCCTGATTGATGTTTCTTTCATGCGAGCCTGCAGGCTGCTCAGTGCTTTGTTCCTAAGACACCACCATGGACCTGACACTTTCCACTCCTTCAGGCCGCTGGGGGATTGTGAGCTATAGGTTACTGCACATCCTGTCAACCCCCACGTCCCAAATGCCCACAACAAAGCCCATCTCCTCCTTGCCTTACAAAGATGGTCACACCACCCATCGCCCTCCTCCCCAAGGACCAGGGAAAGGGAATCAGGGTGAGAGGGTGATGAGTTCTCCCGGCAGTAAGACTTGGGCTCTTGTTCATGAATTGAACTCATCTTCTTGCTTCATGGATTCCATGGGTGACCCACACCATCTAGTACGTGGCGAACCTTCTCCTCTTTCCGGAGTGTGCTGGGAAAGATAGGCTCTTCTTTGGGAAATTTGACAGGAAGGTTATTTCCATATCCTTTTTTGCTTTGATGTCATCTATCCTCACCTATCCAAACAGAGCCATCATGTTCCCCACATCCGTGCACAACTCCCGCCTGACAACTGCCTCCTACCAGCATGAGTAGCCTTGTGTCTCTCCCCACATCAGGCTGAGAGGACTTTGAGGTTCATTCCTTTATCTGTTTCTGTAAGTTCTAGATCCTGAGAGGTTGTCTTGGAATACTTAACTAAATTATGTGTTAAGAACTCTATCTACATCTTTAGTACAATAAATGACTAAGCATTTTAGAAATTTTTACCTGAAAAACAAATCAGTGGATTCCATTATTCACAATGATTGAACAATTGGACTCATGGATCTAATGCAAATTGTTTGCTGTTGGGAAGGTCCTGTGTTTACTTTCTGCAGAAGATGAGAACCTGCAAATACCAACAGGAAGCCAGAATGCTCAGATCTGTTGAATTACCTTCTTAATCATCTTTTCAGTGAGTCTTTGTTATGCTGTTTTCTGTAAAATAATGAGTATTCATTCATATAGTATTACACAATAGGCATTTGTTATTTTATATATTCATATAAATATGTGACATATTTGTACATATTTTATATTCTTTATCATTTGAGTAGTTTTAAGTCATTTGTTTGTGTTTCTTCCATGGTGGTGTTTTTAAGGTTCCAATTTCAACCCATCTTCCTGTTGCAACAAAGAAGGTAACAGATGAGAAGGGCTGGGGTGCAGCTTGGTGGTAGAGGACTTGTCCAGCTTGCACCAGGCCCTTGCTCCCATCCAAAGAAAGAAAGAGAGAAAGAAAAGAGCACCAGATGAGAAAACAAGCAGCCTGGATTTTAGTCATCCTCTCTCACAAACTAGTTTTGTGACACTGGAAAAATCATTTCTCCTCTGTATGCAACGAATTCGCCATCTGAACATGGGTGCATGTCTTTAAATGGGCTCTAAGGAGCTTCTTTCACCAAGCTCACATTTCCAGGTATGAAAGGTATGGGAGTTGTGTCAGGGGCAGAGTGCTCACCGTGGGCCTTGGGGGTTTCCAGAAGTCACAAACCAGCCTGGCAGGTTCGACCTGATTGATATTTTTTCTGGCTAGAATCACATGTTGGCTGCCTGCCTGGCTCTTGCCCAAACTGCCTGGCAAGAATTCAGCTGCTGACAGATTCTAACTAGGTGGGTAAATAGAACTTCTCAATCCAGGTGGTCCTCGAGTGGGCAAACATGCTGATATGAGAGTCTCTGGCTCCCAGAGGTTGACCACTAAGAACATTTTCATTAAATTGTTACCCTACAAATTTCTTTGTTTCAAAGTTTTGCCAAGTGAACTTTATTATTCATATAAAGATCCATATTCCAAGCTTTAGCTGATAAAGGGATATTACCTTGTTACTCTGAGCTTTGGGCAACACTGTGATAACAGTGCGACTCTAAGGTTAAAAGTAAATAAAATTCAGTTGCTATGCCATGAGATCTTTTGCGGGTAAGTGTATGATTCCAGTTAGGTCAGGGCTTTACACAAAGATGATGAAGACAGACCTGGAACAATATGGGGTGGGGGAAGGATACTGAATTCATGAGTCATTCAGAGGAGAGCTACCAGAGAGGCAAGTTCTCTGGGCTGAGCCAGGTTGTGGTCAGATCCAGCAGAGAAGCACCGCAGGGTAGTTGAATATATCAGCCAGCTTGTTCCCTGGCAGAACAGATTTAAACAAGACAACTGAAAGGATTGAAGAAGGAGCTCTCGGAAATATGGAAGAACATAAAACAAAATATTTTAGTTCGTGGGCATACAATTTGTGGAGCAACCTAGGGTGACAGTCATGGGGTAGATCTGAAATAATATTCAAGTGTCAAGTTTCTTTGGTGTGATGGTAATTCAGTGTGGGATGAAGGAGTTCCACCAAGTGTACCGAGTTGAGTCTGATTTCTGTGGCTGAATTAGCTCGAACACAGGGCCTGGGTAAATGATTATGGATTCAGTTGGCCCTGCAGCTAGTCTGGGGACAGAGCTAAAATCTCCAAAAGTCGAATACATATCTACTAAGAAAAAGACGAGTGTTGGTTGGATTGTAATGGCTGGTTGACATTTCAAAGATAGTAGGTTCGGTGAATGGAGGAATAATCTACTGTGTTTTTAATAACATCTGTGGAAGAATTTAGAGACCTTTAAACAGAGCACTGACATGGGTTAGAGTGGAGTAAGGAGGAGGGGTATCTTGGAGTGGAGTCAAGACATTCTCAGGATGGTGCAGAGGGGCGACGCGCTGGTGTGTGGACCGAATGTGGTTCTGGTTTTGCTACTTGTTTGCTGTGAGCTACTAGGATAGTCTCAGGACAGGATTCTGTAAACTCCTTAGGGATCATTAAATCACTTGACACCTCTCCAACACACCCCTCACTCTGTGTTTGTGGAAACTGAGGCCCAGGGAAATAAAGTGAGTAGCTGGAGTTCACATGGGCAGGGGCTGGGCTTGACTGACAGCACCCTCTTTCTTCCCTGCCTCCTGCTCACTCACAAATGGACAAGACCCCCCCATCCCCCGCAAAGCCTGGGTCTGTGCCATGCACTGCCACACTGTCTGCCCCAAACATCCTCCAATATGCACCACTAAAGGATGTTCTTCTCCCTCTTGAAGTGCTAAGGAATCTTCTGGTCACATTTGACAAGTGGAGCAGAACTCACAGGTTTTGGAAAGGCCTTTCATTAGCCAAATACAGGAAGGACTCATTAAGAGAAAACCAATAGAGGTCTATCAGAATAAGATATTCCAGCCAAACTGAACACTGACCCCCAAATCAGGACAAGCCTCTCTATTGAGAAGAAGCACAGATAGCACCTGTTGAACTCTAGCAAGAAAACATTCTCAAATATCTTGTTAGGCTTCAATCCCTTACTACACCGTGAGATAATGTGAATTATGTGCTGCTGACATATGAACAAAATTTCTAATTTTTTTCAACTTGCAGTCACTGGTATTCCACAGGAAGGTTCCACTGAGACTTCACTAAGAACTCAATGCAACTGCACGTGGAAGCATTCATACTTGTGTGAAGGATGGACATGAATTCTCTCCCTTCTCTCTCCCAATGTGAGATTCAATGGCCATTGTGGTGAGAAAATTCTACTTCAGAAAATTAAACTCAGGGTCTTTCACACCATTTCTGAAGCTGTATTTGCAAGTCTCCCAACTAATTCAAATGACCATTTTCAGACACAATGTATTAAATTTCATTTTACATGGAAAATGAAAGGATTGGCATAAATTGTCAAACTTTTTATGCATCTTGACCTTGTTTATATTACAGAGACCTTAAACTCCTGAAAAAGGCTGAGACAAAAATGTTTAGATTTTCCAGGTCATATACGGTCTCAGTCTCAGAGGCTCCCAAGGTGAAACTCTCCACCCCGGCAAACACCGCTTTATTTTTTACTGTGTCCTGAACCCTGCATCTTGAGCATTGAAAGGTCCCAATTTACAGAACACTGAACTTTGCCTCAGTGAGCAGCAGCCAATCCTGGGATATTTATGGTTTGATATGCCTTTGATAATTAAATTTATGGGAGAAATTAATTTGATAGAAATCACTGTGTTGTAATTTTCATTAATCCTTCCATTAATGAGCATCACTTGGCACAATTCTGGACATAGAGAATACAGCAGAATGATGGTGATGATAATGATGATAATAATGATGGTAACAATAACTCCAACTTTTCAATGGTTTCAGTTGCTTGTGCTCAAAATTGATCTGAAAATATTAAATGTAATATTCCAGAAATAGACCTTTCATAATTTAAAAATTTGTAGCATATTTTTTATAATTATTCTATCTAATAATTAGATATTATTGCTAATCTCTTATTGTGCCTAATAAACAAACTGTATGTGGAGTTCCTTACCATTCGTGTTTTCTGGTGTCCATTGGGGGTCTTAAAACACTTACTCCCTGGTTAGAAAAGACTGCTGCATTTATGTAGTGCATACTCGAGCCAGTCACTGGATGAAGTGCTTTTACACATATTAACTTATTCAATTCAACTTCATGGAGTAAACACCACTCACAATCTATTTTACAGATGAGAAACTGGGGAATAATGAAACTTAGTGATGGTCCCTACATAACCTAACTAGTATAAGGAGCTGATATTTGAACTCAGGCAATCAGAAGAGAGTCCCTGCTCTCATGAAGATCCCAAGATCATAAATGAGAATATTCTCCATGGAATGAAGAAATTTACACTTCAATGCTCCAAGGTATTTATATAGATGCAATGTTGTTCGAAGAAGAGATGAATAACATGAGGAAGTACTGGATCATGAGTTTGTGCTTCTCCTTTGATGGGATTAAGCCCCCAAGTTTTCCTCTGCTTATGCATTACTCCTTCCCTGAACAGACTCACTCAGACAGCAGACCCTGTGGTCCAAAGGCAGGGAACTCCAACCTTTCAAAGCACCTACCAAGTGGGGTGCTGGTGTCCCAGCATGCATGTCCTGGGAACATCTCTTTCTGTGTTTCCCAGGCCTCCTCTGCTCTCAGTGGTGCCAGGTCGGCTTGTCACCCCCGAGGCCTCCTAATAAGTTCCCAGGTCTTAGGCAACCTTACGTCAGGATTCGAAGGTATGAAACTTCAGTGAGTAACACGGTTGTACGCTGCTGTCTGTCTCTCTTAGAGAAACATTTTCATTATCGAGAGAAACTCTGTTCCCCGCCTCCAGTTCCAGACATGACTGTCACAGCTGTGAGCCTAACTGCTGCCGTGGTTCCAGGAACTGTACAGAGCAGAAGCACAAGTCTTGAGTCTCCAGACCTGAGTCAGACTCTCCTTTATGACCTTTCTAGGTGTGTGACCTGGAACATGGCATTTAATTACTAGTTTTCTTATCTGAAAACCTGGGCTATAATTCCCACATTGAGAGATCATAGATATGAATAATAAACATATTTATTATAAATATATAATAAATAGCAGTGTTTCTCTTCTCCTTAGACTTTCAAAAATGAAGATTTGATGATTAGTTACTTGGAGGAAAGAACAGAGAGTATGAACTACTGAGTACTTAACACCCTAGGACATAAACATTAAAATAGGTCATGGAGTTACCAAAAGTATTTTCAGTTTGTTAAATGCACATTTTACTCCACATTAGCATTAGATCAATCTTCCCAAGACATGGCTTCAAATATTTCATTAAAATCCTCATAATCCTTCAATGACTCTTCTCTGCCTGCAGGATCAAGTTGAAGCTTCTTGGCTAAGCATTCAAGACCCTGCTGAACACTGAACGAAATTAAAACAAAATTCTGATTTCTTGCCACTCCCCCTTGTGTAAATATGTTTCAGCGCACTTGCTAATTCATTATTCCTAGCAGATGCTTTTCTGATTCTGTCTCTGTACATCTTCTGTCTTCCTCTTGGCATATTGTCTGTATTTCTGCTGGTGATTATTTCATTCTTTAAGCAATTACCCCAGGACTCTGCAACCTCACACTCCGACAAAACACATATCGTTCCTCTTTTCACTTCTTCGCGGTATTTTGTGCTTCCTCTGTTAGGATTTCCCTTATTCCCTTGTACTCATATGGAGGTGGGAGCACCTGCCTCCCATTTCCTTTGCCTGCCTAAGAGCAGGGCTGAGACGTTATCACATTTAACACTTATAGAAAGTTGGCATAGGGCCTGGCACCGTGGTCGGTCCTCCATAAACATTAATTGAGTGATTAAAATACATAAACTGAAAATGAAAACTTTGGTCCTGGAGTTGGGCATCTGGATTCTATTCACAGCTAGTATCTACGTGACCTGGGAAAGTCTTTTGTCTACTCTGGTTCTAAATTATCTCATGTGTAAAGTAGAAAATGTGGTTAGTGGTTTTCAAATGCAGCTTTGTGGAGTCAAAGAAGTTCTGTCAAGTCCTGCAGGATCCATTCTTGGGAGGAAATGGAATTCTAGACCTCTTCTCTTATTTCAACTGGCAAAGCTCATTTTTTATCTGTTTATAGCTAGACATCAGATGAGCTTTCGCTGGAACAACATAAGGTACATTACACAAATGAATGTATCCTTAAACAAGGATCCTAAACCAAATGAATCCTTGAGATTAACTAATACATGCCATTCCTTCAATATCTGTCTGATATTTTCATGTAAATATACGTATAATGAGACATTGAAACAACACCCCTATTAGAAGCAAGACAGAGTCTTGAATCCTATTCAAATTCAGCAATGAGCGGACAGAGAAGTACCATTTCTTGAGTATCTAATGTATCCTGAGCACACACTGTATGCCAAGATAATCCTAGAAATTTTGCTTAGTTTTTTCTCTGATCTCAAAAATCTACCATATGAATAACATTTTCCCACTTGACATATGCAAACTAATTAGAGTACAAAACAGCTCCTATCAAACAATCATAGGGGAATGGAACTTTGACAGACAGCAGGTAGGCCCTGCCTCAACACCTTGGGCTGTTTCCCTTGAGTGACACTTAAATCAATAAAAGTGGTTTCTGGGGATTAAAATGCACACAGGCATATAGAAAACAATGAGGTGTTTTGGAGAACACCTCTCTTCTTCCAATCTCTAAGATGTAGCAGTTGTTTTGAGAGCAGGGATGGCTCAGACAGCCTCATTGCAATTTCCCATCAGAAGCTTAGCTTGGACCAATGAATGGAATGAGTGCAAAGCCTCCCTGTGGTGCAGTCCCCATAGGCTGAACCCTGAGTCAGTTCCACTGAACTGGCTTTGCCTGTATGGTTCTGTATTTGCAGCTTGAAACAGAAAATAGTCAGGAGGCTTTACTAAAGTACCAGCAGAAAACAAAAGTTCAGATTGGTTGTGGAAAGAGGGAGATGACAGGCTTGAAGGCAAGTCTGAGAAGCTCAATTGCTGATATTGGAACTGCATGATGACTATGCTGAATTAAGTTTATTAAAGAAAGTTTGCATACTAATTAGTAGATTTAGGCAGATAACAGATTATTTTCAGCTGAAGGAATATTTATAAGTGTTTGATCCAAAACAGAGTACCCTGAGCAGCATCCATGAAGAAGGTTATCTTGGGAGATCATTTAGGGCTGAAGTGTCAAACTTTTTATGGGCGTTCATGTTGATGGGGCACCTTCCCTGGACATCACCTGCATCATCCTTTTTTTTCCAGTTGAAAGTGATCTCAGTGAGAGTGATGAAGTCACAGTAAGAACATACTTCACCAAGGAGGCTGAGGCAGGAGGATTGCAAGTTCAAAGGCCACCCTAGCAACTTAGTGAGGCCCTAAGCAACTAAGTAAGAGCCTATCTCAAAATTTAAAAATCAGGTAAAAGGGCTAGGGATGTGGCTTACTGGTTAAGCACCCCTGGGTTCAATCTCTGGTACATACCCCGAGAGAGAGAGAGAGAGAGAGAATACCACATACCTTAAATAAATCATTGTAAATTTGCTTTAACAAGATATGAATGATTCATTTGTGATCTCTAGGAGTAGTGTTTTTTAAATCTATTTTGCTTAGTGTTCTATCCCCTGTGTAAAAGAGGGCATGGCCCAAAATGATTGTTTGGGAAGTATTATATGATTCAATGAACCAGTGACAATATGTTTCAAAATCTAGTTATGAGACAAAGACTAAATTATTGTTGACGTAAAAGTGTATCTCCATACTTTTCCTTATAGAGTTAATCAAACAACCCACAGCAAACATTGACAATAGCAAAGGACTATTAACAGAAGCTTTTAATTAAAAAGTAAGATAGCAAGATGATAGTAATAGAAAATCATAACCAAATCAAAACAGTCCTGATTATTACCTCTGACACAAATGTAAGGACTTTAATTATCAGCAGTACACTTACTCAGAAAGAGCTTGCCAACTTTTGCCAAGCATGAGGCCAGATTTCTTGATAGAATACTAAAATTGGAATTCTCATAAAACTCTTTTTCATTCTTTCTAAATGTGAAATGCCATATTTTTACTTTCTTAATAGATTATTTGTAATTTTCTTTGCATTTTTTAAGTGAAACGCATGGCCATTGGTATGCACTTTTACTCATAAAAGGGCTTAGTTTTTGAATTGGATCTCAGAACTTGGGAAGGATCCTCTAAGTTCACTAGTGGATTCAAGCCAAAATGTGACGATGGCCACATTAGTGTCCTAGTTTCAGGGGACACCTCAGGAGGAGCAAAGCAGTTTGGAAGCGACAGAAGATTTGGATCTCCACCAAACTGCTCTATTTTTAAGTTGGATGGTTCTACCAATGGTGTAATTTCTTGCTGGGGGCCTATTTGTTAAAGAGTGAGCCAAGTTTTGTAATGTGATTTCTGGAAAGGGTTGTTGGCTGGTAAAAGTTAATTCTTCTAAGGAAGAAGTAGGAAGGAACATTGGGTAATGTTGTGAAGAACTTATCACTGAGTACTTCTTTAGTTAAGCAGTCAGGTTTAGGGTAGCCAGAAGGGCAGAACACATATACACGGAGGAAACAAATAAAGTAGATCCCTAAATAACTCCAAAAGGGCTGAGTGATGTTGCTTGAGGGCAGATTGAAGATGGTGGGGAGTGTTTCATACAGATTTCTCAGGAAGGAAGGTCCAGAGAACCTGAGGGGTGTGGAAACCCTAACTGGCCCCAAAGAAAAAGAAATAAGACTGATAATTGTAATATAATCTTACTTCCAAAGTGCATGCTAATGGTTTGGTGAGTTGGATCTGACAGAGATCTCCTTGAGTAGAACTGAAATGTGTGTAGGCAGGGGTTGAGGTGTCACGCAAAACCAGAAAAAGGCTCTTTGTTCTCCTCATTTTAGGATCACCAGAAATCCCCAGAGCCTGAAGATATTAAAGCACAACTTGTCCTTGGGGTCTAGCACCAGAAGCACAGCCTGCCTTTCTCTCATCCTCTCTCTCTACCCTCTTGCGGACAGTGGGCTGTGTATCCATGTTGTGCACATTGTGGAACTGGATCAGGAAGGCTGAATGTCACCGAGCATCTTGGTTCCTTCCTTCATGGAGGTAACAGTTCAGACACACCAAAGGGTGCTCTCCGACTGGACTCTGCAGCCTGATCATCAGAGTCTTCGTTTCTAACAAGGTTTTAAATCAGTGCTGTACAAAAGAACTTTCTAAAATAATGAAAATGTTATATTTCGAGCTTTCCCCCATCACAGTAGCCTCTAGCTAATTTGGCAATTGAGGACTTGAAATGTGGCCAGTGTGACTGAGTAACTGAATTCTAATTTCATTTAATTAATTCAAATTTGATTTTAATGACCACATACAGCTATTGGCTCAAGTTTCGGGCAATATCGTAAGCTAGATCCTTGTTAACAGTTTTGTCCACAGACATCTTAACATCTTATAACTATTACATGTTATAACATAACATCTCATAACTATTACCTAGAATTTCTTAGGTCCCAGTCAAAATCAGACTTTCTACTTAAACAAGGTCCCCAGATGATTTCTACGCATGTTAAAGTTTTAAGACCATTGATTTTCAGTTGTTTAATGTACGTGGGATTCACGTGGAGACCTGATTTGTCCCTGGTGGGGGTTTATGCAGTGTGAATTTGCATTTCCAGCAAGTTCCCACCTGGTGCTGATGGTGTTAGACCTGTGACTGCAGGTTGCCCTTCTACTGCTACAGAAGATCTAACTCCAGAGTAGCTCTGGGTTCTGCCTGGCCACCTCTTTTCTTTCAGAACTGATGAAATCATCCACAGGCCGTTGGACTATTACATGAAATCGTAGAGAGTGTAGTTGAAAGACGACAGGGAGAAGTGAGCTGAGATCCCATCCCTCCCCTTATGGACAAGTTAGGCAGATTTCTCTGACCTTCCAAATCTTCTTCTTTTAAAAACGAGATCAGCAAAGCTAACTAGTGGGGAATTACGAGGATCTTAGCAACTGTAAATGCAAACTAAATGCAGTCCACATCGCCAGGCACATGATGGATTCTGAGTGAACTGGGATCAGCTCCCAGTAAAACTACAACCAAAGCAATCCTGCTCAGGCTTTCTTATCTGCACCTTGCCGTGTCTCATCTTTTTATTTATCTTTTTTTATTTTACTTCTGTCTTTTTTCAGTTTTCTCAGCCTCTGTGTCATGGAATTTTGAGTTCACAATTATTTTCTCTGATTTCTTCTTCTTTATTTTCTCTTTCATTCCTTCTTCCCTTTATTCCTTTCCTTCATCTTCTCTCTCTTCTGTCTCACCTTTATTATCATTGGAATATTTATATTCTTTGAGATCATCATAGTGGATGCTAAATAAATTTAGATATTTGTTTAGTAACTAGAAGGAATCATAGATAACTAGAAAACAGCCGTATATCCTAATCTCCTTAAATTGCTGGTGATTACGTAGTAGGCGTTTGGTGCAGGCCTGACATTTGTAGATAATTAAAAGGCTAAGTGAAAACCAGCATAAAGGCTTCCTGTTTACTGTGTTTCTTAGAATTGTTTCTGTTTGGTTGCTGACTTCAAGGATTATGGATCTATCTGTTGCCACGTGGGTTATATTGCAAAAGATCTTTGGGTCTGAAGTCGTATGTGTTGTCTTCAATGCCATGAGGTTATTTCATTGGTGACCATGGTGTTCAATTCAGGACAGCCAAAGGTGAATATTTTTCCAAAAAAAAAAAAAACACACACACACACACACACACACAAAAACCAACATTAGTCCTATGAAGGCCTTCATATAAAGGGTTATTCAAACTGAAAGGACTCTTGGGCATTTTTTCCAACTTTGCATTTGTTTATATTGAGAAATCCAAACCTAAGTAGACACAATGGCTTCCACAAGGTCAAGGACATTTAGGCTTTAATATTTTCCATTTATTAGTCTTTGCTCTTATTTGGAAATGACAGAATACAGCTTTAACAACCCTAAACCAAGAAGTCTGTGGGCCTGTGGACTTTGAGGAAGGATTAAGCCACAGGTCCATGTAGGGCAGAGGTGGAGCTGGTCCTTAGGATAGGGAGGAGCCTGTTGCTAGGATTCTGTCCTAGGATTCTCTTCTCTTCTTCCAGTGCGCCCAGTGCTCTCCAGGTCATCAACTGCTTTGAAGGATTAGCCTTATGACTTCAGTCCCGAAAGAAGACTCTTGATGTCCTAAGCCAAACATTTGGAGGAATATCTTGGGTTAAGTGCACACCCTTGGATCAGTCAACTGTGGTTAGAGTGGGGTTTTGTAACAGGACAGATTTCAATGCCAATGGATACAACAGAAGGAGGGACAGTTGTAGGGAGCAGGGCCACGCTGTTTCTGGAGAAGGGAACGCGGGCATAGAAAACAACAGGTGGTCTCCATCCTCAGTGTGATTTTCCTTGGCTGATGTGGTTTCATTGGTTGGCAGCAGATGGCAGTGGTACAAGCTGACATTCTTTTAGCTATGACATTCTGTGAGCCGGTGGGGTGGTGAAGCCCTTTGAGTTACTGGTCCTCAGCTAGGTCTATGGCGGTAATAGAATTCAGGATTTTTTTTTCACTTGAGCAGTTCCTCAAAAGATTTTGTCCTTGAACTTTAACAACCAAGCAACACTAGGCAAGCATCGTGTAAAGGAGACATGTCTGTGTCTACATCTATGTCTATCTATATCTACATCATCACTATATAAACATTAATCTATCTGTGAAATTATACGAATAAGATCTATTTAGGAGTAACCACTTCCATATTATGTCCAGTTTCTTCTCTTTAAGTACTTATAAAATATACCTGGATATAATCTTTTAATTGAAAAATATAGAAAGATAGTATAAGATTTATTTTAAAATCAGTGCCCAAATATAGCAGACATTAAATATAGTTTAATTATCTAAATGTGCCTAGGTACATGCAGTCATAAAGCTACAGACAGATATAACTATATGCCTATAAAGTTAAATTGCTGATATAATCTCCATAGAGTACTCAAAAACCATCGCCTGGTTTTAACTAAGTTAGCAGCTCTTACAGTTTCGCTACTGTTTTTGTTTGGTTGCTTGTTTGTTTTGCTCCATTATATTTTTGTTTTTTCAGATATTCCTTGGTTCATAATAGATTCGCCTCTCTTTAGCTCATATAATGGTTGCAGAGAATGCAGAATTCATAAAGATGAATTTTCTCCTGCTTCATGACTTCTAACAGCTGCAGGTAATAACTGAGGTACAAGGGGCCCTAACCTTGAAGCAGGGTCTGTTGGTGTGCACATGCACACATTGGAGTACCCTGAAGGGTCAAATGTCTGAGAGTAAACTTTCAGGCTGAGTCACAGAGAAGATTCAGCCAGGTCCAGGGAAGAGGGTGACAGGAGGCAGGAATAAAGGTCCTGGGTAAAGAGGATGGGCCCACCAAGTAGAAGGCTCATCCTTTAGGCATACAAATCATGCAAGAAAACTTCACTAGGGAAGTATTTTGGAGTCCTCTGTCATTAGGCGGTAACCTGAGGTTCAGAACATCAAGAGGGCTTGGAATGAATTCTGAAAATAGCTAAAGTTGAGGCATAGTCAAGGAAAAGAGGAAATTCACAGAACTCAGATCTGAGGCCTCCTCCTGAAGGGAGTTGCCAAGAGGGCAGCATACCCCCAAGAGGTAAGAGATTCCGATGAGGAAAATCCTTCCAGTTTAGCAACAAAGCCTGATATTTCATTTCTCCTTGTGCTTCTCAGAATAATTAAAGATGGACCTCTCTTGTCTACTTGGGGTTTCATAACCTGATCCATTCTGCATTTAGGTTATATTGGCAAGGAACACTTTGAAAACCACCATTTTTGTTATTTTTAAACAATAATAACAATAATTGTTTAACAAGTATTTACTGATTTCTAAACATTTCACAGCACATAAACATTGAAGGACGTGATCACAAATCTTTACAAATTTATTTTACAGATAAAGAACTATAATGAATTTCTCCAATTCATATACTTTTATATTTGGGGAATATCTGTGATTTTAATTCAGACCTCTAAGACTCTGAAGGGCTTAGACTTTATTACTTTTCACTCTCTATTTTTATTTATTTTGCTATTAATCTCATTCTTTTGGCTTTTAAAATTCCAACAACTTCATACCTGTAGCCCAGGCCTCTCTCCTGAACTACTTACTTATGTATCTAATTATCAACGTAACATATTCAGTTGGCTGTCTAGAAGACTTAAAAAAATAATCCTAAAATATCTAAAGCTGATCGTTGAATCTTGCTCTCTTGAAATCTGCTCATAGTCTTCTCCATTTTACTTGCTCAGGATGAAAACCTTGAAGTTGTCGTTTTACTCTTCTTTCTCTCATACTGTAAGTTCCACTCATCAGCAAAGTCTGCTCTTAAACCATATCCAGAATCCACCCACCTCTTGTACTTTACTGGCATCATCCAAACTGCCATGTCTTTTTATCCAGAGAACCACAGTGGTCTCCTGTCTTCCACCTTCTAAGCTTATACTGTGTTCTCAACTCATAAGACTTCCTTTTGAACACATGTTTAAGCATGCCATTCTTCTACTCAGAACCATGAACCTAAACAAACAAACAAAAAAAAAAAAAAAAGAAAAGAAAAAAAGAACCATGTACCTTAGGAGAGAAGCCAAGGTCCTCCCAGTCCCCTCCAGGGCTGCCTGTGGTTTGAGTCCTGAAACTGCCTTTTCTTCCTCACCTCGTCTTGTTCTCCTGTGTTCACGTTACCTTTGCTGCCCCGCTGGCTTCCTGGTTGTCCTTTGAACACAATAAACAAGCTTCTACATGAAGACCCTTGCACAGGTGGGTCCCCTACCTTGAATGCTCTTCCCATGGAGGTCTGTGGCTAACGTCCTCCATACCTTTGAGTTGCTGCACCAGAGCCTCCTTTTCCATGAGCTTTACTGTTTCCTGGCTTCTAGAAGAAGGAGTGCTTCAGAGAATGTGCCTTTCCTTTTCATCACCTTGAGGACTCATCCTGAAGCTCAATGCAGTCCATAAATAAAATGAGACACAGTTCAGCATGTACTTTAGTAGTAACAAGGTGAGAAATACATGACATTCCGTGCTGTATGCAAAACAGGGCGTGATTTGCAAGAGGACATAAGGTTAATTTTGTTGTTGTTGTTGTTGTTCTTGAAATTGATGAGAGTCTATTAAATAAGTTGGGAACACGGCATGCAGTCATCTCAGTGGAGAATGCCATATCACCCGTCTGTCTCTCTACTAACTTCTTTTGACCGACACTTTGTGTTGGACTGTGGTGTTATTTGTGCAGGGACAGGGAGGCAGGGGTATAATCTGCATATTGAAATGACTCAGAGTTCAGAGAATGATTCAGGTAAGAAAACAAGTGCGCTGGTATAAATTAGAGTGAGGCGCAAAGAAAAGTGTGATTGATTCAGATTGGGAGTATTGAGAGGGAAGGAAATTGAGGTCAGGAAAGACTTCCCAGAGGAGGTGCATGATTTGAATCTTGAAGACATACATGAATCTGCTACATTAATATGGAGAAGAAGAACAACCCAGGCAAAGGAGAGTCAAGAAAACAAACGTGGGGATTTGAGAATATATACCGGATGATAGAAAATGTAAGTGGGCTTCCACCTGTCACTCTCTCCCCACACTGAAGTATAATTGAAATGTGGGTGCCTGTCCTTTTAGGAGCTCATCAAATTTACAGATTTCTAATGATTAAAGGCCATCTCAATTCATGTACAAAATTCTTAAAAGGAATTCAGACACAGACACAGTCCTCATTAGGATGCGTCACTGTTCCACACGGTGCCATGATATGACTCTGTATCCCGAGGCACCTCTCCTCATCATGAGCATTTCTGGAATCTCAATGAAAGCAAGATATCGTCCTTTGTTTCAGTTGCAGCACACACACAAGGTGCCAAGGAGGATGGACACAGCCATTTGGAGATCCAACCTTGACCTACAAAGCTTAGAGAAACTCACTGGCAAGACTAAGTGCAAGGTCAGATTCAGAAAACTCTAGAACTGTGATTGTGGTGTGTCATTTTTATCCATACTGCAAAAGTTAAAAACATAACTATTAAAATATAACCATCTTAGTCATCAGCGAAGGGATCCATGACATAAAAAAATGCAAATTGTGAAATTAAAATACAAATGTGAGTATGTGTGTGTGTGTGTGTGTGTATGGAGGAGGGTAGAGTGGAAGTGTAGATTTATTTTATGCGCTCAAACTTAAGTGGTTATTATCTTAAAATAGCCTGCTAAAACTATGTGGTGCTCTGTGTAAGCATCATGGTATCCAAAAATCAAAAATACATAGTAGATATACCAAAGATTAAAACCAATAAAACCAATTGTACACTAGAGAAAATAATTTACTCACAAGGAAGAGATCAAAGCAGAAAGAAGGAATAAAGAATCTACCAAAAACCAGACAAGAATGAACAAAACAGCAGTAGTAAGTCTTCACTTATCAACACTTAGCTTAAGTAAGAGTGGATCAAATGGCCCAAGTGAAAGACCTAGTGGAGCTGAACGTGGGAATAGAAAGACCCCAGCTCTACACTGCCTAGTGCAGGCTTACTCCGTTGTTAAGGACGACACTGGAAATCCTGTCATTTCCAACAACCTGTATGAACAGGGAAGACGTGTAATCAGCCAGGCCCAGAAGACAAATACCACTCGATCTCACTTCTGTGTGGAGTTTAAAATGTGGCAATAGAGAATAACATGGTGGTTACCACAGGCTGGTGGGATTGGGGGGATTTTGGTCAAAGGAATCAAAATTTCAGTTAAATAGAAGGAAAAAGTTCAAATTATCATTGTAGGTCAGGGTGACTAGATTTTTTTTAACAGCCTATTGTATATCTGCAACTTGCTAAGAGAAGAGGTTTTCAGTATTCTGGGTATAAAAAGTGTTAAGTACCTGAGGCAATAATGAATGTTAAATAGCTGAATGTCACCTTTCCACAGTCTATGCATATGCCAAGACACCCTGTGTGTACTGTAACAGTATGGGATTTTAACTTGTCAATTTAAAGAACACTGAGTTTTATGGTCTATTTTCCAGTGGTCCTTCCAAGGGAAATTGAAGTGAAGTGATTCATGGTTCTGTATTCTCCATTTGTTTATCTAGGTGAGTCCTATTTTTAAAATATTTTACATGCCACATTTTCCTAGTTGGACAGAGGGATACCAAGGCTACAATGTACATGAAAGAAAATGATCCACTTGTTTTCTCAGGCTCGCCTCATTCCATTAATCATGCTGAGCAAGGCCATATTGATTGGGGATTTGCACGTATAACCTAGACTTGGTTTAAGGTACTGTAGTCTATTTCTGTACTTCCCTAAGCTACAAGTGGAATGTTTGTTTTTCTTTGTCTCCTTTCCTGCTTTGTTTTTCTAAATAAAACCTAAGTTGTTTTTTTTTTCTTTCTTAAATTGTTTGTGTTCAGACTACTGAATACTTGTAATACTACTTAAGGCTGCGCAGAAAAGGTCATCAGAATTATGGCAGAATTCACATTGATTGGACTTTGCTTTGGAATGTCAACAGCAGCTAGTAATCACCTTTACTATTGTGCAGCAGAAATAAGTCTACCACTGAAGTCAGAAGCCAGGTGATTAGTTTGTCAGTATACCTATCAATAGTCTTCCCTTAGCATAGTAAAATCCAATTAAAACTGCAAATTAAGTGTGATTAGAGTCATAAAAAAAACCCAGAAGCCGCAAAATAAAGAATTATAAATTACTTACAAATCTGTAAAAGTTCAAAGAACAAAAATTGGGATAAACACTCTATGTTCCTGAATGAGAATACTAAAAAATATTAAATGAGTCTCTGTCTTCTTCAAATTATTCTATAAATTCTATTATTCCAACTAAAACAAAATGGATTTCCAATAAAGTTTGATGAGCCGATTTTAAAAATTACCTGAAAAATTAATATATCATAAATGCAAATGAAATTTTGGAAAAACAAGAAAAAAATTCCTTAATATTTTAAATTTACTACCCAAAGTTAGGTTACTTAAAATAGGTGACACTGAAAGAAGGAAACTCTGTGTGTGTGTGTGTGTGTGTGCATTTAATCCATTCTCTTTCTTTATTGATTCGTTGAAATTAAACTCATTTAACCATGATGAGTACTATGGCACATGCCTGTAAGTCCAGTGATTGTTGAGGCAGGAAGACCACAAGTTCATGGCCAACCTCAGAAACTTAATGAGACACTCAGCCACTTAGTAAGACCTTATCTCCAAAAATAAATAAATTAAAAACAAAAAACAAAACAACCACACAAAAAGCAAAAACACAGCAGAACAAAAGATTGGAAATAGAATGCAGAGGCAAAGCATCCCTGTGTTCAATCCCATGTCAAAAAAACAAAACAAAACTCCTTTACCCTTACCCAGAATTTTGTGGATATAATCTGAGATCTGAGATCCAGATACTTAATATTAACATTGTACATTAATACTTTCAAGCCATAATTCCTACAATAGTTTATGATTAACTCTGCTTCATATATTTCAGTATTACTCATTTAACTGTTTTTGTTTCTTCTGTTCTAACCATAAATTTTACGTTCTTCCTTTTTTTCTTTGTTTCAACATACAGTTGGCCAATTTTATTTTCACTTAATATTTTATGAGATGATTCATAGAGGTATAATGATCTGGCACTTCAAGATCTGTGGACCTTTGTTCTGTGGCTGTTCACAGTATAGGATTGTTAATGTGCAAACTATTTCTCAAAATTTTCTTACAAGTTTCTTATTCCTTATTATTAAATAAATTTAGTTCAGGAAACAAAGTATGTTTCGAAAATCTTTTGGATTTTGTCTTCATTTCAATTTTGAGCCATAACAATATTTTTTCCTGATCAAAATTTATTCATTTATGGAACACTTTTTAATTCAGATAGTGGAATATTACTCAGCAGTAAAAATAAATATTATTTGCAGTCAAAAATAGATGCTCCCATAAGCTTCATGTCAAGTAAAAAAAGCCAAATGGGATTTCATTTAAATGAAACTCAAGGATAGGCAAAATAACTCAATGCTGGTGAAACTGAATTAATGGCATCTTCCAAGGTGATGCAAATATTGTATACTTTTATCTATAGAGTACTTATGTGGATGTATACATTGTTGTAACACATCAGCTTGTATACTTAAGATCTGGGAATTTTATTGATAAATTACATTTGTTTTTCTAGATGCATTCTTTTGCTGAATAAATTAAGAGTTAGTTTTAGACAGGACCAAAATGCGTTCTCTCTCTCTCTCTCTCTCTCTCTCTCTCTCTTTGGTAGCTTCTATTGGTCCTCTTACTTACAAAAGAGGCACAATGCTTGGAAAGCCTCTTGGATTTTGCAAACAAGACATCGGAAAGTTAGATGTGATTTCACCACCATTTACTGTGAGACCTAAGAGACAGCCAGCCTTTGAGAGGAGCTAGGAGCTCCTAGCAGGCAGTGACTCATAGGCAGGCCCAGGCTGCAGGGCAGCAGTCCATACTCTCTGGCTCTTATGAACCTGCATAACTATCATTGCTCCAAGTGCCAATCACAGACTATGATGTTGTCTATAGCTTGCGCCACAACTGAAGGCTGAATCACTGTAAAATAAATGAGCATTTTGAAACACATTTATAGCCATTCTTCTTTTCAAAGCAGTTCTTTGCTTCTTCTTGGGCCTAGTTAGAGCCTAAGTATGTTCAGGCAAATTATAGTCCCCATGCCAATCTGGCCTGTTTTTGTGAGTTAAGAATAGTTTTATGTTTTTACATAATTAAGAATAAAAATATACCATTAAATATCTTTATATTAGATGAAATTGAAATTTTGATGGCTAGGAATAAAGCTTTATTAAAACACACCTGTGTTCATTCACTGATAGCAACTTTCAAAAGACTACGGTGAAGTAGAGTGGAGGCCACAGACCACATTGGTCCACCAAACCTAAAATATTTATTGCGTGTCACTTTATACAAGTTTGCCAGCCTCTTGTTTAGATCTTTGGTTACAAGTCATGAGGTAACTGCACTAGCCAGGTTCTTTAGGTGTTGGGTGTTATCTGATTCATCTTGGCATAAAATTGGAAGTTCCTTGCAGCACTCTATTATCAGTTGGAGGTATGTCTACAGAATTGAGGTCATACAGATTTTGATGTTGCAGGTAAATCATGTGAGTTCTTTTACCTTCTCAGTGTCCTAATTATCTGCAGTCTCCTTCAACTCACATCTATGAGCACCTGGCAAACTAACTGTAAATATTTAATTCAAAAGGAAAATAAATCTGGTCTGGTTACTCATGGCTCTGCAAAAAAAAAATATTTGTATAATCCAAGATGTACTGCAAGAATATTCCAATCTGATTCAGAGAAGATTTTAGAGATGAGTGGGGAGTAAGTCTCCCTATTGATAAGAATATTGGAAGTATATCTCAATATTCACTTCCTTTAAGAAGAGATAGTTTAAAGTAATGTTCTACAGCAGGTCATCAGCAGTGACTAATCATCTGGCCAGAAGATTTATGGATAAATCTCCTGGAGTGGGTTTAAAATGTAGATTACTCATGTTCCATGTTAATGCTAATCAAAACGAAAATAAACCAAAATCAACAAAAATAAAGCTTCCTGCTCTGGTGGTGAAATGTCCTATCCAAATGGAATGGAGTAAGGTCAGACCCATTTTCTATCCAAACATATGATTTTTCTAGTGGAATCAAATAAGTGGTTTTAGTGGTGAAGATAGAGGCTGTTTATATCTTTACACCTAGTCCTCACAAAATCCGACCTGATTTCTACCACTGAGTGCCCAGTATTTTATTAGCAGCAACCAATGCTGAGCTCCAGGGATTCCATCATGTCCTTGCAGGACCAGACAGAAACCTCGTAGTAGACTGATTGTACTTGACTCCCGTCATGGAAGACACAGTTCTCTCTGGAATAAACTTTTGTCATCTGATTTGCATTTCCTGTGTGTCGTGTTTCCTTCAGTACTTCAAGGACTCAGTGGACACATCTTACACCATCACTGTCTCCTAGACATGGCAAATGCTCTGGTCTGAGAACGTCTGCCATAATTGAAGTGTTGAAGCTTAATCACCAATGCAATGGTATTAAGAGATGGGGGTGTTGGGGAGGTGATTAAAACATGAGGGTGAAGCCCTCATCAATGGGATTAGTGACCTTACAGAAGAGGCTTCAGGGATCTGCCTGGTGCTGCTATCTCTTCTACTCCCTGAGGATAGGTTCGTTCCTTCTGCCCTTCTGCCCTGTGATCAGAACAAGCAGACCTCGTCTTGGAAACAGAAAACAGCTCTCACCAGACATTGAATCTTCCTATGCCTTGATCTTAGACTTCATGGCCTCTAGTACAGTGATTTTTTTTAAATAAATTACCAAGTCTATTATCCTGAAGGAGCTGGCATATCTATCCCATACTGAGATGAGATATTGAAGACCACTTACAGTGTTAGCTAGAAAAACATTTTCTGCCCTCCTAGGTATGGTGTGTATTCTGAAACTCAGAGATAGGATGCTAATTATGAGCTGAGTAAATAAGAGGTAGGATTGGGAATGGATCATAATTCTATCTAATTACCAACTGATCTTTTTGCTTTTCATTCTTGCTACTCTTGCTTCAATGGTTTCCACATTTCAGAACCCAAAGAAGAGCCAATAACAGTTCTATTTTACTAGACTCTTAGATTTCCACCTGATCACTCTGGCTTCTCTCAGCACTAAGAAAACAAGTTAAAACAGGGATTATGGTATTGGCTAGGGTGATTTAATCTAGCTCTGCAGGGAAAATAGTGCAGTTGTTACCTAACAAGAGTAATAAAGAGAATGAATGGCATACCGAAAAATCCGATGGAACACGGAGCCACTCCTAGTACCACTGGTGTTAACAGTTAATTGCGAACAGCCTCAGTCCTCTGTTGTCAGAGTCCAGAGTATTCAGATCTTTCAAGGTCACAGACACTTGACTGAAGGCTGCTTGTGATGAACCAAAGAACTTGAAAAACAAAGGTTAAGTAAATAAAGGGAAAAGTCATAAACAGCCACTATAAGATGCTGATCAGTCGTACAAGTAAGTGCTAGAGACTCTTTCCAGATTTCCTTCCTCTATGTGTGAATTAAATAAATTACAAGATGTAATTTATGTCCTCTTGTTTCCTTCAATCCCATACATGGCAAATGCTCTGGTCTGAATATGTCCATCACAATCCATGTGTTGAAGCTTAATCACCAATGCAATGGTGTTAAGAGATGGGGGTTTAATATGGCACATTAGGGTGGCAGTTACAAGAATATTATAGTAAAAATACCAAAGAACTACTTAAAGGAGAAATAGCTGTTAGCAGGATATGCTAAAATCGTGTCTAGGTGGAATACGAATGGATATTTTCAATGTCTCTCTCACTGGGGAGTGGTTTTGCCAGAGATTAATTTTTTTTTTTAAATTGTAGATTGGGGAGAGTTGTGTTTGGATGATGTTACCGAAGGACTGAACAGAATGGGAATTTGTCAGTTTAACTTCTTGGCATCAAACACCTTTTTTCTTTGGTTCAAGATCTAAATGGATGAGAGTCAGATATGGAAAGAGGAAGACACTGACTCTCCCTGCCTCCTGACAGTGACAGTTTGGGTCCATGGCTAAACTACTGTCAATCACTGCTCCTGCTCAGGAAATTGGATCTGGAGAGAGTGACACCAAGTGTAAAGTCTGTCAGAGGTTATCTGCTGCCACCGTGGTGGAGTCAAGATTTCAGTGATGAGATGGTGAGTGTCCAGAGGCAGCAGCAGTCATCCACGGCTGATCTCAGTCCTGTGCGTGCTCCCTGCTTCCTACCTGAGCCTGCACACCCACTTCTAGTCAGTGCTGTGAGCTGGCTGGTACCTTTTCAGTTAATTCATTTTTGCTGATATTAACCACTCTCACATTCTGTCATTTGACATCAAGATTAATACTTCATTCAGCAGATCAAATTGGTAGGCATCTGAGAGGGACAAATATAAAGAAGATCAGCGCCACTGTCAGTAGCTTGTAGAGTTCAAAGGGAACTGAAAAGGAAGGACAGCTTCGTAAACCTTGACTGAGCCACCAGTTTCTAAAGCAGTGACTCGTGGACCAGGATGGCAGTGAGCAAGGTTAGGAAGCAGAATTTACCCAGGGGTTACATTATAGATGTGCAGCACTGGTTATTTTTAATCAATTCTTTAACCTCGTGTTTTCCAAAGTATAGGGAACAGAGTCCTGGGTTCCCAACAGTATGAGAAATGGAGTCCATTTTCCATGGTCCTGTGAGGTCAAAACTATTTTTGTAACAACATTGAGAAATTATTTGCCTTGTTCAATGTGCTAACATTTACTGGTAAAGCAAAAACCATCTGGTTAAAAGCATGAACTGAGGCCACAGCACTCCACAATTCTAGGAATTACTGTAATTTTCACTACCACAAACTCCTGGGGGGGGAAAGATGATTTGATTTAGAACTATTTTGGATAAAGTGGCAAAAAAAGCCATTGCTTTTATTAAACATTGCAACCCTTGGGTATACAGCTGCTTAATATTTTGCCTAACATAAGGCATGAGTTCTGGAACTTTCCTCATCGTGGTATATGATTTTTTATGGTGACCCCCTACACCAAACAAAAAAACAACCAGACCTACCAGGTCTGTTTATTAAGAAATTAGTTTCAAACAACTCAGTTGTCATTTGAAAAAAAAAGGAATACATATATTTTTTGTTCATAGAAGTGAATTATTAATGGGTTGTGCCTGCTGGGTGGCTGCTCTGATTTTCAGACCTTGGAATCAGACTGGGCGCCACGCTTGCTTGCTGTTGCACTGGGACTTCTGTGTGGTAGCTTGCTTTCTACAGCAGCCACTGTAGAAAACTCAATTTCCCAAATACAGGACCTTGAGAAAAGGGTGAGGTATGATCCACTGTGGAAACCAAACTCCCTCCAGGTGGTTAGTTTGCCTGAGGTCCCACAGACATGGCTATATGTCCCTTGAAATTTAAAAAAAATATCCTGCAGACCTCCTGTGACCCTTCGCTGGTGCTTTGGGAGCACTTTGGCACCTGATTTGGAAACTGGAGTCATAACATATTTCTGCTGCATGCCCTTGTACAGTGGCCGTCTCGAGGAAAATCACTCATGTAATTGCTTGAACTTCAGCTGCACCAGCAGCTTTCTTCACGGAACTTTGCTTTTATTTGAAAGAACAACTGACAATCAATGGCTGCCCAGGTTTGGGGACTTGGCAGATATTTTCTCCAAAAGGAATACAGCAAGCCTGTTAGGTCAAGGACAACACGGGACAGCATTATTTGCAATGATAAAGTTAATGTTTTCAAGTAATTGTTAAATTGTGTAAAATTTATATCTTTTACCATGAGTTTGCCAATGTTTCAGTATTTAGAGATTTCATTAATGAGAGCCACAGCGGTATTAACAAATGTGATTTTTAAATGTTGTACAATGAAATGTATCAACGGGTTGAAGATTTGCATAGTTCAATGAATCAACATTTACCAAATGACCAGTGCTGTGGAAAAATCCACATTGAAAGTAAAGTGTTAAAAGGTACACAAGGTAAAATAGACAAATAAAGCTTCACGTTCCAGGTGACAGAAAGATCACTGATGTGGTTTTCAGATCCCCAATTACAATGAACCTTGAAGGTCCTATCACTTCTAGCTTTGATGTAATAACAAAACAGAAAGTCTATAATTATTAAAAAAAAAAAAAGAAACCTTGGTGGAACACTCTAGAGATTTTTGACTCTGACTGGTGAGGCCTAGTTTTCTTCATGTATTTTAGCCAAAGAAACATACTGCAACAATTGAAGCATAAATGAGATTTCAGTGAACTTACTGTGAAGGAAGGCATTCATAAGTACTTTGAAAGTATAAAATAATATCCCTTTTCTCACTAATTTCTTGAAAAGTAGTTAATTTCATAAAACTGTTCCTTTAATTTGAAATGAATAAATGTGTTTAAAAATTTATCAAATTTTGACATGTAATTAAATTTTAATAAACACACCAAATAACAACAACCACAACTCTTTTGTTTTGATGTTAAAGGGCTCCTGAAATGAAGGGTTTGTGATCCAGGGCTTTAGCCATTCAGCGAAGGCAGAGGTGGCCTCCCACAGATGAGACCATGCTCATCAGAGTTAAAGGGACATGCTCAGGATTGCAGAGTTTGCCAGAAGGAGCAACAAAATATAAATTTATTTCTCCGAATGTTGTTTCTTTCCATTTTATGCAGTTTAGTAAATAGTTTGATCATAGAAAAATAGGACAAAGGTCTGTTTATAGAAACAGAACAAGGTCCTCTGGGAGGCAACAAGAGCTATTTACTGCCAGTCACTGACCTTGACGTTATTTATCTAAACTGTCTAAGGAGGAAGCCAAGAAGGTAGGGTGGTGTGATTTTTGATCTGTGGAAGAGTAACGTTATCAAGCCATTCAAGGATAGGTGGCATCCTTTCTGAACACGGATATGACCAGGAACCCTGAAGGAAGGAAGAGGCAGAGAATTTTTGGGGTGCTATGGAGGGGCAACTGAAAGACAGCCCTCTGGGCATGTTCTTACTTATATATTGCTTATTTGCTGTTTGTATATTATTAGGAGTTCTCCTTCCAATTCTGGAAAAGTCATCTCTCTCATGACAGCTGCCACTTGATATTTGCACACAGTTCTCAAGTCATTGATTTTTATTGCCTCTTTCTTTATGAAAGAAATGTGGCAGAGTAACCCTCAAACATTTCACCCAATCTATAATAAACAGAAAGGAACCCTTTGTCTGGCATCTATGCAAATCCTTCTCCAAGCTTCTGGAAACATCCTTGGAAGGAGTGGGGAGGTTTGGAGGTCTGGAGAGATGTTGGGGACACAGAAGTAACAGAAAGCCAGTGTCATGTTGTGAAAAAAATATCTTTTTTCTTTTTTGCAACATTTCCTAAATTTAATCTCATTTGACCCCCCCCCCCCATTTGGGGCAGTCTATAATATGTAAGCTTGTATATATTTATGGTGTATAACGTGATGATTTGTTATATATAGTGAAATAATCCCCACAATCGGGTATTTGGTGCATCCATTATTCCATATAATCACCATTTTCTTTTCTCTTTTCTTCTTGTGTGTGTGTAGTGAGAACACTTAAGACTTTTCAGAGAGTGTCAAGGAAATAAGATACACTGATAGCCGTGCTCACATGGCTACACACCAGCCTCCCCCAGCTTACTCACTGGGCTTGATTGAAACTTGTGCCCTTTGCCAACATGTCTCCGTTCCCCCTCCTCCAGCCACAACCATCACCTTCCTACTACTTATAGACCACCTGTAAGTGAGATGAAGCTACATTTGTCATTCAGTCCCTGACACGTTCCACTTAGTACTATGTCAATTACGTTGTTGCAAACCGCAGAACTTCCCTCTGTTTTTAGAGCTGAACAATATTTGTGCATATATGATACATTTAAACAGTTTCCTTATCTTGGATATTATGAATAATACCGCAATGAACATAGGGGTTGAGTGTGTTCTTTAAGATACTGGTTTCAGTGTCTTTGGATACACACCTAGAAGTAGGATTGATGGATCATATGGTAGTTCTCTTGTTCTATTTGCTTGGCAGGGTGGGAGGGTTTCCATAGTTATGCTAATTTCCATTCCTACCAAATAGTGTACAGGGATTCCTTTTATCCATGTCCACACCGATACTTGTTAGATTTAGTCTTTTTAATAATAGCCATTCCCACAGGTGTGAGGTGACATCTCATTTTGGTTGGACTTGCATGTCCCTGATGATTAGTTGTGTGGAGCACATTTTCATATACCTGTTGGCTGTTTTTATGTCCTCTTTGGAGAAATGTGTGTTCAGGCTTTTTGCCGAAGTTTAGGTTATTTATTTATTATCTACTTATTGCTATTGTGCTGTTGAGTCCTGTATGTGTTGGGATATTAACTTCTTACCAGATATGTAGTTTGCCACTATTTTTTTCCATGCAGCAGGTTGTCTCTTCATGCTGTTGGTTGTCTTCTTTGCCACGTAGATTTTTTTGTTTGATGCAATCTCACTTGTTGACTCCCTTATTTCTGCTTTCTTTCTTTTTCTTTGCCCATGTCTTTGGATTCTTAGCCAAGAAAACCTTTCCAAGACCAAAGTCAAGAAGATTCTTCTTTACGTTTTCTGCAAATAATTTTATGGTTTTAGGTCTTGAGTTTAAGTCATCAATCCATCTTGAATTGATTTTTTAGTGGATGTTGTGAAATAATCATCTTTTTTCCCTGCATGTGGATGTCCAGTTTTTCCCATAACCATTTTTTTTTTTAAAGAAACTATCCTTTCCCCACTGTGTGATCTTAGAGTACTTGGAAGATTGATTGACAAGTTGTGTGGATTTACTTCTAGGTTCTCTAGTTTGCTACCTTGGTCTTTAAGTCTGTTTTTTAGGTGATGGAGCATTCAGTACACCATTCCTAGAGCGATAGATGGTAAGGGTTACTTCTTCTTGGGGTTTCCTCATCAACAGCAGCCAATAAACAGAAGATTTTTTTTACGAACATTGCTTTTTCAATTATCTATCTATCTATCTATCTATCTATCTATCTATCTATCTATCTTTTGAGGAGTAGTGATAGGGCTGCCCAGGGAAGTTGTATGTGGCAAGCAGCTAAGCCACAGAGTTGCGTAGCCCTTGGACCAGAAGGCATTTTTCTGAGCCAGGCTCCTGTGGATGAGACCTGCTTTTTTTCTTTGCTGGCTTCAGTAGAGAGAATTTAGCCCTGAGAGGTTTTCTGGTTCTATCCTACTATTGAAAAATCAATAGCAACACAAGAGAGGGCATTAGGCCATATTATGGGGACTAAATTACAAATACCCTTTAATGTCTATGGAATCATGGCTATTACTAGGCAATAGATCTTGGCTTTATTACCTCTCTCATTCCCTGTTATACATAAATATAACAGCTCTGAATACATTCAGAAAGATGGGTTTCTAAACAAATGCCAACGCTCAGAGAGAATCTGAATAGCCAAGAACATAGGATTTTTATTTCCAGGCTCATATTTTAGTGGGGAAGAATCAATTGTGCAGGGGCATCAAAGTTAGCACTGTCCACAGAGTTAAACAAAAGCAGGATGCTTCTACAGTGTCCAGAGAAGACTTGCTCAACGTAAATACCCCAAAGATCCAATAATAATTAATAAAGATCAAGGTAATATACCATAAACAAATTTTTAGTCCACTCTGCCTCTGGTGATTTCTTACAGATTGCTTTGGTTCCTGAAATCCCACCTTTGTGCATTCCTATGTAGACTAATGAAAGGTCTCTGTTAATTACTAGTGTGTATCTATCAAAATGCTGAACTGTTAACTGAGAGGGAGAATATTAAAGCCAGATGCAAGGGGAAGTTGGGAGATTGGTGTTAAGGGAAAATAAATCTTACTGTCTGTAAGATGTACTGGGAGTAAAGGAGAGATGGAAACTACTGTAATGAACTAAATCTTTCCTTAGTTATGGTTTGAAATCACTTGAGGTGGACGTTTACTCACTGGGGTTATGTTTATGTAGAAAAACAACATATTTATCTCTATCCAGGTGTAGGTTTGAACAAAGGGAAATTTAAGCAGCACACTTAGCCTCAAGGTTTTTCTGTTATTGAAACTTCTCTAGAACCAACATCTACCTGGAAACTTACGCACCAGCAGAAGAGTCTTCTGTTTCCAACTGTATGGACACTGAATGCAGAGAACACACAGCTACTCAGTGGAGGTGACTTGTTCTTTGAACTCCTCTGCAAACTCCAAGTGACTCAGGACATTTCTAGATTATTGAAGCCTGGTGCAGTGGTGTGAATTTGTAACCCCAGCTACAAGATGATTCCAAGTTCGAGGCCAGCCTGGGCAACTGAGCAGGACCCCGTCTCTTAAAAAAATTTTAAAAAAGAATATTCAACTACACTTATGATGTCCAGTCATTTTCTTATCTGTCATTTATTCATTCAAGGAACAGTTACCAAGTATTTAAGTATTTAACAGATGTCTTTGATTGATGAGCATAACATGTGAAAATTGTACCTGAGGTAAACTTTAACATATGGGCATATGGCCAGAAGGGCCAGATCATAGAGGGCCTTCCGTGGTTAGACAGGGAGGATGTTCACCTTAAACAACAGGAGGCCATGGGGGGAGTGTTAATAAGAAGAGTAGCATGGTTGTAGTTTAGTTTCAGACAATTCAACAAAATTGCAGCATTGTATATGGGCAGGGAGGAGAAGTCTAAGAAGAGGACCAATTAAAAGGTTGTTTAAATATTCCAAGAGAGAGTTTAGGAGGTAAACAGGAGAAACAGGAGCCAGGAGACAGGCAACAGGAACAACAGGATTTGTGGCTGGAAGTCAATTAATTGCCAGCTAGGCTTCTGAGGCCACCGCCCTGTGGCAACTATGCTAAAGGGCTTGGGTTGTAATCAGGCCTCTTAGGATTAATTCATTCTGGAACAGATTTTGGCAACATAAGGTATGTGGCTCAAAAATGGAAGGGGGACTTTATGAGTCATCTCAAGTTATTTTTTACTGCCACCCACTCTGAGATGACAGGCACTTCCTTACCTTCCTGTCCTCACTCCCCTGCTTCAAGTCACCTCTCAACAACCATCCTCACCTGAGAAATGCTTTAGTTCTTTCCCATGAGTGTGTGGGCAGCGCTCGCTCGCTCTCTCTCTCTCTCTCCTCCTCCTCCTCCTCCTCTCTCTTCTTTTCCTCTCCACAGGTTGTAACAGAATAAACAACAGAGAACCCTGACCTCCAGCTTAAGTTGCTGAAAGCTCTCCGAGGCTTGATGCTAGACTTCCCCAGGCTAAAGGTCAGTGACCACAGATACTATGTCGTGAACACGTCATCTCCTGCAGAATTCCATCCAGTCCAACAAGGTTTTTGGTGATTCTCTATCAAAACATCTGGCCTGGTGAGGTCATTGGCACCAAGGCTCCTGAGAGGTAGTGGGTAGAAGGGTAGCCTCCCCTGTTCTCAGATGTGTCTCACGGTGTGAGTCATGAGCCTTTCATACCCACTGGGTGTGTGTGGCATCTTGAGTCTTGACATCTAAACCAAGTGTCAGATGGAGATTCCTTCTGCAGAGTGGCTGCAATAGTATGTAGTGTTTTCTCTTTGTGATTATAATTTCTTGTGGGATAATATTTTGAGATGACATCATTATCCTGCTCTTGGCCAAACATTTACTCATTGGTTTAGCATCCACTTACAATTCTTGTGTGAATCGATTATTAATATAGCGAATGTAAATGATATTCTAATTTCATTATCTCTATTGCATTTATTGACTGACACTTCACTTTAAGGAAGAGTTTCTCTCTGTTAATTTACGTATATGTTTATTTACTTCAGCAAAAACTTACGAACTCTGGTGATATTAAACAGGTTGCAATCAATTATTATCTTTATATGCATACTTAAATGATTTCATAATTGGCCATTAGGCCCACTTCCAAAATGGCTCTTGATCCTTTTGACAAACACTCATCATTTTGTGATAACCCCTTGTATTGTATTTTCAGCACAAAATAAGGTCCCAAAATTCTTGTCTGTTCTTGTTGCAGCCTTCAAATCAGTCATTTCTCCAAGAAGCACTTAGTTAAGAAGGATATTTAGAATCCAAGATCTGGGTGCTTGGCATGCTCATTGCTGCTGAGCTCACACTGCTTATAGACCTTCTTGGCAGGCAAATCAGGAAGTAAATCCGTTTATACATGTCCACGGAACACACCAACATGTACCTGCATATGCATATATGTACATAAGTACATGACTATAAACATATTACTATTTATCTATATCTCCATACATGTTTATATATATATATATATATATATATATATANCAGGATATATATATATATATATATATATATATATATATATATAAAATATTTGTTTGGAATTGGAAATATTGAGGTAAAATTAAGATTTTAAAACACACGTATATGTGTGCGTGTTATGCATATGTATAAGTTCATGAGAGTACACTGTGTAATTTATACAGTTTAAGTTCATATCGATATTTGCAGTTCCAATCCCCAATCACAAAATTTATTTTTGGCATTTGTTTGTACTTTCTTCCCCTGTAATGAAGAACACAACTCCTATTATCTTTACTTCTTTTATGTGCTCCTTCCTCTTTATATAAAGAGTATATTGACCAATCAGCTGCTTATTCAGCCCCAGGTCTGTAAGTCCTGGAAACTACCTGGGTCCCAGTCACTTCCCTGGCCATAAACCCGTGGGCTGTAGCAGCCCTGGCTGCCACTTTGCCTGGCTTTGTCAAGTTTGGTAACGCTGACCGTCTCGTGGGAAGGCCAGGAATGGGAACAAAGGCACAATTTAAAAAATTAAAAACTAGAGAAAGTGGAGGAAAAAGGAGAAAATCAGCAATAATCTCTCTGCTTTGGTGTTGGATTTAAATGGTTTTCTAAATTACTAGAACTAGATTTGGTTCCTTCATAAAGAGACTCGAACTGAGATATTTGAGATTGGTTAAACAAAGGACTTTAATTAGTGATGAGTGCTAATCATTGCATTGGACTGAACCTAGACAAAATGTAAGATCTGGTGGGAAATGTGCTCTGTATGAGTAAAAGAGAAACAAAGTGCTGTTTAGTGGCCATCAACTCAAGACCAAATGCTTTTCATAATGTCTTTAGTTATTATCAGTCCTCATGATAATGATCTGAGATGGCTATGGTTACTCTCATTTTAGCAATAAGCACGTTAATTTCATTTATCTTTCCTTCAAGATGACCCCAGAGGTAGGTGCCAGAGGCTGGATTTGAATCTAGGTCTGTGTGACTCTGAAAGTTGTCCTTTCCCTTCATACCTGCTATTTCTTTCTCTGAAGGATGACATAGTTAACTAAGTCAATATAATAGTTGACAAGTTAATTTGTTGCTTTTGGTGATGATTGACACAGCATCAATTAGAGAAGGTTGAGACATCCCAAGTGGTGAAGGCAGGAAGGACGTGTTGACTTTTCTAGTGTGTCAGAGGTATTTGGGGTCACCTTTGAGAAAAGATTTAGGGATTTTATTTCCTGGCGTGTGGGAAAAGAGGAGTTATTTCTAGCTATGTTCTGCCAAAGGCAAAATCTTTGCCTTTGGAGATAAGGATTTTTTTTTCTCTTAACTGCATAATCCTCATAAGAGGCGAGATTTTAATGCTAGAGCACTTCCCAATGTTGGAGCAAGAATTGCTGTAAGCTGGCTGGGTGTGACACCTGCGGTGTCTTTCCTATTGAAAAATATTTGTATGTCACTCAAATGTCCTGTTCTCAAAATCTGTTCACAAAATAACAATGTATTTCATATTTAATACCAAAATTATGGCCACTTGAGAGCTGTGAACAATTAGTCTTCTTCACATAATCCTTCCTCTTTCTGAAGTTCTCCAGGAGGCTAACTCACGTTTCAGGAAGTCTTGTGAGTTTTTCCACTCAGGTTTTTTTTTTTTTTTCTCATCACTGTCAAATAAAAAACAAATCCAGATTTAGTAATGAAAAAAACAAAAAAACAAAATCTGCAAGGATATTGTAAGGAGGAGAAAGGACTATTGCCTATTTCCATAAGGATAACTCTGATCGTGTAATGAACCCCAGTTTATAATGGAGGTTTTAGGGGAAATTTTTTTTTTTAATTTTTTATAATAGGAAGTAAACATGGCTCTAAAGAACAAAATATATGCAAGTGGGATGAAAGGGTAGCTTGGTCACAACATGAAAGAGAACCTGTGACCCTGAGAATAGCCTGTTCTTGTGGGGAGTGTTAAGGAAGGGCTGCATTCTGTTTTAGGGTGAGGTCGAGATTCAGGAACTTGGAGGAAAGAAATACAGTTTAGCAAAGATGGACTAACAGGCGTTTTGTTATGAGGAGTGGAGAAGAGGAAAGCATAAGATAAGCAGATAAGGAGTGGGAAGTTAGAGAACCTCTGTCTGCTCTTAAGATAAATAAGGGGGCACCGTGAGTGAGTCTCATCTAAACTTTATGAAGAGAGTGGTTCTTTGCCATCAGCTGTCTTCCACGGTACTAATAAATGGCTCTGGTGTTTCTCAGCCATCACTTAGAGGATTTAGAGGATCACAGGACCCAGGTAAAATTCAGCATTGTCAACCATGTTTAGACACTGTGTGGTCCCCATGCTGCTGGATACACTTGTCTCCTGTGGGGGTCACTGCACCAACACTACCCCATGCCCCACGTGGAGACTCTCCTCTTGTCCACCACTTCCCAACTAGGAAGGAGAAGAGTCCACTGATGCAAATAGCACAGCTGAGACCAGGCTTGAATTTTAATAAATGTATTGGAAGATGGGAAAAGAAAGAAGGAAGCATAGATATCCCAAAAGGACAAGTTATAACAGCCATGGCCCTGGTTATCTTCAGGTTCAGTTTCTAGGCCAGCTCACACTTAGTTAAAGCTGCAAAAACCGAGACTTCATTTTGTTTCCCAGGATCAACCTTTTCATGGATGATACGGTGGCATTATCCACTTAAGATCAAATGCCTTCTTTGGGAGTGACCTTGTTTTGGGGGCACCAAGTGAAGCTGCTAATGTAGTCAACCCAAGGACACTACACTTCCTGATGCCACACATGAAGTGACATGTCCAGTTATTATTGAGCCGAGTCTTGAGTCACCTCCTCCAGGATGAGACAAAGGGCACGGTGTCCACGTCCTTGACATTATGAGAGTCTTCCATCTCAGTTTGCATCTCCTGATGCCCTTTTCCTGAAGGAGAATGCGTAGAACTCTCTAAGAATATGCAATCATTTATAGATATTGTCATCTAAATTCACCCAGAGAAAATAGCATTTATTTTCAAATCAACCACCTTCAACCACATGAAGAAACATTCATTCCTGCATGTTTTGCAGTCATCTGTGGTACTCTTGTTCATCTTTCCAGGTTCAGATTAAGTGTCCCTTTTTCACTTAAATCTCCCCCAACTCTGCATGCAGGGTCCTCTTCTTCTAGATACCCATAGCATTTTTATGTACTTATTACCTTAACACATTTATCATTATAAGTTATGTTGCTAATTTTTGCTTACTTTTTCTGTCTTATAATAACCAGTAAACTCCAGTCGTCCTGTGTGTGTTTGTCAGCACTGTCTCTAAGAACAGGGTTTCCATAAGCATCTGGTTGAAAATTGGTAGAGAAAATCCTAAAAGAGGCTATCTAAGATTTATAAAGGGAAGAAACAGTCAATTACTGGGTCTCCTCCCCCCCCCCTCCTCCTCCTCCTCCTCATCCTCTTCTTCTTCTTCTTCTTCGTAGATGGACACAATACCTTTATTTTATTTTATTTATTTATTTATTTATTTTTATGTGGTGCTGAGAATCAAACCCAGTACCTCACACATGCTAGGCACGTGCTCTATCACTGAGCCCCAACCCCAGCCCTCCAGGTTCTCTTTAAGACACAGGCATTGGAGATGAACTCATTGTTCCCAATAGCAATAGGTGAGACCTGATTTATATTTGCATAAATATTTGGCCCAGGCCTTTGGGGTGTGTGTGTGTGTGTGTGTGTGTGTGCTCAAGTGCGCTTCTTCCTCTGTGCAAAGCCACTGCCTGCCTTCAATATAAATCAAAGTCTCCACCCTTGAGTAGTGGTGAAAATCTGCAGGAACCTTTGAAATGGCAGTTTTTTCCAGATTCTATACCCATCACAATCTTTGAAATAGTAGCGTAGTCTCAGCCAGAGTCTGAGGTTACATATGTTATTTTCAGAACTGATGATGTATAGTGTAATTTGAACTCTGCAAATGATAATACCTATATTCATACTGTGATTTACCATTTCCAAAGCAATTTCACGTTGGCTCATTTAATCCTTACAAGTACTTCTTGAGAAAAACACCATTACACCCATTTTAGAAATGAAGAAACTGCAAACCACATCCACTACCTGAGTGGCCCAAGATCACGTAGCCAAGAGCAAATGCTGAGACTCCAGCCGAGGTCTATGGACTGGACACTCCAGGATGGCTGCTGAGTCAACAAGAAGGTCGACTTGGCCTATTTCTAACTTCGTTTAAGTCGATTGTATGCCTTTGGCCTCCTTTTCCAAGAGAGAACCATCAATTGGGTTTATCTCAAAGTGGATTCTGTTCTTGGCGCTAGGCCTTCTTCACTTCTCAAGAAGTTTCAAAGCTGAAAAGGAACAACAGTTACTCTGTCCAATGCAACATCCCCACCATGTGGCTGTCCAGCCAAAACTCGACTATCTGAACTGATGGGGAACTCACTCCTTAATGTATTCTCCTCTCTAGATAACATTTGTTCAAGATGGTGGTAAGTCATGGGAGACTATAATTACCCTGACTTTAACAAAGGGGAATTGGGATGCATAGGACTTAAGGGGTTTGCCGAAGGTTACACTTCTAGTAAAAGATGGACTCAGGATTTGACCCCTGCCAAAGGTATTCTAGAGCCTCCTTATTAAATGGCCACATGATGTTACCTCCATCCCCACACAGTGGAACTCCAGTGCTGCAAACTTTCTGAATGTTCTGGTGCAAACTTGAGGGCACATGGATGTGTGTTCAAATACATGAAGATTAAGGAAAGGAACATATTATTTAGAGATTTGGGTTTTGGCTGTGTTTGCACAGCTTGGCTGTGCAGCGCAGGATTCATCTAATCCAAAGGAAATGTGTTGGCAAGATCTTTCTTCTTTAAATGCTCCAAGTCCTTCCATGGTGATTCTGGAAATTACCCCTTTGGTGTTAGGCAATGATTAAAATCAACAGCAGAGATCTGGTTTCATCTCAAACTCTATGTAGATTCTGAGGCATGTCCCTTAATCCTGTCTTCTAAGTATTTATCTTCAAAACTCAGTGCAAAGTCAGGACTATACAAAGAATTTCTCTGTTTCTCAGGACCTCAGTTAAGCTTAGATCGGAAGTTCCCAGGTTGTTTTTTTTTGTTTCTGATACAGAAAACTAAATTTTGAAAGTTAAGGTAATTCAGTCTTTTTATTTAAAATCTAATTGCATTTAACTAATTCAAATCCATTTCTCCTAATTCCTCCCCTTTCCCTTTCTCCTTCTCAGGCAGCATCAGGGTTTAGAAGAAGTCTGTTAACAACTGTGTTCTCTCATGACCTCAGCTGGAGACAAGGTGGGAAGGGAGGTGAGCAAGGAGTTGTGGCTCACTGTGCGTTCTTAGAGGCCACCACTGAGGTCTTGGTCTATCAGGTCTTGGTCATCAACCTTGTCCCCGGAGAATCCGTCATCACCCACTTGGCAGACTCCCCATATCCTCCAACTTTAACACTCTGCCTCCTCTTCCTACAACTTGGAGCGTTCTTTTTACTTGCCAACACTTCCAGCACTTCTGAATGTTCCCCTGTGACAGCTGGACTGCAGGAGACTCTCAGGTTCATGCTGTCTCTCCCTACCGTTAGCTCCTGCTGCTCTACCCAACAGCTCCTTGCAAGGTACGTAGATTCCCTAAGTGGCTTTTAGCAGCCTGGGGGGAGAGAGAGAGAGAGAGAGAGAGAGAGAGAGAGAGAGAGAGAGAGAGAGAGAGAGNCAAAAGGGAGGGAGGGAGAGAGAGAGAGAGAGAGAGAGAGAGAGAGAGAGAGAGAGAGAGAGAGAAAGAGAGAGAGAAAGAGAGAAACACTTTCTCCACTTTGAATCCTTCCAACTTATTCAATGATTCCTATTACCTTTCACTTCCAAAGTTTCAATCTCCAAATGAAGCTTGGAGCACAGCTCTCCCACCTCCCCTTGTGCACAGAGAGGCACTTCTCCTCCTTGAGCCTTCTCATGGCCTTGGTGGGATGCAGAACTTCCTCTTGTCATTCCTTGCTTAGCTGTTAGAGTTTCTGTGTCAGCATTTCTCCTTCCCCACTGGATGGCTGATAGCTGGACTCTATATTCTGGGCACTGCAGTTTTTCAGAGCTAAAAACAACGGAATGACAGTGATAAAAGTCCTTTCCAATTTTTAAAGTTTTAAAAATAGGAATTTGCAATGGGGCTTTTCCTGTGGTCTTGGGATTTTGGCTGAAGCCTCAACCGGAGAACAGTAAATTCTGACACTCTTAAGTAGCACACCAAGTTGCTGCCAGTTACCTTTTCTTTTGTTGCTAAAGAAGAGATTGCCAAGCCACCCCTGTGACCCCCATTATCCTTCACAAACTATTTATGCAAACAGGAGACCAGAAATCACAAGGAAAAAAAAATTTTCAATAGTAACCACACCTGAAGCTCTGTCCCTTTTCTTGCAATTGGAGAGGGCGGGGTTTTCCCCAAGGAATAACTCAGAGAGTTCCAGGGTGCCAGCCAGAAAGTGGTTGGCATCACTTTCCCAGGTGGGCATCTCAGAGCTGCCAAGTCCATTGGTCACTGGAGTGCAACCCATCAGGGTACACAGTGTGAGGGGCTACTCACTCCCAGGAGAGGGCAATCCAGGCTGCCTAGAAACCACAGAAATGGGTGTCCACTTCCAGTCCAGAAGCAGCTGGTGGCTAGAGGTGTTATCAGGGCAAAGAGGGCCACCAAGGGCAGACTACCTCCTGGGGCTTGGTGCAGCAGGATGTTTGAGAGTAGTCCACATGGACAGGTGCTGGGCTGAGTCATCTCACAGACATCCAATTGAGCATCCTTCAGGGGAAAGGGGAAGCCAGCAGGGTCTGTGGAAGTGTTCCCAAGAGCAGAGATGGAGGTGGAAGGAACCAAATCACAGTCAGATTGTCAGTATGAGGATCTGTGCCACCCTGAGGATATCACCAGGGAGTCCTGAAAACCCACACAAGGACCCCTTGGAAGGAGAAGCACTTGGGTACATCCCTCAGGAGGGGCATTGTGGGTGCTCAGCACCAGCCCAAAGAGGACAATGACAGCAGAACCCCAGAGTGAAAAATAATCCTGTCCCTTTCTTCATACTGACCCTCATTTCAGGAAGAGCCTTCAGAGAGAGAATTTCCTGAGCTGGCTTCGTACTGGGCCAGAGAACAAAGTTTTCACTGGGATGAGAGAAAGAACTCTGGACTTATTCTCAGATGGACAATTGTACTTGAAAGTTTTAATTACTAAAAATAGGACTTGCTATTCCAACCAAGAGGGGATCTAAAGTCATGGACTTGCCCAAATTGTCCTTTGAAATTAGGAAATAGATCTGGAAAAGAATAAAACATATTGCTACATGTTGGGCAACAGAGAGTGAGTTACTGGCCCTCTGCTATGGGCTTTCAAAATCCTGCACCAGGCTTTCAAAAACCTATTTCAGAAGCCATTGTTCAGGATTTAACCAGTGTTTCCCACAGGAATCATTTGTGGCTGGTTCTTTTTTAGGCCAGCTTCACAAAATGTTTAATGGTGGAATGTTGGCAAGCAAGGAAAAAATGACCAAGCAGAAAAAAAATCAGTTGATATCTAACACTGTTTTCCCTCTACATCAGAAAATTTGTCTAGAGACTATCCAATTTTTTAAAAAAAATTCTAGCATTCTATCCATACCAATATTGTGTAGTAGAGGAACAGGAGTTGAAAAAGGTATTCACGTTTCTGGGAATATCTTTATCCATTCTTCCTCCAAGTAACAATCGATATTAGTTCACTTTGTACCGTTTGCAGAGAGTCAGGCTTAAGGTCACTGCCTCCTTGGGCCTCAACTCTCAACTCTAGATATTTGGCATTTGCTCCTTCGATAGTTGACACCCCACTTCCACGTTTGTGCTCTCTAAAACATCTCCCCTATTGCCACTAGAGGACTTTTCTGAACTTGATCTGATCTTACCATCCTATGTTTAAAATCCATCCGGGGCTTTCCATTGCAAGACCAAATGTACACTATTTTAAAAGAGCCTTCATTAAGCACTTTTCTACCCCTTAATCCTCCTCCTCTATATCTTTGCTGACCCACATTTGAAGTTTGAATGTTTTCTGAATATGCCTTGCTTCGCTCCACCTAATCTAAGGACTGACATCTTCTCCCTTGTGGTCCCCAATCCTCACTCCCACCCACATGCGGCGATGGACCCCCCACTTTCCTCCTTTTCCATACCATACTTGGGAAGCTCTCAGTCCTTCAAGATGTCCCCTTGGGGAGCCCATAGCAGGTTGCTGATCCTCCTGCCCCTGGGCTCTTCACAGTGGTAGCCATTTCCCTTCCACCAGTATTAGTGCCGAGAGCAAATATAGTGCCCTTTTCAGGACTTGATCACCAGAGCCTGGCCTGAGCCTGGGAGAGAGCCCAGTGCAGTTAATGGAGGGAAACAGAACAAGAGTTTCAGCTCCTTTACAGATCCTACCTCTTCAGACATAGTCAGTGAAGTAAGGTACATAGTGCCATAATTACTTCAGAGAGTGAAGATGTCATACTTTTAATTTTGAAGTTTCTCAAAGGTTTTGAGCCTCTGTTGTTTGCTTAGTGGGTGTTATTAACATTTTAAAGCAAAAGGAAGCACCAAATGAAGTGAGACCAGAAGACGGTCTTAGGACTGTTTAGTATAATAATTTTAAATATCTCATCAGTGTTTTGTGCCCTGGCTATTGAAAGTCCATCATTCATTACTGCACTTACCCTAGGCAGGCTTCGGGGGCTATTGAGAGATAAAGAAGGGCAGTCCAGCTAACTCACTCTTCCTACCTTCCCTTCTCCTGGCCACATTTTGCTTTGTTCTCCATCTAGTGACTGACAAGGAGAAGCATAGCAGCCGGTTTTTAATTCATTATCATATGGAAGGAGCTGGGGGAGGAGCAGTGACAGCCGGACCCACCAGGGCTCTGGGGGAGAGCTGCCTCTGCGTCACCCACTGGAAAATAGGGTGCATGTTGGGCTGGAGCTTCTGAGACAGGGAGTAAGAGAGCCTTCCGGGCAGATGAGAAGGCTGGCGAAGGAGGGGATATGTGATAACCCAAGGAAGACACTATAAGACAGTTTTTTTCCCCCTAATAGCTTTATATTTTTGGAACTGTGTTAGATTCATAGCAAAACTGAGAACATACAGAGATTTCCCACACACCCCCTGCCTCCACACATGTATGACTTCCTTCATTATCAACATCTAGCACCTTTGTTAAAATCAATGAACCTACATCGGTATGTCGTAATCATCCAATGTCCACAGTTAGCACCAAGTTTGAAGCTTGTGCATACTATGGGTTTTAACAAATGTATGGTCCATATATCAATTATATAAATGTTTCACTGCCTTGAAAATCCTCTGTATTCTGTTTATTCCTCTCTCCATCTCTGGCAGCCACTGTCCTTACTGGCTCCACAGTTCTCCCCTTTCCAGAATGTCACATGGCTAGGATGACACAGTCCAGAGCCTTTTCAGATGGCTTTTTTCACTTAGTGGTATGCATTTAAGTTCCCTCCATGTCTTTCCATGGCTTGATAGCTCACTTCTTTTTAGCATGGAATAATAATATTTCATTGTTTGGGTGTACTACAGTTTGTTTATCCATTCACCTCCTAAAATTCATTTTGGTTGTCCAGGTTTTAGCAATTAAGATCAAAGCTGTTGTAAACATTTGTGTGCAGGTTGTGTGTAGACAGAAGATTTCAACTCCTTTGGGTAAATATCAAGGAGTGTGATTGCTGGATTGTGTGGGAGGAACGTGTTCAGTTTTGAAAGAAACAACAACACCTCTTCCAAGGTGGCTCTTTTGTTTCACGTTCCCACCAGCAATGCACCTGTGTCCCTGTGGCTCGCAGCCTGGTCAGCATTTGGTGCTGTCAGGTTCTGGACATGGACCTTCCAGGAGGCATGCCGTGAGTAAGGCAGGATCCTGATGCTGATCTTGCAGTTGGAAGGAGCTCACAGAACTTTGCAAAGTAAGCGGGTCCTTCTTCTCATTCCATTTGCTACAGCCTTTCCACTCATTTCAGGCAGGAGAGCGGTTTGGACCTTTCCCTCTGTTCCTTGCTGCTTCTTGCCTCTGACAGGTCTAAATCTGGTATATCTCTTCACTTCCTTCCCCAGAGCACGGCCTTACCAAAAATTGAATTTTGCTGACTAACAATCCTCTAAGGCCTGATTTCACTATTATCTAAAAAGGAACACTTTTCTGACTCATCCGGGATTCAGACTCAAAATATGCCTTAGAGGGACTGACGTTGATTCTGGGTTGACAGAAACGGAGTTGGGTTTGGCCTTTCCTCCTGCAATATGTATTAGCTTTAATCTTGGATTTACAAATGTTTGGGTCCCGTCAAGCAACACCAACCTTCCAACAGCAAAAGGTTTCTGGCCTTGAGATTTGGTCCTTGTAACTGACAGTAACTACTCAGAGGCAATGTTTTAAAAATGTCATACACACACGCACTTCCCCACACGTGTGCACACACACACAAACACACACATATGTTAACAACACATATATATGTTAAACCTCCCTCTTTTCTATGCTAGAACTTTCTGGTTCTGATGTAATTTCTGGCAGAGTGTGAAGCACCCTTGCAGAAGCATTACAGGGTTTGCTTTGGAAGGTGGCCTCATAATAAAGGCAGCAGGACACACAGCTAGTCCTCACCAATGGAGGAGGGGAAGGACAGAGAATTCCAGGAGCTGTCACCAACACTCCGGGAAGACAGTAGGCCTTTGGATCTGAGAGGCTGTGTTCAGTCCCGGGTGTCCAGCCCAGGCTCTCCTGTGGAACAACGAGATGGTGTGAGCCCCGGAGGAAGGAAAGCAGTCAACCTCCCCATCATCAGCTGTCCACTAGCTTCCTGGTGCTGCCCCACCCACACAAGGAACCAGAGACCCCATGAGGACAGGCATTTACTCCCACACAGTTCTGGAGGCTGGGAGTCTGAAACCAAGGTGCGGGCTGGGTTGTGCCCCGCCCCCCGCCCCCCGCAGGCTCCGGGCAGAATCCTGCCCTTCTTTGGCTCTTAGCGGCCTCATTCTTGCCTCTGCTTCTGACATCTTTCTGTGAGTCTGTCTTCATACTGTCTTTCCCATTTCTACTAAAGACATGGGTTTTCCAAGGATTAAGGGTCAACGTACTCAGAATGACATCATTATAAACAATAAACCTACAATGACCTTTTCCCCTGAAAGGTCATATTGAGAGATACTGGGTAAAAGAAATTCTACATATAGGTACTGGGAGAAAGAGCTTCAACATATATTTCTGGGATACACAATTTAACCCATAAAAACTAACCAGCAAGTTTGAGAATCGTGGCTTAATTCATAGAGGCCTGTGGCTGGGGCTTAAGAGATCATCAGGTTAAGCACCTCCGATTCCCATCTCTCCTGCAGAGGTCCAGTTCTGGCATCCATAGAATGCAGTCATTCATCTTGATCTGGAATATATCTTCTCAAAGGGGCATGTGCTTCTTCAGGCTACCAGTTTTTTTTTTTTTTTTTTTTTTTTTTTTTTTTTTTTTTTTTGTGAGAGTTAGGCAAGAAACATTGAAGAGATTAGAAGTCTTCAGAAAATACAGTGAGCACAGCACAAAGTCACCTTGGGGACTTTATCTCATGACTGGTGCCTGGAGTCCAAGTGCAGAGATGCATCAGGCTGTCTGTTGCATGGCTACATTTTGAGAAGTGCTTGCGTAGTAGAAGAAAGAGCCAGGTAAATTCAAATTTAATTTGGACTTAAGGACTAACTAGCTCTGTGATCTTCAGCAGTGATAAAGTCATCTGAGCCTTTTTTTTTTCTTGATCTCCCAGAGTTTGTGATTCAGTCTGCATGGGATCTGAGAGTTTGTATTTCTAAGACATTCTCTATAAGATGCACTTCGAAAACCACCATTGAAGTGGATTCCAGTCCTCTTTACCAACTATGGCACCTTCTCCCAGCTAGTCAAAACAACTCAAGCTGATACTTTTTTGAGAAAAATGTCCCTCTGTCAAACACAGATTCTTTCTTCCAGATGAATAGAATGTGTGTTTTTTATACTGGAAATTCCACGTGGAGCTATATTGAATCTTGTCTCCACCTGAGAACACACCTTTGCTTAGCCCTTTCCCCTTCCTATTAATGTTTTTGAGGGAGACAGAGTCAATGGGATAGATGCCACATAGGTAGATAGACGACTGAGGATTTATCAGGGGAATTGACTCACATGGGCTGAGAAGTCCCATGGTATGCTGTTTCAAATTAGAGAAGCCGGAAGGCCCATAATGTGGCTCAAAGTCCAAAGTCCTCTGAACCAAGAAAACCAGTGGTGGAACTCTCAGTCCAAGGCCAAAGATCTGAGGACGCATAGGGGTGGGTGGGGTGGGTACTAGTACCAGTTCTGGAGAACAAATGGAGAACCTGGAATTCTATTGTTCAAGGGTAAAAGAAGAGTATCCCAGCTCTAGATACCCTTCTGACTGTCAGAGATGGAGAGAATAAATCCACTGTTCCTCTGGCTTTGTGTTCCATCTGGTTCCTGCAGATAGGATGCTGCCTGCCCACCCTGAGGGTGGATCTTCTCCACTCTGTCTCCTGACTTCATGCTGGTCCTGAAACATCCTTATAGGCATAATCACAAGTACTGCTTTCTGGATATCCCTTGATCCAGCTTAGATCACACCTAAATGGACACATCATTCCTCTGTCCTACTTCCTTCCCTCTCCTTGTCCTCAGGGAACCCTCTTAATGACTCATTTGAACAAACACTCTGACTCCTGGCTCTACTACTTAAACCAAGACAGATCCTGTTAGTATATTTGTCCAACTCACCTAGTATTTACAGGACCTCTGTGTTGGGCACTTGAGAAAATCTATGTCGCCTTTTCTCTGGTATCACATGCACCCTTTGCCTTGCAATCTGTGTCTGAATACATCTTACAGTTTTCTTTATCCTGGAGTATTGCCACAGTTTTACAGAAATCACCTTAAGAATCTAAAGCAAGACATCGACATCGGAGGGATTCAGAACTTCCAGCCTCATGACCATAAGGCCACCACACTGCCTACATGACCGTGTTCCAACTTGCTAGAAATTAAAAACTCTAGGAACTCTGCCCCCAAACAGCTCTCTAATGCTCCAGGTCTTCTGCTTGCTTCTCTGGCCTCTATGTTAGTCTCAGTTTAGTTCAGATGCCTTTTCTTTTAAGAATTCGAGGAGCTTTTCATGACTTCCCAGCCTAGCCTGGAGTCCCCACTGTGTTTTCTTCATCTACTATTCTTTAGTTTTTATTTTTTTTTTATTTGTTCTGATGAATTGTACATGACAGTAGAACACATTTTGAAGCATGACACGTAAATGGAGTGTGACCTGTCATTCTTCTAGTTGTACATGATGTAGAGTCACACTGGTCATGTAATCATATATTCATTGGTTAATAAAGTCTGATTCATTCTACTGTCCTTCCTTCTCCCATCCCCTCTCCCCTCCCTTCACTCCCCTCTGCCTAATCCAAAATGCCTCTCTTTTTCCCTAGCCTTCCCTCCTTGTTGTGAATTAGCATCCGCCTATCACAGAAAACATATGGCCTTTGATTTTGGAAGACTGGTTTATTTCAGTTACCATGATATTCTCCAGCTCCATTTCTAGCTTCTGTAAGAGCATGTGTCTGTTACCACCCCTGCCAGAGTCCTTAGTGTTATTTACCTTCTTCTCCTCAATCCCCAGAAAAGGTTCATTGCAAGTGCTCAGTCCTTTGGGTTATGCTATTGCTTTCACCACTTACCAGCTGTCTAATTTGAGGCAAGAGATTTACTTTTGCCTAACTTCAGTTTCCTCATCTCTACAGTGGGACTGATAATAGGATAGTTTTATGAGGTTTGATAAATAATGCAAGTGAAAGTGTCTGTCAGGATCCCTCTGACGACCATAAATGCTCACTAATCTCCATTTCCCCTCCTGTTGGCGCTCCATCAAATTCTACTCCCCCTCTGCTGTTCTCTTTGGTTTTCTACATCTTACTCCTTCCCAGTCCCAGCCTTCACCGCCTTCAGAGCTCTCTCCCTCTTCTGGTCTCTGAAAGTCAGTGCCTGTCAGGGAAAACACGGAGGGGGCCATAGAAAGAGGTGACTGGCTTTGGCCTGCACTCAACAGCTGAGAGTCTATTTGGCCTCTTCATTCCTTCTTCACTTCACAGCTTCCTCACTAGCCAGGAGCTCAGAGCTCCCATGCCCCTAGTGTAAGAAAAATAGAAGACTGTTCATTTTCAAATCTGGCTCTGTTTCAACCTGGTTGACTGATGTTGGGTACATTATTTTCTGGCTTCAATATACTTATAAAATGGTAATGGAAGCAGAAAAGAAATCTTGCAATGGTTTAAAAGCAAAATGGAAGAGCATGTTTGAGCTTGTCTAACAGGAAGTGACTTTCAGTAGTATATAGCGAAATAAAAAGATAAATACCATGTGTTATGGTCCATGCAAGATTGTTCATGCAAGAGGTAAAACCCTGAAGAAAATCCACACCAATGATAATGGAAAGGGAAAGTGGATTTCATGGACAAAATTATTAAAAATATTTCCATGTATCTCAAAAAAAATCTGTGAATAAAATACACCCATACAAAGTGCTTAGAAAAGCACGTGGACACAGATTTATAGTGACTTTTCTTAATGAATAAGTACTTTAGTAACCCTGGAGTTTTGACTCCATCCAGGCTTCCAGTCACTTAGTACACTCTTGCTAAGCAGATTTGAGGAGGAAATTTCTAAATATTTCTAGTCAAAGCTAGTAACTAACTTGGCTTAACAAAAAATGAATCAAAAACAGGAAGAAAGAAAGAAAGAAAGAAAGAAAGAAAGAAAGAAAGAAAACAAAAGTTGCTTTTGTTGCTTTTGGTCCTGAAAGTAATGTTATAAATTCCTGAGCAGGAGGAAACTTTTTTTTTTTTTCATGGAAACTGCATTTTTTTCATTTTCATGGAAACAATGAAGTTCAAGTGAATCATGATATCAACTGGGATTTCGGAAGAGTGAAGACATGCAGGCTGACGTTGGCTTTAGTTATAGAGAGAGAGCAGAAGAAAGGGGGAAGAACACACAGTTTGCTTTGGGAACAAACTGAGTTTGATTCTAGGCTTTGCTAAGGACTGGTTATGTAAAATCAGTGAGTGATTTTATCTGAAATTTGTTTTCCTCATGTAAAGAAGGAGTGTTAGCACTTGAAACTTTTGTATTAAGTGTTTTATATAATGCATCTAAAATAATATCTCAACATGCTGCCGATTCTATAAATAGGAGACATTGTAATCAAGCAATATGATTGGATGGTGAACCCAGCCAAAGCCATCTAGCATAAGTTTAAATTTTCCTGATCTCTACATTCTGGCAAATTACAAGGAACTTTCTAATCTGAGACAACAATAAACATGACAACCGACAGCAAAGGGCATTGGTACAAGATACAGAATAAAGGACGTGGGTGTTTGTCTGTGATGGGAAATGGGACTGCGGGCTCTGTGTGCAGGGCTTCTGGAGGGGCAGCACTAGGCAGGTGATGTGTGAGTGGAGGCCTGGAGGACGGGAAGAAGCCAACAAGGAGTGAGAGGGAGACCATAAGGAGGTGGAACAGGTGTGCCCAAGGCCCCGAAGCTAAGGCTCCTGATGTGCTCTGGAAACTGAGCACATGTAGCAGGAGTACATTAGGTTCCTGGAAACATGACTCATATAAGGCTCAGATGAAAACCAGTGGAGGCCTTTTAAGTAAATGGACTTAATCTATGTACTTATAGGATCACTCCCAGCTTTGTGGAAAGGGCGTGGACAATGCAAAACTGATAGCAGGGAGACCCCTTAGAGATTGAATGCATTAGAACGGGCCAGAGGACAGAGGGCAGGAACCATGGCTTGACCTAGGGAAGTGGTGGTACTGGAGATGACGCCCACCCCTACCTTTTCCTTTAGAAATGACCAACGATGCTTCCTGGATTTCCAGTTTGAGTAGCTGAGTGGATGGTGTCACCAATTAATAGGACAAGGGAACACTTGAGATGGGAAAGTTTTCAAGAGGTTTTAGGGGAAAACTAAAAGTTCAGTATTGGATATGCTAACTTTGAGACGCTGTGAGACAAGGTGGAACCATTAAGGAAACAGCTGGATGTGCAAGACCCAATTCTGAGAAGAGAGATGGAGGGGATAAGGCTTTGGGGATCATTAAAACAGAAAGTCCCTGTGACTATTCGAGATGCCCTAGGCCTGTGAGGTAGGCTCAGCTTAAGCCCAGGAAACACTGACTCCTAGCAGCGAGGTAGAAAGGAAGAGGCAGCATTTGAGAGTGAGGGTTGGGAAAGAGAGACCGGGATCGTGGAAGCCTAGAGGGGAGAATATGTCAAGAAGATTCAAGAAGTCGGGGAGATTAAGATGAGGGAAGGCTTGAAAACACTGGGTGACCGAGATGGTGAAAGGAAGAATTTCAGTGGAGTCTTCCTGGGGGAGACGAGTGGCTATACAATGAAACCAAGCTTAGGAGAGGAGTGCAGGAGAGGTTTGGTTGTGCAAGGGGTGAAATGGGAGGCATCTGGAGGAGACTGTGGTTTGAGGGTGGCTTTGTGTTTCTTTGGTTTTTTAAGATGGTTAAAACTAGACAAGTTGGTAAACTGTTAAGAATGACCATGAATAGAGGAGGAGGGCATGGTGGTACCAGAGATGGAGCAGAGAAGCAAAGTCTTGGAAAAGGGAAGAGAGGACGAGATGGCATTAGTTGTTGAGGAATTGACAGTTCAGAGTGAGGACAGTGAGTGCATGACACAGGTGGTGTGGAACTAGTCACAGAAGAGGAAGGATTCTCCTTCAATGACTGGGCTCTGGTACATCAAGCTGTCTACATTCTGACCCTTTTTGTGATAACCTACTGTGGGGTTTGCATGGTTGTTTGAGCCTGGAGACAATTTGTCTATCTTGGATTCCTGGGCTCGAGAGCAAGCAGGTTGCTGATTATATCCTCAGCACAGGTCAGCCACACATGTTCCTTCTGAGCTTGCAAAAATCTCCATGCTTTGAGGCTTTTAGTACCTCTGGGCATTTACCTACAGAAAAGTTCTTTCTGTGATGTTTTGAACTTGTACTAATACCAGAGTTTAAATTTCCTGATAGGGTTTGGTTTCAAAGCTCATATATAAGAACATGACTTTTGGGTGTTGTGGTCCATGCTTGGAATCCAGAGACTCGGGAGGCTGAGGTGGGAGGATCACAACTTCAAGGCCAGCCACAGAAACTTAGTGAGGCTCTAAACAACTTAGCAAGACTCTATCTCCAAATAAAAAAATAAAGTGCAGGGGACATAGCTCGGTGGTCAAGTATCTCTGGGTTCAACCCCCTGTATAAATAAACAAAAAGAAAAAAGAACAACACATATTTGAATTATTGCTTCTGAAAATTCCCTAAGTCATTCAAATCACAGAGGAAGCATAATGTAATGAAACATCAGATTTGATAAAGCTTGGATGGTTGAATTGGATTCCTGGATCTGCAGTTTGCAAGCTGGAGTGAGAACATTTGAGCTCTATTCTTCTCACATCTAAAATAGTTTCAAGTAGATGTTAAATCAAATGTGTTTTGTAGACTATTAAATATTCCCGAAATATCCCAGGGCTACCAGGAGGCCAACACAGGCATTGCCTGTCTGTTTCACTGTGATGTCATTTGCACTGATTGTCCAAGAAACTGGTGGTGCTAGGCTGTCTTGATAATTTCCTCATTTGTCACCATTACACACTTGCAGGACAAAAAATAGAAATGCTAATTTTATTTACGAATGGCCTTGCTATAATAGTAGATACAATTAATGTTATAAACCTCAATCTGAGTCCACTTGAAAGTTGTTTTTTTTTTTTTTTTCTGTTTTGGTAAATGGGAAGTATGCGTAAAACTTTTCTTATTTATTTGGGGGAGGTACTGGTTATTGAACTCAGGGGCACTCAATCACTGAGCCACATCCCCAGCCCTATTTTGTATTTTATTTAGAGGGCGTCTCACTGAGTTGCTTAGTGCCTCGCTGTTGCTGAGGCTGGCTTTGAACTAGCAATCTTCCTGCCTCTGGAGCTACTGGGAGTACAGGCTTGCACCACGGTGCCCCGCCCTACTTAAGCATTTGTGTTGCAGACTGAAACACAATGATTATCTCTGGATGACAATTAGTGGTATTTTTTTGTTTCAGTTGTGAGCTAAAATAATCATTTGTCTTTCACGGAACATCACTTTTATTTCAAAGAACATTGAATCGATGAATATTGCCTATTTGTACTTGGGGATTTGGCAGATATTGTCTCACAAATGAACAAAGTAAGCCTATTACTTCAAGGAAAACAACTAATACCATTTGTTACCAGTGATATAACTCAAGTTTTCTTGTGAAAATCAGAGTTTTGGAAAACTTAGGCCCATGAGCTTGATAGCTTCCCAATACTTAAGGATGCTGCTGATGAGGTTATGTATGTACTGCTGATGACTATAATTTCTTCTGATATTGTGAAACGCAATACGTTTCAACCCTTGAAAAACCTGCAGAACTTGATGGGCACCTACTGTTCAAATGATCAATGCATGGGGTTTAAAACATAAAGCATGGGTGAAAGATCTGCTTGAAATGTAATGTAGACCCATACGTTTAGTGTACAAAATGATTAGTGGCATGGTTTCAGATTCCCAGTACAACTAATCTGCCAGAAATTACCACTTGCCAGTTTTGGTATATCAGAAGAGAATCTTTACTATTATGTGAGGAGGATGTTAAAATTTCCTTCGCTTTCCAATCACATTTCTAGACTCATCCAGATTTTCTTTACATACTTGAGCCAAAATGATAAAGCACAAGACTGAATGCAGGAGTAGAAGTAAGAACTCAACTGAATTCTAGTAAGCAGCATCTTCAGGAGAGTTGATAAAGCAATGCCATTCTTCACACACTCAAAAAAAAAAATTTCCTGTTATTTCTTGAAAAAAGAATATTTTTTAATGAAATGCTAATGTTACTTAAATATTTAAGTTAATAAATGCACATTATAACCTTTGCATTTTTAATTTCTAATATGTTATATTTTGATAGACAGAATCTACACAAACTTAAGCTCTTCAGGATCCTCAGATATTTAGAGAGCAGACATTTTCTTGAGACCAAAACACTCTACCTAATTCCCGGGTTGTTTGAAACCTATAGAGGTCAGTGTTTGAAAAACCCTTAGAACAGGAGCTGACATATTGTAGGTGCTACATGAACCTACACAACGTGGCACAACATTATTTTTGGTTAGATATAATGAAAGGCATGAGAGGTGGGATGCTTCAGCATATTGCAATAATATCATGTCTTCCCAGACCAAAAATCTCTACACTCTGACCCTTTTATGATAAGCTACTGTGGGTCAGCATGGTTGTTTACGGGGAAGCATGAGCTCGTAGCATGGGATAATGGGTGGAAAAATCTGATTTTTGAGTCCCTCATGTTTGCTTTCCTCCTTTTACACTTGCCTCCAATTTTTCGCCCCTGATTGTGGGTTTAATTTGAACTAAGTAGAAGTAGATCTTGTGAGACTGCATTCCAATCATGCTTCCAGGCATCAGGAGTTAGATGATTTATAAGACCTAGGATTTTCCCGCAGGAAAAACCAGAGGGAGAAACAAAAACATGTAGCAATAATTACAGTCATGTAGAAACACAGCATTTAGATGAACAAGCACATGCAGGTGGGAAGAGGCACGTGCCTCTGGATGGGAAGAATACTTGAAAAGGAGTTTCCTTTAATTAAATTGTAAAGACCAGATAGAATTTGCTAATTAGACAAGACAGCAGTGTATCTGAGAGAGCTTACAACATGGCATTAAGACCTTGAAGACTGTAGGCGTTAATTTCATTTAGAGTGGAGAATGTCTCTGGGGGAGAAGTGGAAGGTGAAGGTGGTCAAGTGTGTGGGTAGGAATTGGAGCCAACGTGTCTCCTGCCTGCTGGAGACCTGGTGGCAGGTGGCAGGTGGTGATCATACTGACCATCTTCTTTCTTGCTGCCATCCTAGAAGCTGGCTTCTTTCCCCAAGGCCTGGACCACTTTGATTACATCTTCTTAGCTGTCCCTAACTTAGTTGGTGGTGTCAATGTCCAACTCTGCAGTTTGGACCTGGCTCTGAACCCCTGGGCCATTCTAGACTTGACATTTCAGAACGCCCCTGACCCTGACAGTGCACAGGTAGTGGACAGGGAGACACACCAGAAGAAACGCCTCAGGCACAGAAGGTTTCTGAGGAACTTCACAAAAGAGGCCACCAGGGTCCAACACCCAGAAGAAGTGAGGGAGTGAATGCGAGAATTTTCTGGAAGGAGAACTGATGAAAAATTACGGCCGGATGTGACTTACATCCACAATCAGAAAATTGAAGCTTTTTTTGTTTTAAATTTAATGCTTGAGAACAAAATGATGGCACTTAGCAAGACAGGGAATCAGTATACTTGAATGTTGTTGATTTTAAAGTAAGTTTGGCTTATTATTATTGTTATTATTATTATTATTATTTTTAGTCTTCTTAGTGGAAGTGTCTGCATCTGTCTTTCCTTCTTGACTCCCTGAATCCAATGAGCATAAAAAAAAATTATGGTGCCACATTCCTCTGTAACAAGCTCCAGGGCAGCACCCTGGGGACTCCATAGGTTGCCCTCTCACAGCTGGACTCCCCTCTCCTTTTTTTTTTTTTAACTAACACACACAAAAGTTAATTTTAATTAGAAATAAAATATGCAACAAACAAAACAAAAATACTTAATTACATATAAATCAGCCAAAGAACTCATAATACATAAAAGATCACTTGATATTTATGACAATAAAAATTGTGCTTAAATATACCAATCAAATTGAGGAGTACCACACACAATCTAAGTCTCCATCACAAATGTGCATTTTATGTCATACACCAAAATAATGTATGAAAACAATCAGTGAGGGAATGAAATATAATACAAGACAATTTTAATTATTTACAATAACTACTTTTAACCGTCTGACACTGACAAATGTGACAAGTAAGTTTTATAAGACAAAGTGACTGCATTCTTTACCATATAAACTCTATAGTATTAGGAGATCTGGCTTCAAAGACAGCTTTTTCCAATGAAAATGTATAGATTTTTAACATTTCAATCAACCTCTCTATTTGTCATTTTCCTTGTCTATAAAATTGAAAACATAAAACATACATCTAATAAAGTTATTAAAAATTTAACATATTTGCTTTAAAGTTAAGTGTTTTCATAAAGTAGGGGAAATTAAATGTAAATTTTTAAAATTATTTTTTAATTCATTATAGTTATATTCAATATTGGGGTTCATTTTGACATAAGCATATATGCATTTAATATAATTTGCTCCATTTCAGTCCTCAGTATTTCCTCTTTCCATCCCCTGTCCCTCCCCTGTTCCTCTTCCTTTAATTTCCTGTTCTTCTTTTAGCCAGAATTAGGCAGATAGGCAAGGGTCAAATCCAGAGAATGGAGGGATTGAAATGTCAATGCCTTCAGAGCCCTTCCTCCACCTTTATCAGAATGACTTGTCCCTGCTCCAACCTGTTGCTCAGGTAACCTGTCCCAGGGATTGTCCCTCCCTACGGGGAGTTGTTAATTATGCTCCCTTCCAGCCCGGATCACTCCACCTTGCCCCTCTGGCCCATCTGCTTCTCACCTATTGGCCATCCCACGGAGCATCTCCTGGTTTACAGAAGGAGAGAGAAGAGGGGAAGAGAGCAGGAGAAGGAAGGAAGCCTAGGACATATAAAAAGGCGGAACACCCTCACTTCTGGGGATACCAGCTATGGCCCCGCTCCTTCCCAGGAGAAGTCTGTTATCTATTTTGAAATAAGCCCTGCTTTATATGCCTGCCTCCGCATGCTTCTCTAATGCTATAGTTCAACACGTGAGGGAGCAGGACTGTAGGTTCACTTTCTGGGGGAGGATGCCTGCTCAGGGGACAGCATTCTGAGAACTGCTCATCTCAGCCTCACAGTAACTCATCTCTTGCCACCACGAGGCCTGGACAAATGCTGTGGTCTTTATAATTCTGCTTATTCAAGCAGCAGAGGGGGAGTCCTGTGGTCCAGTGAGTGGGACCCGCCAGTACTCCAGCCTTGGGCCTCTCTCCCTGGGAGGAGGATGGAACTGTTCTAAGCCCTTACAACCAGTATAAATTACTTTCAGCAAGCTAAGGTCAAAGGCAGGGAAAGAATAGAAAGTGACAACACTCAGGATTTATACGGCCCCTTTACTACAAGGAGACCAAGTACTTCAAATATATGATCTAATTTGCCCTCCTCTGATCCCTGGGAAATGGAGGGCTTGTGGGGGAGAGGGGAGTGATTAGAGTCAGATAGGAAGGCTTTGGTTAGCAACCTTGAATTATCAACGAGGCAGCATGGTTTCTTCTCTTTCCGTTTCTTAAAGAAAGTGAAGCTGGCTGAAATTTCCAAAATGGCTTCTAACCTTTTTGTTTCCATGATGAACTTGGAGAAGGTGCTGGAAGATGTTCCACATTTAGTGGGGCACCTTTGACTATATTTCTGGGGGAAGTGATGTGCTAATTCCAAAAACTATGTTAATTATCAGGATAAATAAACAAGGAAACTATGATGTGAAGAAATATATGATAAGGTCATTCCTAAAAAGAAATTTAAATATTGAAGATAAATAATTATGTCTGGAATAAATGCCCAAGATTGATGTTCATACATTTGCAACTGCCGTCTTAATATCCGAGTCTCTTTCGTGAATGAGGATTCCATTTCCTGCTGATAACACATATCTCTGAAGCCCAAAGTCATGCAGAGAGTTAGAACTCTGACCTATTCCACATTTTCTACACCCCTATCTTGGTCTCTGTATCAGTTGAACTGGTCTCTGCCTTGTCCTCCCTCACCCACCATATGCACAAAAGGCAGCAGAAAATGGTAGAAATAAACACCATAAAAGCAGTGAAAAGGTAAAAGGATTAAGGGAAATGACAACAGGAGAAGAGATTACAGGAATTAATGTTTCCGTGTAGCTTTGGGCAAAGGTGATAAGGGGTGGGGTGACTATTTACAAGCTGCACAAGGCTGTCAGGGGAAGATTTGGGGATCTCAGAACAGAAGATGGAAATTCCGCAAAGTCACCTGGGAGAAGATCAGGATGAAGACAAGGGGATCATTCAGCCTGGTAGCCCAGAGCAATGAAAGTGAGCTTGAAGGCAAGGCAGGTGCCCTAAAGGCACCCATGAGAGTTCAGAAATGTGCTTTTAACCTTCAAATGAATACTCTACCAAAGATAGAATGCGTGGAGTGAGTTGACCCAGGGGAGATTATAAACCACAGAAATGCTGCGAAGGGACTTCTTGCACTTCCTGTATGTAGCTGGTGGAGGTGGGAGTGAAATTGTTGGGGTTAATTTCTGTATGTAGCTGGTGGAGGAGGGAGTGAAAGTGTGGAGTCACTTCCTGTATGTAGCTGGAAAGGTGGGAGTGAATGTGTGGGGGTCACTTCCTATATGTAGTGGGTAGGACCTGTATCTGGTGGAGGTGGGAGTGAAGGTGTTGGGGTCACTTCCTATATGTAGCTGGTAGAGATAGGAGTGAAGGTGTGGGGGGTCACTTCCTGTATGTAGTGGGTGGGAGTGAAGGGGTGGAGGTCACTTCCTGTAGCTAGCTGGTGGAGGTCGGAGGGAAGCTGTAGGTGGGTCACTTCCTGTATGTAGCTGGTGGAGGTGGGAGTGAAGGTGTCAGTTCAGGTGAAGATCCTGGGGCTGGTGCCAAGATTCTAGCAGGTGGAGTGTTTAACGTTCTGGGGCAGCACTGACTGGGCTCACTGGGCTCCACATGATACGCAGCTATTCTGTAAGCTTTTATGAAGGATCCTACACCCGAGTGACAGAGAGGGCTGTCAAACATTTGCTTGGAGTCCTACTATTTCAGACAGTCTTGACATACAGGCTGATGTATGGTATTTATTTAATAAACTTCCTAATCTATTCCAAATTGTTATCACAGCCTTAAGTCACTCTTTATTACCAATTGTGTCATGGCATTTATTTATGCCTAGCTATGGATACTCAGGTGACTAAGATCCTCCCCGGCCATCTAAATCTGAGGCTTGAAATGTAGCTAACTTTATTTTAAAGAGCAAACTAATGATTGTAAAATGTCATTAGGCAGGAATTTGGGACGCTGAGTGGAACAGGCTGTGAGTATCCGCATGAGGCTCAGAGATTCTGTCCTGACCGAGTGTAGCACAGCAAAGCCTGGGACCTGAGTCTGGAATCTGGGTGGTACTCTTCTCACCAAACCATCAGGCTTTCTTTCTTTTTTTCTTTCCACTTCTTTCATGTGTGGTCTTTGCTTGTTTAACAGGGGAAATTTAACAGTAAATATAAAATGCTCCTTAAATACCATAGCCTTACTTAGTTTTTGGAACCATGGCTCCCAGTATTTATTAGTGCTTAGTGAAAATTGTAATTTTCATTTTGAAATCAAAACTACCCCATTCAATTCACAACACCATCCATGTAATTGCTCCATGGCATTATCATTACTGAAGAAATATGTGGCTGTACTTAGCAACTAGATGCAAAAGATAAGCGTGTGAATGCAGAACATTCCCTGAAGCCAGCTGCATTGAATGGAGGGCTCTATTAAATGCGGGTCCTGTTAGAACTAGCAATGAGAATCAAAGAGAACTGCACTCAGTAAGTAAATGTAGTCCTACCTCATTTCTTGAAATTACACAAAAACCTGGTTGTTAAAATAAATGCATGATGATTTAAAGACAATGTTTGTAAAACAGTGAAACAGTTTAAACTAGTAGTGATCTTTAATGAAATGAATTCAACTATGAACTAATGCAGATAATTTCAGGAGAAATTAAACTATGGATATCCAAATGTTTTATAAGACAAATTTGATGTTGTAGAGTTAAAAGGTTAGAGAACCTGATTTTATAAAAAGAAATTACAAGAAGCAAAGCAATTACCAAGGAAGTTTATAGCCTGTGGTAATCACAGTTGGATTTTGAGTGAGACAAATTACCTCTGAGCATAATAAAGTTATTACAAATGTGTGTGTGTGTGAGACTAGTTAGAAAATGTGCATTCTTTAATGAGCCACACGTGAAACAAAACAAATACCAACAGAGGTGTGTGCCTGAAAGCCTTTTCTCTTTACTGTGCACTGTTCTGTTTCTTGCTTTTTTTTTTTTTTTTCTTTTAGGAATGTCCCAAGAAGAGCAGGGGTGGCTTTGTTCTCCAATTTTCTGAGACGTATTTCTTACTGGTGAGCTCAGTTGAAGCAACTGACAGCAGAAGACCCTACCTGTTCCTCTTATAGTAGGATATGGTTCTTTTAACTAAAGGCTTGTAGGTCAACTGAGCAGAAATATAGATGAAACTCAGGCTCAGAACTGAAATCTGTTCATGATACCAAATGACACAAATGTATAATATTCCTTTATTACAAAAGGATACCTATGATATCTATACCTCAGATCCTCCAATGAGAGTTTTGGGAATACCTTTAACTGGATCTAGTTGGAAAGTCTTTTCTGTTCTGGTTTTGCTTGTCATCTGGACTTTGGGTTGACATATCTTGCTTTGCCTCCATCAGCCCAGTTTGGACAATGCTCATGATTTCAGTATGGACTGCAGATGATTTTTGTCTCTCCAATTAGAAAGCCTCAAATGTAGAGTTTTTCTCAACTGGTCAGTTGAGTTCGTCACCCTTCTTCCACTGATGCAAATGGAAACAGTGATCTGAGGTTGCTCTTCCTTCCTGGGTGGATGAGCTGTACATGCTGCAAAGAAGCCAACTTTTTGGTGCTGTTTTGATGCAAAGAATTTTATAAAGCTTCTTGACTTCAGGTAAGGAGACAATAAGTGCAAGGGTGAGGGCAGCTTAGAAAAGTTTATGCCTACTTCCTTTATGCCATAAAAAGCTATAGATATAGTGAGATCTAGTATGTTCTAGGTGGTTATGGGTGTTCAGTATATAAAACAGGTCCTGAAAGAGCCAGAAACTCAATAAATATTTGCTTAGATAATGAATAATAATGATATTTTTGCCACCAATGACCACATAGTAAATGACTAGGAATTGTCCTCATTCTCAAAATACAGAATAGAACAAGTTAAATAAATATGCAAGTTTATAGCCATAACATATTCTAGAAACATTGCAAACATTTCCTCTGATTATATCAGCTAGATTTACAGGAATGCCCAATTATCTTGCTATGGTTTGGATCAGTGTCTACTAAAGATCCATGTGTTAAATGCTTGGTTCCTGGATAGTGAGATTAGGAGGAGGAGTTGGGGCCCAGTGGAAGTCCTTAGGTCATCAGAGGTGATCTGATGGGACTGTGGGAGTCTGACCTCTTCCTTTTCCCTTTTGGCTTCCTGGTTGATGATATGAGTGGATTTGCTCTTATACATGCTTTCCACCATTGCTATCCTGCATGACCACCAGAGACTCAAAGCAATAGGTCTGCTTTAAGACTGGACTCCCCAAAACTGTGGGCCAAAAGAAGCCATCTCTCTTCCTGAGTTAATTATCTCAGGTATCTCAGCAGAGTGATATAAAGTTACCAACATACCTCTTCATGGAAACTTGGCTATTTAAAGTATTTTTAATGACTTAAGTGGTCACTTACCCAGATCACGAGTGTTAGAAAGTTGAAATCTCTGATCACCTATCTTAAAAGTGATTATAAACTGGGTGTAGTGGTGCACACCTGTAATCCCAGGACTAGGGAGGGTGAAGCAGGAGGATTGCAAGTTGAAAGCCAGCCTTAGCAAATTACAGAGGCCCTAAGTAACTTAGTGAGACTCAAAATTAAAAAAAAAAATAAAAAGGGTTTGGGGTGTGGCTCAGTGGTTAAGCACCCCTAGGTTTAATCGCAGGTACCAAAAAAAGAAAAAGTAATCATAAATACTGTGAAACCATCTACAGTCCCCTTAGTCAAAACCTATGTGGGTAACAATTAGAAATAAGTGTACTCGAGAAGTGTACTTGGGAAGACTGACTTCCCTCATCAAACTTGCAACAAAATGCGCAGGGAGTGTTTGAAGAGTTAGCAGGAGCCGTTGCTAAAATCCTAGAATTAAAAAAAAGAAAGGTGATAATTAAGTGAATGTTATTAATTCATTTAAAAATGAATAATAGGGCTATTTTAGTCAAAAGTTACCTGATTTTATTAACACTTACATAATTTTATGTGTTCTTTTCCAGCAAAGAATCAACGAGAGGAGGAACTTAGAATACGCTGCTGACCGTCTCTCTGGCTGTGTTGTGACGAGCGGTGCTGCTTTTGTATTTCTAGGGCAATGTTCCTGTCATGGAGGAGCTGCAAGGAGACCCATCTCAGTTCCCAAAGATCCAAAAGTCTTTCCACAGCGAGGGGATATCTGTTTCTGCAGTGCCTCCCTTCCTGGGTCCCTTCCTGATTGCCAGCTCCTTCTCCCCCTGTGGTGGACTCACTGATGCCTGCAGCTCGAAGTGCAGCTTCCCATTAGCCCATCAATTATTGGAATTGATTGGCAAGTAAGTGCTCTGCATAACGGGGGAGGAAATGAGATTCTATGGATTTCCATGTTTGTAAAGCAGTTGGGTTTGACTCCTGCCTGGATGAACCACCTGCTCATTTTGCATTTCTCCTTCCCAGGGCCTTGAAGGACAGGAACATCTGTTCATCCTCTCACTGGGGCCCTGACCAGCTTGTCCTAGCATGAGTCTGGGCTGCTTCTAAAGACTCTGATGCCTCATTTTCAAGTTTCTCTCATGTTTCCTCTCCTAGTTTGTTTTACTCAGCTTTTTTGCCTCTGTGACTAAAAGATCTGACCAGAACAATTTTAGGGGAAGGAAAGTTTATTTGAGGGCTCATGGTTTCAGAGGTCTCAGTCCATAAGAGGCAGGCTCCATTCTTTGGGGCTTAAGGTGAGGCAGGCATCATGGTGGATGAGTGTGGTGGAGGGAAGCAGCTCACATGACCATCAGGAATCAGAGAGACTCCACTCTTCATCTATGAATATATACCCCAAAGCCATGCCCCAATCCCATAGCCTCCAGCCACACCCTAAGGGCGTTCAGTTACCACTCAGTTAATTCCTATCAGGGTATCAATTCACTGATTGGGTTAAGACTCTCACAACCCAATCATTTCTCCTCTGAACCTTCTTGAATTGTCTCACATGTGACCTTTTGGGGGAGAACTCACATACAGACTATAACATAGTTCAAGCATATTTCTCCTTGTTGAAGAAGTTTCCTCTTTTGTTGAGCCTTAAATAATGTGTAGGGGATAACCGGAGAGAGGAGTAGGAAAGAAGAGGACAGGGCTGCAGGATGACTTTCCTGAGCCCTGCTTGTTATTGTGGACACCTTCCACCACAGACATTTCTCCATTTATCTGCATATGTGCGTGTGTGTGTGTGTGTGTGTGTCTGTATATCTTTCCATAAATCAGTCTCTGACACACACACACACTGCAATCTTATATGCCTGGAGGCATAACAGATGAGAATAAAATAAGGAACATGAAGAAATGACAAAGGTTTTATTATTTTATATGTTCTCCTGACCATTGTCTCAGGGAAATTTCAAAAGTGTCCTGTGAGTCAGGGCAAGATGCAAGACTCTATTATAAATGCACAAGTTTGTTTTTTTTAAAAAGGGAGAGAGATCTGGCTAATCCTACCCCGAGGACCTACTCACAGTTTGGTAAACATTTAAAGAGCGTTTCATGGGGCCTTAGAGCCTGCTGCACTCAGAGGGAGGCACTTTTATGAACGCTGCATATGCTCTGAATTGATAAGGACAAGGTGTGCAGACCAGCATCTTGACACTGTGTCCCTAACTAAAAGGGGAGTGAGCCCGGATTCTGGCCTTCTGTTTCCATAGTGCCCTGACTTACATTACTGTCCCCACACCCGGGTTTGCTCACGTGGTGGAAGTCCAGGCAGCCCAGGTGTTTCAGCTGCAGACTTACATAGTGCACTGTGGGTGTCTTTCTGGACATTTCCAGCAGCAGTTAGTTTGCCTTCACAGTGATTCATGAAGAAAGGTGGGGCGAGGGATGTCCTCTCCATTAAAGGGGGTAACTTTTGCAAAAGCCTTTTGCTTAACCTCACTAGCTGGGATTGGAAGTTGGTCGTCTCCATTCTCATGGACACAGCTGGGTTGGAGACAGGGTCTAGAATTAGGACCAGGAGGCTTTGGAGTCAAAGCCCATCCAAGGCACAGTTTGGTGAGCTGACATTTGCAGCCTGTCCTTCCCCGGCTTCTGCAGGTGGACCACAGGGAAGTTTTGTCCTTTTCACATTGGAGGCTGTGGAGGAGTGTGAGCCCCATTCCACCTTGGTCCTCCCCCCTCCCAGTCAGCGTGGCCCTGTCCACCTCTGCTCATGGGATGGGATAGGAACTAGAAGAACGTGGGGGTGTGTTAGGGTCTGTAAACAAGTCAAGATGGCGCCTGGCATTTTGCCAGAGGGAGTGGTTTGAGAAGTAATGCCAGTGAGCCATTAAGATGATAGAGATTCCTTAATGACTGACTGCTGTGTCTAGATTATGTCAATTAAGTTAAGCTGTGTGTAATCATTAAGCTGATGATTCCTTATTGGTTGACTGCTGTATCTAGTTTGTTAATTAAGTTAAGCTGTGTATTCAGTTATGTATATATACCCCTCCTGTCCTACAATAAACGGCTCCCACTCCTGCTGTATCAACCTTCACAAGTTGCTCGTCACCCCCCGGTTAGTATGCTGCAGCCAGACTGAGGCAGGGGTGGAGGCCTGACCACCACCTCCTGTCTTCACCCAGAACTCAGGTTCTCCTAGGTGTCCCTCCACCTTGCCAGCCCACTCCCACCCTGAGCAAGTGTCCCTGATCTTCTGTGCCTGTCCCTGCTGCTCACGGGTCTGTGCACCTCTCACTTTCCCAGGGAGGGCACCCAGATGGGCTCTGACACTGTGACCAAGGCTTCTCTGCATTGGAGGGCATGGGGTCCACTTACATCCCCCTGGAGGGCATCTCCTTCCTGGGGGATAGAGAGGAGAATGGACTTATGGCATTTTAGTGCATTTTTATTTGTCAGGAAACAATAATTTTGCTTCATTCATATAATAGAGGAACTCGAAAGGTTTGTCAGTTTGGTCACAGTGTTTGAAAGGTATATTAGAAGCAGTTTTGGCTCCGGGCAGGAAAACATGTTTTGACAGTTTAGAACTGAATCAAACCTGCAAACAGGGATGTCCCGAGCCTCGACTTTTAAAAATGATTTACTTCTGGGTGGAAAAATGTGAAAAGATTGCAACATCTTTTCTCCTCATTTTTTTGATCCTAGAAAATGAAAAGCTGTAACTTTTAGGGTCCTAAAATAAATAATTAACCTCAAACTACACTCAAAATTTGTGTCATATTTCAAATGGATGCAATCAGTTGATCTAGTGATGCCTTTGGGACTAACATGGAATTTTAATTCACAGTAGGGCAAAATGTATTTTGCTGATGGTTCAATCTTAAGGAAAGATGTGCAAGTGTGAAGAACAAGGGATTCAAAGTCAAGATAAGGACTTTATTGGCTAAGCCTGTCCTTCAGGGAAAACTCATTTGTCCTCCCTGGGTCTTAGTGGTTTTAACTGAGAACACTGATGTCTGCCTCAAACACTTGTGAAGATTAAATGATATAACATATGGAAATTTTCTAAAGCCTAAAATATAAAATGTTTACCCTTTAAAAAAGCAGAAATATTGGGGGTTTAAAATCTATAAACTGAGGTTGATAATTCTCTGGTCTTTAATGAATCGATTCAAAGGTAATTGAGAAAAAAAAAAAACATCCTGTGCTTTTTTTTACCCTGTTTTGTTCATCATCGAATCATATAGTTTAATATTTTATGTCAATGGAGAGTGCTTTTTAAACCTCTGCATTGGGGGATAAAGACATCAGTATGAGAGATAGCGGCGTCTTGCAGGTAACCTGGTTCAAAAGCCCCTTGATTAGTGTGTGCATTGACGCCCAGAGAGGGAGAGACACTGGCCTCAAGTGGCCGGCTTGCTCTTAGTGACTCAGGTCACCAGTGTCCATCTCTGGCTCTTCCACCCCACAGTTCAAAGTCCTGTGGTTCTGCAGAGGGCAAGAGCCAGCTGACGTCAACGTGAGCTGAGGGCTGCACTTCCTTGGGGGTGGACGGGAATCCCTGGACTTTTCTGACCCTGCCTTTGCTGCCTCAGTTGCCTGTGTTTGCTCTTTCCAGGGTTATTCTGTGGTGAAGCTTTTGTCACAGAAGGAACATTCCAGCTCCCAACTAGCTGATCATGCTTGGAGGAGCCCTGTAAGCCATTTATATCTGCCCAAACCCGAGGATCTGTGCAGGGGTTTCTACTGAGTCTTAAATAAAATAGTTATATAAAGCATATAAAGCATACAGTACAATGTTTGATAATGGTAGATTCCATCATTTGTCTTTTGATGGAAGGTTTTCAGTTTCCTCTAAGTAAATCTTCTACGAAGGAATGACTTGCTCTTAGGATAAAGGAGATTTTTGTTTGCTTCCCATTTTTGTTTTTGTACCTGAAACTGAAGATGTTAAATATTCTCAGAAGAAATGCAGAGGACATTAGGGGTTACCTTCTTGAACTCTCCATCTCCCACTGACCATGTCAAGTCTCACTTAGGTCCCTGAACACAGGCAAGAGTCCCTGGCTGACCCGTGCCAGGCTATCTCAGGGTCCTGCAGCACTCAGGAAGTGCCTCAGATTTTCTCTTCTTGATTGAGAGAAATTTCTCATTGGCCTCTAGGGCATTTTAGCAGGCAGGTGAGTTTCTTAAGTGCTTGCTGACAGTCCTCTGATCACAGGAACAAAGTCATAATTGTACTGAAAAGGTCCCTGAAAGCGAATTTCTGAAACGTGTCCCCAAACATCCTGTTCTTATGGCTAATAGGCTCCATTCAGGGTTTCTTCCAAATGACTAATGGCCTTCACTGTGTCTGCCTTGCTCCACTCTGATACTGACAGATGGAAAGGAAATGTCTTAGAGCCAGACACAGCCATTAATGCAAGATGATTGCTCCTCTACTTAGAAAGGACAGAGATGCTGTAAAATCCATGCCCAGAGTTTGGAGGCAGAGGACCTGGCCTTGACTCAGCTCTGCTTCCTGTCAGCTGTGAGACTTTAGCTTGAGCTTGTCACTTGACATCTTTTAGGTTCATTTCCTCACCTTTCCAATGGTGATAGCTACTCAGATTAGGGAATGGACAAGACACGGACCTCATAGTGAGACCAGGGTTCAAATAATATCTACTGTCCACAGATCCAGAGTTTTGGAGCAGGTCCCTCAAACTTAATGAATCATCACTTATCCATAAAAACTCTTGATAGAGTAATGTTTGTGAGGATTGCATGAAATCATGTAAATTATATGCCTAACTCTAAATAGGTGCATCAATTACTATTTGTTTTCCCCTTTGGCATATAGAGATACTACATAATTGATAAAATCAGTGGTGAGTCCAACATAGAACTAGAGTTGAAAATAACATTTTGATTAATTACTGTCTTCTCAGAAGACAGAGAAAGCAAAATATTTTATACGTAGTGTAACCAGATGCTTTACCAAAGGGCTGCCCTGCAGGTGATACTGTTTTCTCTTTCTTTCTTTCTTTCTTTCTTTCTTTCTTTCTTTCTTTCTTTCTTTCTTTCTTTCTTTCTTTCTTTCTTTCTTTCTTTCTTTCTTTCTTTTTAGCAATAGAAGTGCCATACATCTCAGGAAAAAGCAAAGCAGAGAATCATCCTGAAATTCCTAAAAATACTTTCTTCAAATGGTGTCTCTATTTGGTGTTATTGAGTATAGTCTCCCTTATAGAGTTGGGTGAAGAATGAGTACCTTTCATCGTACAGGATAGGGGGTTTAGTAAAGCTCCTTGTTTTGAGAGAACTGAAAATGGAGGTGGTGTACCATATTGGAGACTTGATAACTTGGGAGACAGTGGGTCTGGCAATCCTGGGTGCTAGATTTGATGTTTTTGAGCTTTTTTCATCTTGAGGCATGGGTGCTGAGATTACTAAGAGCTATGAACTTGGGTGTAATATTTATGAAAGTGGTATCATCCTTACACAGTGATCTTGGGATTCAACAATAAGATGCATCAGTATGCAATGTCTATGCATAACCAGATTGTGTTAATAACCTTCAGTGAAGACCCGGTGTGACAGTAGGGAGCCATAACAATAACAAATAATCCAGATTTCAGTTAATTCCATGCTTGGCACTAGAGGAAGAATGTAACCTTTGAGCCAAGCATGACACTCGGGTTCTTGGACAATGAAAGGGTCAGAGGACAAGTATGGATGTTTCAAGGGAATCATGTCAACTTTCTGCTAATAGGGAAATGAAGTTTCAGGAATGAGTGGAGACAAGTAAAACTATTATGTCTTTATTTGCAGCCTCAGTTTGTAGATTCTTTTATATTGGTTACATGAGACAGTGCTCTTTTGCATTTCTGATTTCAATGACCTGTCTTATTTACAGGATACTTCTTAACTTCTACACTTTGAAAACTATAAGTTGTCCAGCATAAGGACAGGATTCCTCATGCACTGGCAGGACAGTGCACATGTACCCAGTGGCCCTGTGGAGCATCAGCAGGGAGGCAGGGAGGAGGCAGGTGTTCACTCTGAAGACTGCCAGAGTGAGGCAGCAACATGAGGGGGAGGGACAGAGAAAAAACCACACTCAACTCTTGTGTCATTTATCTGACCTCTAAGCAAAAATGTCTAAGAAATATGCTATTTAAGATAGAAACAAATTACACGCACACACACATGCACACACACAAATCCCTTCTACTACGATTCTCCTCTCTCCTCATTCTTTCTGTGTAATCAATGGTACATTTTGTACTTTTATAATAGTGCAAAAAATTATCAGTCTGAAATCAGAGACTACTCATTTCACTTTTTTCTTTCTTCTTTTTTTTTAAACAGATCATATTCGTTTAACTGTAGGCTGTTTGACTACGTACTCAATTTGTAAGTAGAGAAAATTATCATATTCATAAAAAATAAATATTCTATCCATCTGAGAATAATTGCTCATACTGGTAAGGAGTTAACAGTGTCAAAGCTTTCAGTTAAGTTTTTAAATTTGTATGACTGTGTTTGCCAGCCCTCTCCAAAACAAAACAGCAAAACAAACAACAGCAACAACTATTACAAGAAGGAAGAGAGAGAGGGGAGGAACGGACATGAAATGAAAGCAGATTTTTTCCACAATTTTTTTAGAATTTAGGGATTTATTACATGCCACGCTGAGCATGTGACTATTTTTGAATCAGATCATAAATAAGAATTTCCTTTCTTTAACCATATTGTTATATAATTGACTGTTTTCATGTCATGACTAAGTTATTGATTAGGAGAACTTTTAATGCAATTTTTAAAACATACTACATTTAGGGAAAGAGAATATAAACTTTCATTTTAAATGATTTTCTGCAAATAAAAATTATATTTATTATAACACCATCTAACTTCATTTATTTCTGCTCTTATATTTGTTATTTTCTCCTAGCTTTGGGTTTATTTTGCTCCTTTCTTTGGTTGTTTAGATTGGAACTTAAAATACTGATTTGAGGTTTTCTTTTCTAATGTAGATGTTTATATATATGTTATAAATTCACTCTCAGCATTTGTAATTGTGTCCTACACATTTTAACACATTTTTATATTTTCATTAAGTTCTCTGTATTTTTCCAATTTCCTTGAGGATTTCTTTGTGACCAATGGCTTAGTTAGAAATGTGTTGCTTAGTTTTCTTGTGTTTGGAGGGTCCTGTGGTTAGACAAAAGATATGACTTCATTTTCTTTAGGTTATTGAGATTGGTTTCATCCCTCAGAACGCATTCTGCCTTGGTCCATGTTTTGTGGTTACGTGAGAAGAGTGCTTCTTCTGTTTTTGTTGCATGCAGGATCCAGTGTCCTATACAGGTCAATGAGATCTCCTCTGACAGTGTTGTTGACTTTTTTGTATGTTCTTGCTGATTTTCTCCGGTTGTGTCATTTGTGAGAGAGGACTATTAGAATTTCTAAATCTAATTGTGGATTTGACTATTTCTGCTCTTGGTTCCATAGGATTTTTGCCTCCCCTCTGTTGTCGTTCTGTTTGGTGCATTCACATCTTGAACTGCTACATCTTTGAGGTGGATTGGCCTTTTCATTAATCTCTAATGTCCATTTCTGGCTCCAGCAATTCTGTTTGCTCTAAAGTCCCATTTCATCTGATATAAAGCCATTCTTGCTTTAAGCCAATTTAAATTTCCACAATATACTTTATCATACTATTTTCAACCTGCTAAGTCATGATATTTGGAGTGAATTTCTTATAGATATCATAGAGCCGAATCTTATTTTTTAATCTAGTCTTCAAAGCCCTTTTAAGTGCTGTACTAGGGCTGTGCTTGATATAATTTTTTATATGGCATGTCTTTCTTTTATTGTATTTTATTTTTAGTTTCTTTTAGGAAGAGAAAGAGAAGGAGGGAGAGAGAAAGAAAGAAATAGAGATGTGAATGGCTTCTGTAAGTTGACCAGGTCAAGGAAACAGAGTCTCCCCTACATTCTTAAGAGAGAATAATATCTTGCTAGTGCCTTGATATTTTTCAGGACCGGAGATCTCCAGAATTGTAAGATAAATGATTTATTGGCATCCAAATTATTGATACATTGTTAGAACAGCAATTAGAAACTAACATAATGTGTATTATTGCAGCTATCTTGTTTGGGGTATGCTTCTTTTTGCCAAATTTGGAATATTTTTACCCAGCATTATTTCTTCAAGTACATTTCCAACCTACCCTCTTTCTTTCTTTCTTTCTTTCTTTCTTTCTTTCTTTCTTTCTCTCTCTCTCTCTCTCTCTTTCTTTCTAATAGCACAGATGCTATGTGTTTTATTTTAGCCCCATAAGACCCCAAGTCTCTGTTTATTTGTTTTCTTCTTTTTTTTCAGACTGGGCAATTTCTATTATTCTGTCTTCAGTTTCATTGATTCTTTCCTGTGTACCCTACAGTCTTCATGGAGCTTATTTGCTGATTTTTAGAATTTCAGTTATTCCATTTGCAGTTCTAACGTTTTTACTCAGTTCTACTCTGTATGACTTGGTTCTCACATGTAAGCTATCTATTATATACACATGTGTTTACATTTGGTTCAGGTCTAGTTGTAACCGAATCATTTTTATGACAATGTTTCAAAATCTTTGTTAGATAAATTAAAACACCTTGGTTGTCTCAAAGTTGGCATCTGTTACTGTCTTTTTTTCTTTCAAGTTCATCTTTTCCAGGTTTTTGATGTGCAATTTTGTCTTTAAACATGGACCTTTGGGGTATTATGATACTGGATTTTGCTAACTCTTCTCTTTGGGCAGGCTTCCTCTGATGCCACTTTCACAGAGAAAGTGTAAGCTCTCTTTTGTCACAACCAGGTTGGAGTGGAAGTCTTGGTCATTCATCTCTGTTGACACCCAGCAGTGGAAGGAGAGCTCCTTGCTACTTTTAGGTTGGCTTCTCTAATGTCATCTAGCTGAGGGGCAGGGGCATTCTAGGTTTCTCCCCATCTAGACTCCACTGATACCACAGGGTGGTCTCCTGACCCCTAGATGGTGGCCAAAGTCCTGATTTTTCATTAGGTCTCTGTGACATCCCCCAAAGGGGAGTAAAAAGGTCACTTGTCACTGTTAGGTGGGGAGGAAGTCCAGGCGCCTGGATAGTCTAGTTTTCGCTGTGGGGGGTGGGAGAGGCTGGACCCACTGCTCAGCACTGTGGAGTCCTGGCTTCCTACTTGGCACATTGGGCACTGCCCCATGGTGTGGCTGGCCATTTCATTATGAACTGCTTAGGGTTGACGTCCAGGCTCCCTCCCTACGTCTGCTTGTCTGAGTGGTGGTAGGGCCCCTGGTGCTTTCTGTGGACTGTTTCTCTTTCTGGCTTATTGGTTTATTCAGTACAATGGGGTGCATTACATTCAATGACTATAATGGATTATAGGATATAATGGACTAAATCTAATTGTTTCTAGTTCCAAAAGTCATTACTATGAAAACAGAGTTCATATTCCTCCCATCTTACTGGAGAGGGGGCAGATGGAGGAGGAAATGTGAGTCCACAGACAGACAGGACCAGGCTTCATGGAACGTCTTCTTGGTTTATTCAGTAGAGACAGCAAGCTGTTGCCAACATTTCCAAGTTGAGGCATAAAGTTCCAAGTTTGGTGTATATGAAGCAAGAGAAATGCAAGGAATTCGCCCAGGGCTCTCCTTGGATTTGGTTTTTTTTTTTTTTTTTTTTTGCTTGCCTACCTCCTTGTTTCTACTTTTCAGAGTCATCTTGTATTAGTTTTGTATACACCATTTGCAGAGACCTTAGGTATAATAACTGGATGGGAAGGGAACTGTATATCTCCATTCTTTTAAAAACCCCAACTCTTAATGATTGTTTTACTTTTATGAGTATGCTCATTTTTTAAAAAAGTCTATTTTTTTCTTAAAATAATTACTATTCTAACTTATATTATCAGTTTTGAATGCTTCTTTTTCTCCTTTGATTTCCCTCCTTGATCTACATTACCTGTCCATTCTACATCTCTATCACAGTGTTTGAATAACATACAGTTTCATAACATTTGAGAAGCTAGAATTATTTGATCAGCGGAGGCTTCTTTCTCCTCCCACTCTGACTTCCTTCTTCCTACCTGCTCTCACGTTGGCTGGTGTGGGATGACTGTGGGCATTTTGGGGATCCAAATAAGGGTAATTTAAGAAAGAGATAGTTTTTGTTAGGGCTCAGTTTAACACAGACGTCCATGTGTAATTGAGCTACTGCTGACTGGCCAGTTTCTATGCAGACTGATCCAGTGTTGTTACACAAAGACGCAGGACTAGAGATTTTACAGGGAACTAAGTGTGTCCTGCTGGAAGGCTGCCTGGCCCTGGACAGAAGTTGGTGATGAAGGAGAAATTGGCCCAAAATATGTGGAGCCAGAACTAGTCAGTGAAAAAAAATCTTCCAAATCTCAGAATTCAGATTTTTTCTAAAAATATTTACTAGAATACTATTTGATAACAAATTTGATAAGCCATTAGAATTTACATAACATCACTGATAATTAGTTGTGAGGTTAAAATCTTTCTAAGTTATTAATAATTTTAAAATTTTCAGTTCACAATTTTAGAGGAATGACTAAATTATCTGTTGTTTTTTTTACCAATAATAATGCTACAACATCCTTGTCACATGTAGATGTAATCAATGAACATGTAGACAAAATATACAGGAAACAAGCACGACTTTGGTGACATGCCCTGTCAGTTATGCAAGAAAAAAAATATCATGCTTCTCTGGATATTCTGGTTTGTGGTCTTTATTAGCATTTTAAAATTTATAACTTGTTATTTCCTTTAAGAATATTCACATTTGCACTAAATTTCGTATCTTCTCCCTTTTAAAGGACCCTTAATTAATAAAGACTTCAGGATCCATGAAACCTGGTCCTGTCTGTCCATGGGCTCACCTTTCTTCCTCCATCTGCACCCCTCTTCAGTAAGATGGGAGGAATATGAACTCTGTTTTCATAGTAATGACTTTTGGAACTAGAAACAATTAGATTTAGTCCATTGTATCCTATAATCCATTATAGTCATTGAATGTAATGCACCCCAAATTGTACATTCTCCCCAGTATAAGAGCTATTAAAATGAGAAAAAGGTGATCTTTGAATCAATAAAATATGGTACAGATTTTGTTTTATCTGAAATAGAAATGAAGCAATATTTTTGATTCCTCCAAGAACTTAGAGTACTTATTCCATGTTTCTTCACCCTTGAGTTACTTCTACCTGTTTAAGTCCTCACATATATTTAACAGTCCATTATGAAGAAGTTGGCATGTTGGAGAGGATACAAGAACAGTCAACAGCAAGGAAGAACTCCTTTAATCATTAGCTATTTGACCCCAGGGAAGTTATAAAACTTCTTTACGCATTAGTATCCTCATAGGTAACATATTAATTAGTAGGGTCTACCTCACAGACTTGTTATGAGGGTTAAGAAATACAATGACACAGATATACATATGTACTTAGTTCAATGCCTAAGAGATGGCACATAATATAAAATATTAGTGAAATACACCTATTTAGTTAATGGAAGTGATTTTTTGGGAAGAATTTAAGTATTATTTTTTAAACACTATGATTTTGTATTATAATTGTTGGTTTTTGTTTTCTTCTTCCTGTTCTCATCTCAGGACCAGAAGTTTGTTCCATGCCCCTCACTGCATTTTCATATCATTTGTACCCTTCCTTCTTTGGGGGAAGTGTCAGGAAACTGACCTGCTTTTGAGAAGTTCCTGTCATTTGGTGAGGACCTCTTCTCCCCTCCTGGTCACTGTCAGCTGTGAATAACCTGCCCACTCCTACCCTCCTCCTCCTCCTTCCTGGGCCTTCCATCTTACACCACAGTTGAGCTGTTACTCTGCTTTTCATTGTGACAGACCTCATCTCCAAGAAGAAATCATTCAAGAGTCACTCAATCCTTTAGCTCTCCAAATTCAGCATTGTTATTTGCAGCCCAGTTGTAAGTGAAACTCTAGAATTTTCTATCATCTAACACTAGATCACCTCTGAAATCACAACAAACATTTCAATTTCTGTTCCCAACAGAAATTTTCCTATCCTTTAGAGCCATCCCTAACCCCCTACCCAAATTTTTTCAAGTTTTTGGTCATGGATTGCTTGACTTATTGTTTTTATTAATTTCTTGAAAATATCATGAATTCCTGTTTCTTTCTTCCTTTCATTTACCTATTCCAAATGGAAATTATCAGGATTCATACCCCCATTCACATGGGGATTCATACCTGGTCCTGGGAAAGCTGACTCTGCCTGAGGAAAATCACATAAGTAAGATCCGTTTCCCTCTCTGACCCTAAGTTGAAAGGAGGATTGCCTAGGAATCCTCCCAGTGTCTCTAAGAGCTCTTTTTATCATGGTCTAAGATGACTATCTGAAAACTGATTCTCTTCTCACACCATCCTTCCATCGATCTCAGCTGATGACCCAGCTTCATATTTCAAACATAAAATTGAAGTCATTGGTTGTGAATTGCTTTATCATTTCTGACACGGAATCCCCCTTAATATGTGCTATGTGACAGCTAACATTCATCTCTCAGGTGTGTGTGTGTGTGCGTGTGTGTGTGCGTGTGTGTGCGCTTGTGTGTGTGTGTAGGATCATAAACCCTAAAACTAGATGTACCTCTTTTCACAACTTCTAAGATACTTATGTGTCTGTTCTACATTCCTCCTGAGATAATTTTCTGGGAAAAAGGAGGTAAGTTAAGTTTTCACCATACTAAGATTGGTTTAGATGCTCTACCTTCCCTGGTAAGATTTGTTTTCCATTGTAGCCAGAGGTGTATAGATGTGAAAGAGGGGGTGCGGCACAAGAATCCGAGAAGAACCTACCTGCAGGTAAACCCAACCTTTGAGATAAGACTCAGCTTCAGTTCAACAGAACCACTTTGTGACTGTCTCTTCTCCAGGACCCACTGCAACGTATTATGCACCAACTCAGCCTCCTTCAGACTGATTTCTTCTACCAGGACTGGACCACAGTGGTGGGTAAATCAGCTTTCTGTGACTGTGACCAAAATACCTTACAGGAACACATGAGAGGAGGAAAAGTTTATTTTGCATTTACTGTTTCAGAGGTTCCATCCATGGTTGGTAATTCCATTGCTCAGGGCAAGAGTGAGGTAGAGCATCAAGGCAGAAGGGCAGAGGAAAGCCGCTCAGCTCAGGACACTAGGAAGCAGAGAGCAAATGAGGAGCCGGGGACAAATTATAAACCCCCAAAGCACACTATCAGCGCCCCACCTCCTACAGCCAAATCCTACCTGGCTATGGTTACCACCCAGGGAGGTAGTCTTTTCAAATTATTAATCCATCAGATGGATTAATCCCCTGTTCAGGTTATGGCTCCCATAATCTAACCCATGACTTCTGAACACTCCTGAATTGTCTCACACATGAGCTTCTGGAGACATTTCCTATTTGAACCATAAGAAGTGACAACAGCAGCAGATTTGGGTAGCTTCCAGCCTCCAGTGGGGATGGAGGACAGCACTGGAGCTGACTTCCCAGATCGCTCAGGAGATCTGTCCACCTGGATTGGGGAAGACTAACATTCGTCTCACAACCAAACTTGTATAGACTTCTATGCATTTGACTTCTTTCTGTTGTCAGCATACATTTCTTCACCCATCAGTGACTTCATGATTATATTGAATTTCTTTTCCTCTTGCTCTTCACCAGCCTCTCTGACAAGTCACTCTGTTTCCTGGATCATTAATTTTAGCTGCCTTAGTGAATAATTCCCAATGTCTTAGTAACATTCTTTAACAGTACCCGCTTAAGAAAAAAACATTGACTCTGTATCTCCCAGAGTTTTACTCCTGTCCCATTTCTTGGGTCTCCATTAATCATCAAAAATTTCAAGAGCTCTTCTAACCCATCTTTCTCCTGTTCTTTCTGCTTAGAGAGAGAGAGAGAGAGAGAGGAGAGAGAGAGAGTGTATGTGTGTGTCTTTCTGTCTGTCTTAATTTGGAAAGTTAATATAAGATATGCATATACCCAATTTTCAGAATTAATAAAACTATTTTATCATTAAAATTCAAATATTAAAATTTTCCTTTGTTCCTCAATTTTATTTCTATGCTCCTTCCCCAAAGTAAAAGTCAACATGAAGTTGGTGTGTTTCTTTCCAATTCACTGTGTGCCTTTTCTTTTTTATTTGTCTTAATGCTATCTTGTATATATAACTCCACATTAATGATGTGATTCAACATTATGAAGATAAAAAATTCTGATTTGCTTATTTTTGTTTTTATGGAATTTTATATATGAACACACCACATTATTTGGGCATTTACATGGTTTTGAGTTTTTCTGATACATGTTTGTGAGATTTTCTACACTGAAAACCGAGGAGCAGAATTTCAGTATCATAAGATGTGTTCATTTCAATTTCATTAGGTTTCTAATTGCTCTCCAAATTAGTCTCATAAATTGGTAATGTAAGACTTCCTGAATTTTGCCAATCATCTGATGCATGTGCAGTATCCTCTCTTTGCTTCAATTCACCGTTTCCTGATTTCCTGTACACATTTTCATATTTATTAGTTATTTTCCCCTCTGGGAATTGCCTGTTCAGTTCATTTTCCCACTGAATTATTTTTCTTTTAAATGTTGACTGTTGCCATTTTTTTTTTTGGTTTGTTTGTTTCCAGGAGACTAAAATTCTTTGCTATATATATGTAGTAGAAATATCTCCTGGCAAGTGGCTCCTTTATAACTTCATTTGTGACACCTTTATGTTACAGAAATTCAAATCCAGATTTAGTCAAATACATTGTTTTAGTCAGTTTTTTCCATTGCCGTAACCAAAAGACCTGGCAAGAGGAGAAAAAGTTTATTTAGGGCTCATGGATGACCAAATCATAGCTCTGGGTCCAAGATGAGGCAGGACCTCATGGCAAAAAGGTATGGAGGAGGAGAGCAGCTCAGGACATGACAATTGGAAGCAGAGAGAGCTCCACTCACCAGGGACAACATATAAACCCCAAAGGCACATTCCCAGTGAGCTACCTCCTCCAGTGTTACCTACCTGTCTATAGTGACCAACCAGTTAATCCAAATCAGTGCATCAATCCACTGGTTAGGTTAAGACTCTGATAAATGAATCATTTCACCTCTGAAAATTCTTGCATTGTCTAATACTAAGTATTGAGAGACACCTCATATCTAAACCTTAATATATATGGATTCTTTTTGTTGTTTTAATGTATCTTATCTAAGACATTTTTGCATTTCAGCTTTCCTAACACCATTCCTTCTCCATTTTTGTTATAAATTAGAATTGAATACATCAGGAAGTTATATTCTTGGTATGATGTATGTAGCACAGAGATCTAGATTTTACTTTCCTTAAGCAATGCCAACTGAGCTATTCTACCTTTTTGAACATGGCATCATTGCACACGGGTTTATATGCCATGAACATCAAGTACTAATTTCCACATACACCAAAATTCTCTGTCTTTAGTTGATTCGCTTTGTCTTTCTGCTTTTGAGCCTCTGCCTTAATGTTTTAATTATCAGAGCTTTATAAAATCTGAAGTCTAATAGGAAAAGTTGCCTTACCTCTTATTCAGTTTTTACAGTTACTTGGAAATTATCAGATAATTATTCTTTCAAGTAATTTTAGAATTAATTTGTTTAGTTTCCTGAAAAAATCATTTTGAGATTTTATTTTATAAAACCTTGAATATCTGTAGTACTTTTTGGGGAAAGTGACCACTTTAGAATAGTAAATTTGCTTATGCATGAACAAGTTACATATACCCATTAATATAAATTTTATTTCATCTTCTTTAATAATGTTTTATAAGTGTCTTAACATGGGTGTTGTACATATTTTTCTAGCCTCATTTCTATATGCTTTATAGTTTAAATTCTGTCCTCAATGATATCTTTTTCTGTGAAATATGTTATTATTGGTAAATAGGACTGACATTTACTATTGAGTTTTGATCATTAATTCAGCTGTGCCTCTTAATTCTCTAGTTTTTAAAAATGTTTCTGTGTCACTTATTAAGAGATTCTGTAGCAATGAACATTTTTCTCTTTCTTTTCTGTTTTTTAGAACTCGAAATGCTTGTGTACTATTAAGAGAAACCATGAGGCCATCGTTTCAAAGTTTGTAGAATGAGGTGTGTGAACCGTGAAGAGCCTAAGGGATAGTCATCTCAGAACAGGAACTGTGCAAAGTGCTGATTTTTCATGTGATTGCCACCAAAGGTATCTACTCTAAAACAAATTCCTGACCATTTAAATAAATGGGCAAGCAGCCCCCTTGTATGGATGTCAATCAGTCTCTAGCCCCAATCATGGCAGTGGTTACTGAATGGACAGGTGCACCTGAGTGGTCACAGAACGGAAGCTGGGCATGACCTCAGCAGCATGAACTTCTCACCTAGGATGGCAAGGACACTACCAGTGTTGACTGCCTCTTTCCAACAGCAATACTGAGGCCTGGTAAGTAGACAACTGGTAACCTCTGGATTATTGAATTATAGTCATATATCTTGGATATGAATTTATCTTCCAAGACTGCTATAGTCATTCTGGCCTGGTCATACATGACTCACAGAATACCTCATTCACTGACCTTGTATTCTGCATATTATCACTCCCGCCAAGGAACTCATTTGAAATGTAAGAACTCTAATAATGGACTGGTACCCATAAAATTCATCACTCTTTCCATACAGCCAGTGGCCCAACAATTACTTGGACCAACAGAACATAGGATGGTCTGCCAGAGACCCAGTTCCAGTGGTTGGAGACAGCATTCATCAAGTTGCAGTATATGGTTCAAATAAACTATTAATAAACTGCATGATTTCTCTAACAGCCAGAAATATGACTTAGGTGTCAAGTGGTAGAGAGGATGTGACTCCTTTCACTACTTGATAAGCTTTTGTTCACTCTTTAAGTTCCATCTTTAAGCTCTCTTGACTTATAAGTCTGAGACTTCAAGGGGAGAATGCTTCCCACAAGGCACTCAATGGTGGCTCCACCAGTTTGGAAATTGAGACTGCCACCATTTTGAATGCTATCTAATGCTGAAATAGTAATTAAGAACTGATTGGAGATGATTGATTTTCCTTATGCAGAAAGAACAGGTTTTGTTGTTATCAGAGAGAGAAGGATTTTGTTGGAAACCTGAGGATTCTTTGGTGTGTCTCTTAGTGTTTCTATGTATAGTTGGCAAAGTGAATGAAAAGTTATACAGATATAAAAATGCAGAACAATTGTGATTTCAGATCCTTTAGGTGAAGAACCCTAAGTAGGTTAGGAACTGTGTGAGGATGAAGGGTAGATGGAATCAACAGGGAAAGGAGGAGGTCATGCTTATCAACCAAGAAACTGTCCAATGGTTTTCCATTGTCCTTCAGCAGATCCAGATACCTGCCACGATCTGATCCCACTCCTCTGGTGCCTACTTCCATGAATTCTGAACTTATTAGCCGTCCTTCTGTCCCCAGACATTCCCACTTATCTACTGCTGTGAATGTTCTCATCTTTTTCTTTAAAATTATGAGAATTTTGGAAATACAGAAAGACTGAGACAAGACACTCAACTTCTTTTGCAGTCAGACTCAAATTCCTGCCTAAATGTCAGGCCCTCTGATAGTGTTCCTTGGAGCAGCTTATTCAGCCATCATTCTCTGTCTAACTCAACCCTTGTTTTTCTGAGACATTTGTTACTATTATGACATCAGTTATAATTCATTTGTTATTTTGCAGGTTTACTATTTCAAAATAAACCAATTTAAATTTTTATTCTTCATTGCATATTCAAACTCAGCACAATTAATTGAATAAATTTGATGCAAATTTTATTTAACATTTTTTTAATATCTAGAAGATGCAGCAAGAAATGATTAAGACTATATCTTACTTTCATTTTACATGGAATTTCCTTCTCTATCTCTTTCTCTTTCATATAATAACATTCAAGGAATGGAGGTGCATAACAAATTACTTGTTCACGGCCCGTTCCCTAGCAATGTACTTCCTCCAGCTACACCCTACCTACTACTCACTACCCAGTAGTCAATCAACCAAATGGATTAATCCATCAATGAGGTCACATCTCTCATAATCTAATTACTTCATTTCTGAGCATTCCTGCATTGCCTAACACATTAGCTTTTCGGGAAACACTCATATCCAACCCATATTAGTAGCCCTCCCAACAATAATATGCATTAAAATTTTAAATTTTATTTTGGCAAGATTTCCAACCTTTGGAATTTTTCTATAGATAATTCCAACTCTCTCTTCAAAACTTGTAGTAAGTGTCTTAACTAAAGAGGCTAGTTCCTCTTTGAGGTTGTGACCTCCAGTGTCCCTGCCACATCACTAGGTACCTGGCCCATGAAGTCTTGGATCTTTGTATATTCCAAAACATGGTCTTGAGCCACTTGGGTAAAATGTTAAGGTGTCTGTTAAATAAACACTGTTGTATGGTTAGAGCGTACAGACAATACTTTTCAAATGGAAATTCTTTTTCACCTGAGTATTTGGGCTATAATATCTAAAATAAAGGAGAATATGGGATTTTTTTGAGGTAGAAAAGGATAACAAATGCTTTGTGTCCATGCCGTTTGGTACATAATCTAATGTGCCTGAAGATGAAGAGAGAGATGGAGTATTATGCAGTGAATCCTAGCTTTAGACCAAGGAAACAAAGATTTGCTACTGTTTTGGTTTTTGTATGATTTAAGTTCTCAGAACCTTAGTCCTCCCATCTACAAAAGCCTTACACATTAGTGGGCTCTGTGTTTTGTTTCCCCCAGGAAGAAATGAGTTAGAGTTAAATGAGTGAATTATAAGCTATGAAGTGGCAGGATCTGTCTTCTATGTTTCCCCAAAGACTAAGATAGAGCTAAGCAGGTATTTATTCAATACATCATGAATGCACAATAAATTACTCTAAAATATTTTCATTTTTAACACAAATTTGAATAAAATGATTACTTCAAGATAGTATTTGACATCATCAAGTACTGCATAGAAATTTGAAACTTGTTTACATAACGTCAAATCATAGCACTCCTACCTTAAGAATACTCAATCTGCCACCCAGAGAGAGATGAACACACTTTGAGGTTGTGTCTCAGTGGAAGAGTCACATCTAAACAGGAGTGTCCACCATCTAAGCACAGGAGGTTTTCTGGGCACTTGCTAGACTCCCAGCCAAGGGGGGTTTAGGATGCACCTATACAGAGGCAAAGATTTTATTTAGATTACTTCTAAATTGTTAATTTTTCTAATTTTAAAAGGAGCATAGTTATTAATAGGTAATTCTGAAAACTCAGCACAGACAAAAAACAAGGTCTTAGTTTTGTTGGTCAACATCTGTTAATATTTTAAATTTTGTTTTGCTTTTTAAAACCTTGTTTGTTGATTTGTTTTAGCATAATTGATGTCACATTATGTGGATAACACATAGCTGAAATTAGAAAAGATAAGTATAGTATAGTCGTATCATTAGCAATGAAAAACTTTTACTTCATTTACTTAAAGAATCTTTACTATAATTTTATTTCTGAGCATTCCTGCTTTGCCTAACACATAAGCTTTTGGGGGAACACTCATATACAACCCATACTAGTACTTTGGGGCTTATGTAGCTATCAAATATTCTATGATTATAAACAGGATGATGAATTCCTTGGAACACGATGTTTTTCTCATTTTCAGAATTTTGCACCGTAGTGAAATGACTTGGTCAAAGCCAGCCATAACTTATCTGATGCTCTTGCTGACTTCTAGAAACTCTATCATCCTTAAAGCTAGCTTTTAATAATAATTAAAAACAAAACCAGAATGCTGCTCCATGTCCAAATTTTGAAAAATGGTGCCTTCCATTTGCAAAGAACTTTGATGCTATGCATGGCCATGGGTTGCCTTCAGAGAGAACCCTGTGGAACCTCTAAAGACTGCTTGAACATAAATCTTTTATCTCTTCCTCCATGGAGCCTTGCTTGACAGCTCCAGTATGAGATTTTTTTGTCCTGGCTTTTCATGGTAACCTTTTCCTTAGTAGTTTCTAAAAGTGATTCTATGGACTAGGAAAGGGGAAATTCCTTATTCTGGGTCCCTCTTAAGTTCTCTTACTCCTGTATGTAACTTGGGATGAAGAACACTAATATATTCTTAACTTTTCTAGATTTCTCTAAAGAGTCAGTAAATTATCTTTCCAGTTAGTGTGTAAGCTGCTAAAGTGACAAGTATTAGGATATAAAAAATAGATACTTCTCCTGTCATCCCAGGCCCTAAACCAGTTTCCCCCACGAGGACCCTCAGTGGAATGAGAAGTACAAGGTTCTGAAATATGCAAGCCTCCTTGTGTGGACTAGTGATTCAGAACTTGGCAGAAATGTGACTGATTCTCTTCTATCTAACTAGCAATATAGTGACAGATGCAGGGTTATAGAAATAAGGACAGTGATGATCTACGGTGCACCCTATATACCAGGATTCATAATAAATAATTTTATGAAAACTGAGCCATCTCATACTATTCCACTTTGAATTTTTAACACTTAAATAATGAGAAACATGTTTGATCAATTACTTGAAGGCCCAGGTTTGGCATAATAAAGGCACTTGTTTTCCTTCTGCCATTGCCTTTCATGCTTTGTCACATCTCCAGTATCTTCTCTTGGATTGACCTTAGGGACAGTGAAATAGGCCAGAGAGTGTAATGTCAAAACTTGGATTTCATGTGTAGTGTAAATCTTCACTCTCGCTTCACACCAACCTGAACTCAGATTTGACTCAGACTTGCAAGTGTCCATTCTGGGAGCTGCTGTGGTCAGCTTGGGAGCTGCTGTGGTCAGCCTGTGCATTTTTCCTTACCCCACTGCTCTGTTCTTCTGCACTTATCCTATTTGAAATGGCAGAGGCAGGAAGGGTAAAAATCACCAAATATCTTTCTTCTTTGGGGCAGTTTTACTTGAAATTGATGGCCTGTGGGCCTTATAGGTGTGCAAATTACTTGTGGGGCACTTTTGTTGGTTCCCTGGAGATCTCCTTGCTGGAGAGTCTCCCAGAGAATCATTCTTGGGTGTCAATGACAGGATCCGAGGATGGTTAATGATTGTTTCTCCTTTTATTCCACTTTGCAATGAATGGCACAACTGCAGCTCTTGTCTCCTACAGCCAGTTCACCCATGCCAGGAAGCCCCAGTGACTATGAGTCTTTGAAGATGATGAAAGATGGGCTCCTCCTGCAGGTTCACTTGGTGCTCATAAACATTCACAGGTGCATATGCAGCTGTGAGATGAATCTCAGTTCTCACGCTGCGGATGTCTCTGTTTTCCCTTCCATGAGAGCACCTCTGGCTGGCTTCTCATCACCAGACTCTTTCGAGGAAAAATAGGCAACAGTCTCCAGTACCCACATGACACATGTCGTATGTTCCAGCACGTCTCTGCTCAAATCTCACTTTGGTTCCTTGGTAACAATGGGCTTGACATTTATGCCCAAAGAGGTGGTGTAGAGCTCAGGCCCCCATATTGGATGCTGCTATGGAAATAGAAGAGTTGGTGGAGATGTGGGTATGCAGTCAGGAGACCTGAGTTTAAGTCAGACTTCCGCCTTTTTCAGGTTTTGTGACTTAAAAATATCATTTAATCATTCATGTCTCAGCATCCACAAAAGTATAATGTTGTGCAGATTACAAAGGAAAAAGAGTGTGAAAGTGTGGTGTTTTCTGTACTACTATACGAACAAGCTCTAAGTTTTATCTTTGCTTTGATACTTGCCTCTTAAATTTACAATATATCCACCCACATCCAAGAAAGGATATTTCTTTTTTACAAAAGAATCCCAAGCCCTCCCCTTCCAATATGGGACAAAGTCAATGTGCACATGGAAGTCTCCCTCAGGAATCATGCAGCAAGGTAACACTGAGAAAAATTCCTCACTCTCCAAGTTAGTGAGGGCTCGAATGCCCATGATTTGGAGTAAAGGAATAAGTTTGGGAGGACCTTCCCTTACCTCTGACCTCTTCTCATAAATACTTTAGTTTGTGCTCACTTGACATGCCTTTCGTAGCTGAGATAAACAGGTAATTATATTTTCCAGACTTATTTCTCCCATATGTGTTTAGAATTGATTATAAGGATAGAAAAGCATGAATTTCCTTTCCACATTTCATTCATCACCTAGTGCTAAAATTAGACCTTGGCTTTGATCAAAGCTATTGGCACTGGAAATAACTATTTAATTTGGCATTAATTTAAATTTCATATATGAAACACAGGTGAGTTAGTTGACCCACACTCTTTTTGGATCAGAATATTGTGCAAACTTTTTTTTTTATAAAGGACACTTTCTCTATCTCTGTGGGTTAATATAAGACTGGTTTGTTATCAATAAACATATTTTTCTTTAATGTCTTGGTGTCCCCATGTCAACTGACATCCACTGGGCATCATGAAGGACACTTAACAGAACAAAACAAAATTGTTCATTTATTCAAATGTCGGCTGTACATTTCCATCTTGATTCTTTGTGTTTTCAGCATTCTATTCCTAGAAGGCTTGCCCCATTATTCATTTATTTATTCAATACAAATTTATTAAGAATCTACTCTGTGACTGGCATTCTATATCAAACTTCAACAAACCCCTTTAAGAGTCTATAAAGTGTCATCTCCTTTATAAGTCTATCCTATTCTACTTAATTGCAATTAATTTTCTCTGTTTCTTGTTGGCCAGTAGTGGTTTGCACGGTTTTCATATTATGTCTCACAATATAATATGTGAGATGATCTCATATGATTATACTTATTTCTACCTCTTTCCATTGGATTACAATTGTAGTTCAGAGTATGTTATGAAAGAATAAGCAATTAATTTCATTATATAATTTCATAATAAACTTTATATAGATCAGAAAGTGACCTTGTTGCTGATGATTTATGATCACAGCTTTGAGTTGCCAATAAACATGTAAGCCTTTACCTATTTTTAAGGGCAAAACTAGGAATAATATGGAGTCTACCTGGTTTTTGTTGCAGTAATTCCTGTTGCCCAATTTGGCCAAGGAAGAAACAAGCCTACAAAATGTTACCCTAAGGAGTCATGTTTCCAACTGCAAGCACTTTATGATACATAGGCCAGGTCCTTGGTAGACATTAGGCATCCAACAAAATGTATGGCTTTTGTTTCATTTGCGATTAAGATCAGTCAACTATTTAAAAGATATTTTATGTTTTTGTTATATAAACTAAAGATCTTATTTCTTCCCTAAGTAGAGAATACCAAGAGTAATCAAAACCCTATAATGATGTTGAAATACAAAGTCAGAGACTATGAAAGTTTTAATTTAGTAGCAACAAGAGTCTAGAGAACTAAAAATAATATATAAAAAAAAAACTTCCCTAGCAGAATTACCTTCTGAAACCTGGAATCTATCTTTTAATTTGTGGAAAAGTAGAAAAACTAGCTCCTTAATAAACTTAACATTATAGGAAACTTTAAAAAGATTCCCAGGAATAAAAACATCATGATTCTCACTAGCAGCTAAATTTCAAAGAAACAAAAGGTGCTCAGGAAAGAATGATGTCTCCTGGAAGAATAGAGATATTGTGAAAAATCATCTCCTGAACATGGGGGAGAGATGGGGGATACAAGTCCTTCCTTGGAAATCACCGGACACCCAGAGAGTTGTCACATCTGGAGGAAAGAATCATCATGGGTGTGCTGCTGTATTATTTATTATGCTATCCTTCACTTCTAAGATCTTAATCCCCCAGAGATGCTGAAGGCCAGTTTAAGTGGTTGGCAATCAGAAAACTACTATTGGAAATACCATAGGTCATCGTGGAAACTGAGAGGGAGCAGAGGTAGGTGGTGAAATCCACCACCAGCGCAGACCTGTGAGCACGGAGTGGGTAGGGAGAGCAGTGGGTCTGAGACTGGATTTCAGGGAATTGGTACCAAGCAGAGTTTATGACCAGCATAAGTGAACCATGCCCTGATAACATGGTGGGGCTTTATGATTCAGTAATTGTGAAGAAGAGAAATGAAGCCCACCTGTCAATCTGGGGCCTTTAGGAATTTCCAGGCTCCAACTTTATCTGAAACATTGTAAGCAGTACTCAGATCTTATCTAAGATAAAAATATGTACTAGGTAGAATTGTGCCAGAGGTAAGATAGGATTATGGGAAAAACTGGGAAATGGGAGCAAATTTCCTTTTTCCCTCAGTTTTATAAAGATGTCTCTTAATTCCTTTCCCTAACTGTCTGACTCTGCTGTCAGATTAGGATTTCATAGTTCTTGTTACTCTCAGAATAAATTTCCTTTAATTTATTGCATTTATTCAGGGGCAGCGGAGTGAGTGACATTTTCAGAGAACTCGTTATTGGAAGAAGGAAGACCAAGGCAGTCTCCTTTCCACTCTACACCATCCTGTCAGCTATGATGGAGAATTTGATTAAAAAAAANAAAAAAATATATATATATATATATATATATATATATATATATATATATATAGTGTCAGGGAGATGTGCATGTGTATTCCTGTTAAACTGAAATACCATTTCTACATAATTCACTCTTGCACAGATTTATCCAAAGGGACACCAAACTCCACATCTCCACCCATAACGATGCCCTCCAACACAGAAGACTGATCCAGCACTTGTATTTTAAAATACAGAGACGTTTTTCCTCCCCTGCCACACATGGATACACATACGAGTACACACACACACACACACACTAGTGTTTTGATGCGAATTATCCTAAGTCTACTATCTTTCTTCTATCAAAGCAAACTGACATTCACAGAAGTTTGCAATGAGCATTACTGGCTAGTTTTTGATGGGATGCTATTTCCTTGCTGGTTTCCTATTTACAGGGTTTCATGGGTGTTTCTTTCTGGGGACCAGCCCAGGAAGCTCAAACGAATTGGCATCCAGAGTTTTATTCCTCAGGGAGTGACACACAACAGAAAGAGGTGCTATTACAAGCTGCAACCTAAAAGTACTGTGGCTTTAAGAAATGCAAGTCCAACCAGGGCCTCTTCCTCTCCAGTGCATCTAATGACACTTTGTCTTCTCTGCTCTGTCCCCAGAGGAGCTTCTAAGTGGATCCTGAAGTTTTGTAATATGGAATCAGAACAGAGGTATAAACCAAGTGGGAGAGGCTGATGATAGGGTGGAGAAATACTGAAGTTCAGAGGGAGGAGAGAGGAAAAGTTCCTTGGTGACAATTAAGAGAAATCAGCATGAACTAAAATAATAATAATAATAATAATAATAGTAATAATAATAATAGAAGAATACAAAAGTTATGCAGGAAAGGCTGGCAGTTATTAATTGAAATGCTGTGACTTTTTGTACATATTTGAACAAAAGAGTAGGAAAGACAGCTGGTACAGGAGCCACTGCTTGAGCACCAACCACTCAGGTGACACTCTCAGAATGGAGGTGCTGCTCCACCCTGATGCAGGCAGTCCTGTCTACTGAGCATGTGCAGCTGAGAAATTGCACCTGGCTGCTGGAAGCTCCCTCGCCTGACATCATGCACTTTCATGAGGACATCCCATACCAGGGACTTGTCAACCTGGGATGAGGGAGTGTGCCTGGCCTCCTTTTAGGGCACAAGCAGAGGTTCCCGTGCTTTGGGCTGGAATCTGTGATGGGATGGCATCACAGTTCAACTACTCTGTCCAAAACTATTCCCTCACTACTTATGGGGATCGTATCATGGGTATCACTCAACTTCTGCAAGCAAATCTGTATTTCAGATCTATTTTCCTGGAAGCTGACTCATGACACAAATTATAACATAGCTTGGAACCTTAGATTAGATAAATGGTATTCATGGATTTATTCATCCAACATTTCAGAGAGCCTAGTACAGGTTACTGGAAACCCAGCATTGAATAACGTTCTAAATATTCACAGATTAGAGAGAAAACCAAATCTGCAAGACCTAATTGCATTGTGGTTGATGTTGTAATATTGAGATACACTTTTTATGAAGGTACTGGAAATGCAAAAGCTCTTCGTGGGCCCTGAATTGGTTTGCAGAGCAGTTGATGCTTGAGTAGATGAATAGGCATTTGAGTATTTCATAAAAAAAAAAAAGAAAGACACATCAGGGAAAGGGAGGCAAACCTGGTAAGACGTGGAACATTGCAGCATCTGCTCCTCTGGTGAATTGCTCATAGTTGATGTGTGGTTGGAATTCTGGATGGTGATAGGAGTGGTTAGCAAGTCAAGGTACTGCTGAATATTACCAAAAGACATTAGGAAAACATCGTAGGTTTTTTTTTTTTTTTTTTTTTTTGAGAATTTTCAGTACTGGGGATTAAGCACTGAGCCTCATGCTTGCTAGGAAAGCACTCTCTATATCCATAGCCCTTTTTATTTTTATTTGGAAACAGGATTTCATCAAGTTGCCCAGGCTGAACCTGAACTTCTGGTCCTCCTGCCTGAGCCTCCTCAGTACCAAGGATTACAGGTGTGCAGCCCTATGTCTGCCCTAACATCATAAGATTTTCTGGAGAGGAAGTGATATTGGCAGAATCTAATTTTGTTTGGTTTTGACACTTGAAAATCTAAGCATTTAAACAACATTTACTGGTACAATGCCTTAGCTGCAGTCTTCAAACTTATGTGTGGTTTGACTGGCTTCTTTATGGTTGTCCCAAGGCCCCTTTCTAACAAACTAGCCTAGACTTCACACAGGCTTAACTGAATTAGAACCTCTGAGAACTGGGGACAGGGATGAAATTTTTAACCAGTGTTCCTAGACACTTTTTCAGCGAGGCTTGTTTTGACTGTGGTTCCTCAGGGAACTGCACCTGTAGACATCTCAGAGGTGGAAACGAGCCATATGCAATGGCGGCAATAATAGCCCAGCTGATCACAGCTTGTGAAGCAGGCGAGAGATGCTAATGGTTCTTCTGGGTTTGGAATCTCTCTGGTGCAGGGTCTAGTGTCAGTGGTGCTGAAAAGGAGATTATGGCAAAAACGTTGCTGCGGCAACACGGTTGAAAGGTGTGCATTTTTCTGGATGTGTTTCTATTGCAGTCTTCCTGATTGTGTGGCCACAAGCCTCTATCCCTGATCTTTCAGGAGACCCCATACACTCCCATCACCTATTGATTTCACTTGAAAAGGATGGAGTGAATTCATCTACAATTAAGGACGCTTCAGTGTTACATATGTAACTGTTTCTGACTGGAATTGTCATGAGAAAGCACTGTGCTACTGCAAACTGGAATTATTATTTTAAACACGTAGCTTATGATAAAATGTGGTAAGTTCTGGAGAATTTTGTGATGGAAACTTCTTATGATTGAAAATAACCGATAGAAATACCATGAGCTTGCAAACCATTTCTCAGTTTATAAAATGCTTTCTAGCACTTTATCTTTTTTATTTAATAACTCTATCCAGTGCCTAACTGATAACCCAGGAAAGTCGTTTTTGCAGATCAAATTTTTTACAACTCATTTAAGTTTAAATTAATTTTTTAAAATTATGTACTGGCAGATGAAGAAGTTTGAGTTTAAATCTTGTTCTTTTGGCCTCCAAATTAAGGTTTTCCAAGGCATTCTTGGGGCCCTTTTTTGTTTGCTTCAATGAAATCAATGATTCTTTCTATTAAGGGAGTTCTTTTATTGACATATAACATTTGTAAATATTCTTGGGTACAGTAAGACAATTTTATACATTTATACAATGTATAATGATCAAATCAGGGTAAGTAGCATTTATGACTCCTCAAACATCAATTATTTCTATGTGAAGGGAAGGTCAGGCCTCTTCCAATTATTTTGAACCATATCATAGATTATTGTACACTATAATTACCTACTAAGGTATAGAATGCAGAACTCGTTTTCCTATCCAACTGTACTTTATCTACCTTCTCTCCACCCCCACCTTTATTCTCTTGTCATACCCACTTCTCAGTCTCTAGTGACCCCTGTTCGACTCTCTTCTGTGAAATCAACTATATAATTATCCAAACGAGTGACAACATGCAGCATTTGTCTTCCTGTTCCTGGCTTATTTCAATTAACATTATAGCTGCCAGTTCAATTCACTTTGTCTCAAATGACAGGGTTACATTTACTTTATGGCAGATCAACGTTCCATTGTGTATATTCCCTACATTTTCTTTGTCCACTCATCTGTTGATTCTGTATCTGGGCCATTGTGAATAGTGCTACAATGAACACAGAAGTTCAGGTGTCTCTTCAACATACAGATCTCATTTCCTTTAGGTATATCTCCACAGTGGGACTGTTGGATCACATGTTAGTCCTGATTTTAGTTTTTCAATGAGTCTCCATACTGTTTTTCATAATGGATGTACTAATTCACATTTCCACCAGTAATGTATAGAAGATAGGAGTTCCCTTTCTTTGCATCCACACCAGTTTTTGTTATGCTTTGTCTCTGATTAGACCCACACTCTAACTGTTGTGAGGTGGTACTGTGGCTGTGACGTGCATTTCCATGACAACTGGTGATATTGTCCATTGTTTCTCATACTTGTTGGCCATTTGTGTTTCTTTTTTTTTTGAGAATTGTCTTTTCAGGTCCTTGGCCCATTTTTAAATCTGATTGTGTGTGTGTGTGTGTGTGTGTGTGTTTTCTTCTTTTTCTGTAGAGTTGTTTGAGTTCTTTATGTATTCCGAATATTAATCCTCAGTTAGATAAGCAGTAATTCCTTTTTTGGTGTTTTAATCTCTATCTCTTGCAGTTTCTTTTTTGCTTGTCTATTTCAAAGTTCGTTTTTCACTTGCCTTGAATTCAGTCCTATATTTTCCTAGTTATCTAATTGATTTAGGTTTTTATGTCACTGTCATGCAACTGCCCATAACAACATTCCTTTAAGAGTAAACAAAGCTCTTTGTGTTTGGTTCACATCCTTTTTTCATTCTTAAGGTTGATTACCAGCACTTTTAATTACTCGTAATGATCTTTCAAAGGTACCATTTCTAGTTTAACACACTCTGAGCTACATGTGTTGCCTTGTAGTATCTTAACTTTTGCTCCTATAACTATTAAACTCTTCTTGCTTTCTTCTGATTTACTTGTTTATTTCAAAGTGAAAGTTATTTTGAAGTCTGTATTTTTTTTTTTTTTTGAGATGCTTAAAGCATCTCCTCCTTAATTACTGGAGCCCAGGAACATTCCCTCACATGTACAGACAAGAATCTCTTTCAGTGTAAGGACAATCTTTTTGTCCACTGGGTCATTTGTCTTCTTTTATTCCTTTAATAATTGCTTCCTGTGTATTTACCTCATTCTTTTCTTACAGTGCCATATTACATGAAAAATGACTTTCCTACATCTATCAACTACATCTCATCTTTCCTTAGAGTTTCCTTCTTCTTGTTATACTCTGGGAGTTTGCATTGGTTTTCTAAATGACAATGTTTTTCCTCCTTAGTGTGCATTCTGGTATGCACTGAGAGATAATTTGTTGATTTTTCAAGAATTTTCCCATTATTCCCTTTCTTCCCTTCTTTGGAGACCTGTCAGCTATTATTTTAATCAATTCAATATCTGCTTAGATATTTTAACTTAAAATGTCTCCCATTTTATTATTTTCTCTTTTCTTTCTCTTATCTTTTGTGCTGCTATTTCTCTTTATTTGTTTCTTGAATATTGTGTTACTGTTGTTATTAGTTATATTTATAAGGATCTGAAAAGATCAATTTCAGTGATAATTTAGACATTTTCTGCTGCATAGAAGGCATTTTATTTTTTCTCTTGGCAAGAGGAATCTCCAAATGTGGGACTGACTATAGAAGCCAGAGGAGACCACACACATCTCTCCCTTACAGACTGCCCATGGCAAATGAGGACTGGGGAAAAATCATTCCATTTGTCCTGTCTTGGTTTAGGAGGCTGGTACAGTGCCCTGTGTTTAAAGTACAGTACTTGATGACTTCTCCATTAACAACGGATCTGTCTTTAGCTTCTGATTATAAGACTTAGGTGGCTATATTTTGCTTAAGCTCTAATCAGTGGGACGCAGGACAGGGGTTAATTAGAAGGAGACATGTGGGGATTTCCTTTTTTATCCCCGTGGTAGCTCTGAGTTAGCTGGGCTATTTTTTCTACTTCTTGCATTTTTTTTCTTAACAAAGTGATGGTAATAGTTCTTTATTTTCAGTACTTTATTTAAGTATAAATGGATTATTATTAAAAACTAATCAGAACACAAAACATGACTAACAGGGTTTAATCTAAAAATTTCTGTTTGCTATCTACATGAGACTTCATTTAGATCTAAGGTCACTTTTAGTAAGAGTGAAAGGATGAAAAGGGTATTATATGATAATATAAAAGAGAAATCAAAGATGGCAATATTTATGTTACACAAAACAATTAAGAAAATGTTATGGGAGATAAAATGCTTAAGTGAAAACTTATTTTCAAGAGACAAACTAATATATAAAGATAAAAAAGAGACCACTCTCTGTAATACTACAACAATAAATACATGTGTAACATTATTCTTCCCAAATATGGAAAGACAATATTGAAGGAATTTATTGAAATAAAAAGCAAAACAATAATATTTGGAGACACCTCCCTGATGAAATATATTAGAAAATAAAATCAAGTGGAATGGTAATCAGGAACCAGAAAAGTTAAAACTCTTATAAACCAATCAAATTGAGAGACTCAATCATCTCAATAACTCACAAAATATTCTGAGTAGACCAGCTTAAAAGCGCAAAAAATATTGAGGAATTATATACTATTGAAATTACTTTCTAAACATAATAAATTAGAAATCTAAAGAGGAAGTGATATTCAAAACTTTATAAATTTGTGGCAATCGTGCACTCTTAAACATGATCTTATTCAAGAAAAGGAAGATAAAATTAGAAGCTGTGTATACTACCCAAATGATCTAGAGACTCCATGTAATAGCTATCAAAGTCCCAATATTAGTTTTTCAGAAAAAATTCTGTGGAATCACAAGTGTTTATGAGTCATTAAAAATATTCAAAATAGAACAAATTTGGAATAATGCTGCTTTTAAAACATAATAAAAGCTCCAGTATTCAATAGGTTAATACTAACATGAACTTCAACAAGTAGACATAGAAAAGAACAGACAGTAAATTCTTATTTATAAAAGTGAATCAAAGCCTATTTACAAACCTATAATTATTAAATCATTCAGTAGAGCCAATAGGGGAAGGAAACTAAATGCCCTTTCAAATGTATGGATGAAGGCAATTTGGAAGAAACCATGGAATGTTTTTCAATTTTACAAAGATGAGAGATTTTATAGCATCTACACTAAGGATCAATCTTGAGGACATTATGTTTGCTCAAATAACCATCCTTAAAAAAGCTAAATTCAGCGTGATTCTATTTAAAGGAGACTTCTAAAGTAATCAAACCCATTGAACAGAAGGAATGGTGTTTGTGAAGAGAGAGAGACAGAAATGAGCACCTGTTTTTCATGAAAATTTCCCCTTAATTTTGTGAGATGTAAACTTTCTAAAAAGATGTTGTGAAAAAATGTGCATGAACACTACTAAGCAACATATTTAAAATATTTAAAACACTAGCTTAACTTTATGTGGTCTTGATTGTGTTTAATTTTTAAAACAATACACAAAAGATAAACAGAATTATAAAAATCTTTAGAATTTTCCTTAAAATGCTGAAGTCTTTAACCTAGACAAAAGAACAGTTTTATCAATAAATAGATGATAAGTATGCCAGTAATTCTGGCTGCCTGAAGGCTGAGGAAGGAGAAGTGCAAACAAGGAGCCTGAAGCCAGTTTGAACAACTTAGCAAGAGCTCAGAAAGGCCAGGTTTCTGTAGTTCTCTAACGTCACATCTGTATATAAATTCTGCTGATCAGGGTGCAGGCATTCCCATTCCCATTGCCACAACCCTGAATGTCAGTGATTCCCTTTCCTGGATTTCATGCTGCCAAAGCTCTCCCTGGGTAGCAAGGAGACCTGAGGCTCCCGAGCACAGGAAAAGCAGTCCAGACATGGATCCCAAGAATGGTGGACTTCAGAGACAAAGGCCACGCCATATTACCTATTTTTTTTCAAATGAATTATTTCTGTATTATTTTATAATTTGGTTCTTTACCCTGAATTCACATTAAACATGCAATATGTTTTGGATGAATTTTAATTGCTATGGAATTAAGTTGCAAGAGATTTGCAACACACTGTACTTCCTTTACAGCTATATCTCCACCAGGCCTCTATGTGCATATGGCGAACACTGAGGTAGAGAGAAAAAGGAAAATAGACATGGGAAATTTGTGTGAATGAAATTAATTTATTTTTTTTTAAATAGATACTAATTTCAGGGCAGTTTCAGATTTATAGAAAAAATGGCAAGAATGTTTCCTCCAGTTATTAATATCTTATATTTATGTGGTACATTTGTCACTATGAACCAATCAATATTGATCTGTTACTGTTACCTAATGTCCATATTTTATTTGGATTGCCTTCGTTTTCACATAATACCCTTATTTTTGTTAAAGGGTCTCACCTAGGACACCAGTATACATTTTCATCATGTCTCTTAAGTTCCTCTTGAGTTGCATCAGTTTTCTCACACTTTGCTTGGGTTTGACAGATTTAATAGTTTTAAGGAATACTACTTAGATAATTTTAGAATATCACTGTATTTGGATCTGTCTATTTTTTTCTCCTGATTTGAGTGGAACTCTGGGTTTTTAGGAGGAAGAACACAGAGGTGAAGTATTTGCCTCACATGGCATTAAAGTGACTACTGACAACATGGCCTTTGTCAGGTTTCTTCACTGTGAATCTTTCTTTTCTCTATTTCCCTCTTTTTGAAGTGTGTTCACTTGGAGGACACCATGTGGCCCAACCCACACTGAAGAAGCAAGAAGTTTCGCCTCTGTTCTTGAGGGCAGAGCATTTACAGAGCCATGTGGCGTCTTTTCTGTGTGACAGGTTTGTCTCGCCTCCCTATTTATTTATTCATTTAATATTTTATGATTTTTAGTAAAATATCATGCATGCTTATTTTATACTTTGAGTTATAATTGAATGTTAGGTCATTTTGTTCTTAGATTGTTCTTGTTTTGGTAATTAGGAGCTCTTTCAGTTAATTTCTGTGTCCCTGGGACATACTCTCATACCTCACCAATATGGTATTTTGTTTTATGTTCTTCCTTCCTTTCTTTCCCTCCTCCCCTCCTCCTCCTCCTCCCCTTCCTTCTCCTCCTCTTCTTTCTTCTCCCCGCCCCCCACACTCTCCCTCTCTTCTCCTCCTGACTTCCTGGCACTTACAACATTCTCCAGGCTCATTTTATATGTTTTCTGACCCAGTCTCAGAATCAGTCCTTTCTCTCTGGATATGTTTCCTGTTTTTAGAGAACAGAATTAGAAACCAAGATCTAGGTGTGAGGTACACTCTTTGCTATTAGGTTATTTTTTTCACAGTCTCTCACACATGACAGGCAAAAAGATCCATATGAGAAGGAAATAGTCCAGTTCTGGGATTGTGAGCCTTTGTGTTCTGCTTTCTATGCAAAGCTGACTGCAATCAAACTAACACTTAGTGTCAAAGGTGGCCTTCCTTTATAAATCACATGTATACCTCAGCTATTTTATTTCAGTTCAGATCTGCCCCAATGATAGCAACAATGCAGACTGGAAATCGCCCTTCCTCAGGAGAGCTAATGTGAGTACATGGGAACTCTCCACACAAGTTCACTCGGTAATTCTTGCCCAATATGATCTGTCTTTATATAAGCCTTTGAGCTTCAACCTCACAGCTGCAAATGCTGGCTTCTTTGATTCTTGAATATTCTTCTTAATATTATTCTTCTTGCTCTTTTTCGTTCGTACCTTCTGTAGCTCAGGTGGATCCTGTGTCTTATTACCAAGTTCTTTGCTTCGCTTTTCCTCTGAACACCCACTGTCTTCTTGAGATCTTGCTCCCTTCTGCCATTGTGGCTGTGTCTTCCTGCAGAGCTGCAGAAGGTGTGGGTCAGCATTACATGCCCAAGCTCAGTCATATGAAGGGCTCTGGCTAAAGTTAGCACATCGTGTAGTAGGTATGCCTTTGCAACAGGGACATTAACTTTATTCCAGATTAGAATAAGCCCCTCCCTGGAGAGCTCATCTAAAGGGAAAGCTCTGACAAATAGCTGAGAGTTTCTTTGAGCTTTTTATATCTCTACTTTAACCATATTCATGAAAAATTGAAATATGAATTTATAAATCAGGGCCTTGGGTCAGAAGAACAGTTTTCCATTTTGGTGTGTTTGAAACAGGGATAGAACATCAGAATAATCTTTCACTTGTTTGTATTTACATACTTTTAATCTGCTGCTTTTGAAATCTCTGAACATTCCTAAGCATTGAATTCTAGTTTCACATAAAAAATAGGGGTGAGCTACGCCCCCACCCTCCCTTTGAACAAATCATCTTCGGGCAATGTGTTGCTTTCTACATGAAAGATCTTTCTAAAATGCAAATACGACCACCAACATTCCTACAGGAGAACATTCCCATGGCCTCTGGGATCCAGTCCTGCACATTTCTTCAGGGGTGTCTTCTGTTGCATATCTGTGTGTAATTTTCCCTGACTATGTGCTCCTCCTTGCAATGAACCACATCTCTTCTCATCTGTACCTGTGCCATGCCACTGTACTGCTCTGTGTTGAAGAGTGCATTTAGTTCCAACAGATTAACTTCTGGTCCTGATCATACCATGTACCAAGTGCATGACATGGAGCAATACCAGTGAAGTCCATGAGCCTTATTCTTTTGACAACTGCAAAATGGGGGACAATAATATTGAACCCTGTGCTGTTATTAAATTTCAATGAGATCACATACGTTGAACATTCATCACTTATCTTGATATGTATAGGTGGTTTATAAATGCTCTTTTTAAAAAATTTCGTTAACTTAATATTAAGAGATATTCTTCCCTCTTCCCAAAAACAATGATCCAAAGTTGGCCTCTTCTGCCAGGCAACTTTGTAATAATTATTAGTTTTGACTGGAGGGGCCATGTTACTTATCTTAAAATCCCCAGGGAATGTCTCTGTCTCTGACTATTCTTGCCATTGGAATATTTATTCTCATAGAGAATATTAATTATTTTTGTCAGCTTGCTTGACTCAATAAAATCATTATTATTATTTTTACTTAAGATCATTTTCAAGTCTAAGTCTGAGGAGAAATCAAACATCCTCATCTCGACTCTCTGGTCCCCAAGGATGTGGTTAGTGACACTTCCATTTCCTAGGTCAGAACAAATGTGAGGCTTCCTGCTTCATCATTTGCATAATGCGATGGGTCCATTTCTGGCAGATTTTTTTTTCTCAGATTTAAATTCTTACTGCATTGGGATATTCTTCTTCTGTTTTATACAAATGCAACTTGTATATTTGGTGCAAGAGCAATTCCTTAGTTTCTGATCACCCTTTTCTTCCTGGAATCTCATTCTCAAGCTCTACTTCCTTCCCATACACCATGGTCCACCAAAGTCTTTAGCGTCACAGGAAATTGTGGGTCTGGCCTCTGTTCCATTGTACCTATGAGACACAAACCATCGAATGCATGTCAAAAGGACATAAACCACAGTTGACTGAACCACGGTGACTCTCAAACCACCTCAGTGACTGTCCTGAGGAAAAATACAAAGGTGTGTGTGTATGTGCTTGTGTGTGTGTGTGTGTGTTTTCTGGGTTAGCTATTGATTAATGATCGCATAGTCATCATGTAAGGAGTACGAATCATATTCTATTAAGCACAGTAATACAAGGCCTGAAACTCCCTCTGGCTTTATGTTAAATACTCAGGCTCCCACCCTACATGAGGGATGAATTAGTTGTGCAACCTCCATTATATCATTTGGTCTCTCTTGGTTGGTCTCACCCGCTCTCAGACTTACTATGTGTTTCTGAGAATCCTGGGGTACCTCTGAGTTCCTCTCAGAGGATCTACAAGCAAAGTTAAAAACTATATTTACACTAACACTAACATTATTCGCCATTTTTACTCTCGGTCCCTCATTCCTATACAGTGGAGTTCCCCATCGGATTACATTGAGACTCTCTGCAAAATACTGAATACAAAAGCAGACATGAGGATATGTCAGTTTTCGAAGTCAAGCATTAAAGAAATGAAAGACAATGAAAGTCTTCTCAGTAAATATTTGTTGGTAAAACTAATTTTCATAAAATATGTTCACATGGGTTTATCGTTATTTTAAATGACAATAACTATTTTTACATTTTTGTGATGCTCTGCTTATTTATGTACATAGCCTATGTAAAGAAATGTCTTAGAGATCTTCAGTAAGTTTTTAGTGTAAAGGGACTCTCAGCTTTTATATATGTACTTATATCTCGATTTCGTGTGAAGATCATATAATAGAAAGCACTTTGTGAACTTCAGTACACATTATAGTAATAGATGATATTATTCTTATTAGTATTAATTGTGGAAGGGTCAAAGATTTTGACTCCCAGTGGAAATAATTTAAATGAAGCACATGGTTTCCTTCTCTCTCCTATGATCCTTCAGCTGAGTGGCAGTGGGGAAGTGATGTTCAGCTCTATCAGAGTTGAGTGTATGTCATCGGTTTTCATTGTTTCTTGTAGCTTGAAAGGGGCCTGTTCCATCAAGCTGCTGTAGGCTGAATGTACTTTTTTGATACATTTGATAGTCATTTAAACTTTAAATCTAGTTTGTTTCCAGTCAAAACTGTATCTTGGGGCTGGGGATGTGGCTCAAGCGGTAGCGCGCTCGCCTGGCATGCGTGCGGCCTGGGTTCGATCCTCAGCACCACATACAAACAAAGATGTTGTGTCCGCCGAAAACTAAAAAATAAATATTAAAAATTCTCTCTCTCTCTCTCTCTCTCTCTCTCTTTCTCTCTCTCTCACACACACACTCTCTCTCTCTCTTTAAAACAAACAAACAAAAAAAAAACAACCAACCAATCAGCAAAAGGCAGCGTGAGTGGTCCCATCTAGCATGAATTCTGGCAGTAGGCCAAATACCCCATGGTCTTCTTCCCCTAGAACTGCAGTCTTCAGCATGTCAGGGGCTCCCTCACGCTCGTCACCAGAAGGCAGCTGCAAATTTAAGTGTGAATGAAGCCTTTACACAGTAGGTTCTAAGGCAGGAACTGCGTCTTTCACTCAGGTAACTATCTATTTTGTCCTGAAGGAAAATAATTTCTAGAAGTCACCTTGTAGACTTGTTATTTTCCTAGACATGAGCAATCTCCTGTCCCTGCCTCTAGTGATTTATATTGGGAGGTGGGATCTGGGTTCAGTCCTAGCTAAATAAAAATGTGGTTCTGGAAGCAGTGAGGAGGAGAGGATTAGATGATAGGTACGCATCTATACTCCCTACCTGCCACTCTAGTTCCAGAAGAGACATGCAGCCACCTGACCCAACCAGCAGCCTACTCCCCTTATTCTAATGGATTTTGATTCTGATTCCCACATCCTGGCTTTCCTGCCCAGGGGCTGGAACGTTTCCAAGTTTCCTGGTTAGAGTTAACACCTGCACTTTTGGCTCCCTCCAGCTCACTGGCATGCATGCGCCCAGCACTGGATTGGCCTCTCTCCAGATTCTACCTTTTGCCATCAATTCCTCTGCTGCTGGCCCCCTTTCCATCCTTGAAGGCCTCCTGCATTGACTTCCCGAATCCTTCCTCCATCATATAGAGTGGTTGCATGTATTTTAGCCTGGGTTGTTAAATAGATTCACTAAGCATCCATGAGACTTCCTGCAGGGTTTGGTTGAGATTATTCATTCCAATCATGATTCTCATCTGTCCTCTTTTGAATAATTGATTCTGGGAAAAAACAAGACTTTACAACTGCAGAGTCTTCTGCATCCAGTTGTGGAAAGTGCTTCTCACAGAGCGGAGCTTGTAGCCTCAGCACACTTGGGAGTGGTTGAGGAAGGTACACTCAAGGCTGTACTAGAAACCCTACAAGGGCCCCCTGCTGATTCTGATATGCTTTCAAATTTGAGAACCACAAAAACACAGAAGTCAGAGATCTGAAATTAAGCGGAGTGATTTTGGTTCAAGTAACAGAACTTCCTGTGCATCTCTTATAGTTGAAAAAATAATAGTTAATGAAGATAAATAAGCTCCCTGATGAAGATTAAACATATTTGTGAAGCACTGAGCTTAATTTTTGTTACTTATTAGGAATATCAGGGGAGGGGAGGGGGGATAGTAGAGGATAGGAAAGGCAGCAGAATACAACAGACACTAGTATGGCAATATGTAAATCAATGGATGTGTAACTGATGTGATTTTGCAATCTGTATACGGGGTAAAAATGGGAGTTCATAACCCACTTGAATCAAAGTGTGAAATATGATATATCAAGAACTATGTAATGTTTTGAACAACCAACAATAAAAATGTAAAAAAAAGGAATATCATTTTATCCTCATGTTTTCTCCTCCTCATCTTTCTGAAGGTTATTTATAATATTTTGAAAATCCTAGCCTCTCATAATGTACTTACTCATCAGAAAGGGTTTTATGACAGGGGTCTCCTTGGGAGGGATCAAGCTGTGTGAAGTATGGAAGCTCCCCTGTACTTTCCTAGCATTTCAGCTTGCTCCTCACCCCCTGCATTTCTACTCGCTGACACCCAACTGTTTTGTCTACAAGGTGCCCTGTCTACAATGCCCTCTCTCCTTTCCTGCTTCTCCCTCATCTCTTGGTGGGGATTCATGCGGCTGGTATTCCATTTCCTTAAAACTTACTTTTCTTCAGGGTGAAAACGATGGCTGCATTTGCCAAGTTTCACGGCTGCGGGATTGCAGTTGAGAAATATCACCGTCTGTTCATCTCCTGCCTGAGAAATGCTCTCCACTTGGTACTGATGGTGGCTGCAAATGGTCTCAGTTAGCAGGACTGTGTGGCTTCATTTTTGGTGCACAATGTCACAACACAAAACGGGCATCGTTTCTGGTGCCGCACACATGTTTCTAGTTCCCACTTCGGATTCTCTTGAGTAGGATGTTGGCTCTGCACAGTCTGGATAACAAGCAATTCTATTTCCAAATGCTTCTAGAAGGAAAGAATGGCTAATTTTTTTTTTCCTGAAAAAGCTAACTCTAGGATCTGTATCAGAATAAAAGCCAACCTTTTTTTACTATAAGTAAACACTGTGCTTTTAATATTTAATATATTATATATATTTATATTTTTTTAATACATTGTCTTCATTATCTACAGAAGCCCTTCAAAATAGATATCATTGCACCATTTTACAGATGAGGATAGTACAGTTATAGAATATAGCTGGTTTCTGCAAAGTAACACAAGTACTAAATACAGACTTTTATTACTATCAGGTGTCTCTTATTCCAATTTCTCTGTGCCGTGTGAATAGGAAAGCTGTGAGTGCTCACACACTAAAGATTTTCATTGCAATGCAATTGATGTAAGACCACCTCTGTATGTGTGTGTGTGTGTTTGTGTGTGTGAATATATTTTAGACACTGACCTTGTTCCCAACTAAGTGATTATGAATAGTCTTTGGAGCGTTAGTATTCTACTTAAATGCCCCCACTACATATACAGAATTATTATGTGTCTAGTTAGAAAGGAAAGGGGAATACACATTTTTTATTAATTTCACTGTTTTATACTCACCCACTTATTACTCATCAAATAAACATTAGGCACCTATTAAGTAATGCATTATGCAATGAGAATAGATAAGGAAAATTCCAACCCTATGAGTCTTTGACTTCTCCATAGTTGAAGTAAATTTTGTATTTTACATTCAAGATTATTAGGCATTAGCTATTTCAGAGGTTAAGGAGTCAATTCAGACTTAATTCTGCCATATTAACTGGATCTAAGTGTTTAATTACTATACCTTTCTGAGTTCATTTGCTCACCTGTCATATGTAACAAACAACCATGTTGCACTTTCTCAAAGTGAGGATGGAATAAAATAACTTATGTGAGAACAGCTTGCAATCCCCAAAGAATGAGAAAATACTCATTCAGTATATTATTGATAACATTCTCTTTTTCTATATAATTTTTATAACTGATATTTTAAAAAAGACTATGGCCTATAAGCACCTATTACTGAAAACCCAATGAAGTCTACTACTTCTCCTACTTCACTCAGAAAATGGGTGCCATTGTAGTTTTAATTATATTTTAAAGATGCTTGTAAATTTAAATTGTTCTAATCTGTAGTCCTGAGGATACTCCTCAGAAGTTGATTGGGAAGCAGGATATAATACTGGAGAGGAAGCCGTACTAGGGATCTTATAGGTCTACTTTCAATCTCTCTCTTTTCTTTCTTTCTTTATTTTTTTTCTCAAAGACTCATTGCTTGGATGAAACATTCTTCAAGGAAAGGGATACCTACCATACACATTACTGTGATGATGTAAAATTACTGGTGAATTATAGAACACTGCAAACAGCTTGTCCACCATGACTAGAATACCATAGTTGTAGAAGGTCGCAGTGCTGGGTTTGCTTTTCAGTTTTTAACCCATCATTTCTGCTTTCAAGAAACTTTGGATGCCTCTTCTTTAGGTGGATTTAGGACTCTTACAATTCAAATATCTGTTTCCTCCATTTACAGAGATGCTTACTATTTTCTAGTCAGGCAGAAATCAAGGTGTGACTTGGGGCATCTCGGGGGATGCTTCCCCAACTTTCAAGCGGCTAACTCCTCTCTTTCCTTTGGTCCCCATTCTCCTTCCTGTAACCTTTCATCTCATCTTCAGAACTTTATTACTTCTAAGTACTTTTTTTCCTCACCGAATTTTGAACTCCCTGAAAATAGCAACAGCCATTAATCTCTTTATTCCTAAAGAATCTCACAGTGAATGGGTGAAAAGAGAGATTAATGCAAATAGTAATGAAAGGAAAGCAGAGGTGGCTGTAGTTACATCAGATAAAATAGGTTTTCAGTCTAGGCTTTTGTTTCTGAGATCAAAGAAGGTCATTCTATAATGATAAAAGAGTTCATTGAACCAGAAGATACAACAATTATAAATATGTTTGCACTCGACAGCAGACTACCTAAAACAAATACTGACTGATCTGAAGACAGAAATTTATGGCAATACTGTAAAAGTGGGACACTCCAGTATCTCACTTTCAATAAGAGATGCAAATACCAGCAAAAACTATCAATTAAGAAACAGCAGACTTGAACAAAACTGTAGACCAAATGAGCCTGGTAGATACTCAAAAGATTTTCTGCCCATCAACATCAGATGACAATTCTCAAACTCACAGGGAACATTCTCTAATATAGGTTGCCTGCTATTTCACATAACAAACCTCTTTACGTTGAAGAAGATCAAAGTCATATCTCATTCAGCCACAATGGAATGAAACTACAAAGAAGAAAATTAGAAAATTCACAAATATGTAGAAATTAAACAATTCACTATCAAATAGCAATTGAATCAAAGAGAGCATTGAAAAATGTTAAAAAAATATTTCAAGATCAATAAAAATGAAAATATAACTTGTCAAAACTTGTGGGATACAATAAAAGCAGTATCAGGAGGGAAGTTTATGGTCATGAATACCTGAATTAATACAAAAGAAAGAGCTCAGGTAAACAATGAAAATCTATTCCTAAAGAATGAGCAAAATAACAAACCAAGCTCCCCCCCACCCCCGCCACTTGTTTTCTTTTTAACAGAAGAAAGGAAATAATAAAGCTTGGAGAAGAAACAAATCTAATAGAGAATACAAAAGCAATAGGAAAAGAAGAAGAAAATTAGTTTTTTTCAATGGTAAACCAAATTAAGAACACTTTTAAATAACAAGAGAGGAGATTCAAATAAATAGAATAATAAATGAAAAAGAGAAGACATTGATTGCAATAGATACCTTAGAAATACAAGGAACCATTATTTCCAAAGCACTGTGATGCTCCACAATACAAAGATGGTACCAGGGAGGCTGTTTTCCCTGCTAAAGTGAGGGAAAGCAGCCGAACTGGCACAGGGGAAGTGGAGGACCTTGGGTGGTCTGAAGGTGTGAGGGTGCTTCCTGGAGAAGGAGCTTTAGGGAAATCTCCCAGAAACAGACACACCTTGGTGTGCTTATGTATCCAGCAGATTACCTGATTTCCCAACACACCCTCCACCCACACCAGAGAAACAGGCTGCCCAGCAGGAACAGTGAGAGTGAAAACAGAGACACAAAGCAGAACTAGACTTTCTTTTCTTTTCTTTTTATTCTCCCCCTCCCCATACTAGAGCAAGGGAAGAGAGTTGAACAGAAGCAAGGAATGAGACTAGACAGGAAGCAGGGGCCAACCACAGAGGCTGCCATGCCTGGTTAAGAAGGGAAGTCCCCTTCGGGTAACAGAAGTGACGTGTTTAGAATGGCCAGGGCTATTCTGGAGATTCCAGCACTGTCTTGAGGCTTTGATGGGAGAAGGATGAGGCAGTGAGTGAAACCAAAGCAAATTCACTGATACATTTGGTGCCAAAGTTACAGGAAGTTGCTATTTGAAGGGCCACTGATTTGTACAGGGGAAATGTCTGTTGAACTGCCCCTCTGGCCTCACCTTCTGGCGGGTGTGCCCGGAAACTGAAAGGTGAGTCATTCTCTAGTTATGAACCATGATTTTAATCAGTCACGCTATTCTGTCTCAAGATCCTTGAAATTTTCTTTGCTTTCTCCCTCATCTCCAGGCTTCACAGTCCAGTGAGTTGCAAACCTGTGCCTTTTGTACCAGATTTGAGTACATTTCTGCTTTTCTACTACCATTATAGATGTCATTTTCCTATTTTAGGCCTCGGTTTTCTCTTGTCTGCTCTTACAAAACAGTTTTCGACTGGATTTCTCTGTTGGTAGTTATGCAAATCTGAAAAATCGGAATCACATTTTTCACTCAGTTTTACTCAGTCATTGTCAGGTATGAAGTCCTGGTGTTAAAGAGGCCTCAGTCCCAGAAATCAGTCTCAGAGTTTTCCACTGTCCACCAAGGTATCTTAATGTATATATTTCAGGGTTACAGAAAAATTCTGCCTTTTTATACAGTAGAGTTACAACATGCTTTTCTTCTCCGTGTTTTGGAGAAACAGCCCGAAGTGTTTACTTCTTATACGTAAGCAGCAAAATGGATTGCCTATGGTGTGAAAATAAAAACTAAATTAGTGTCTATTTCAATCAATGGATTATCGTGTCAACTTGGCACATATTATTATCAATGGGAAAGAATTATCAGAGAATAAGGGGAAAAAAAAACACCTAAATGAGAGTTAGGAGACTTATAGTTAGAAGACTTGATATGTGAGATACTAGGAATCTTCAAGATGCTCTTTCCTTCTTTATAAAATGTGCCTAACAGCCATGGTAGAGGGTCATAGAGAGAATTGAACGAGGCAGATAACACAAATCGGTGCTCTACTGAGTCCTAGTGGAAGCTTAGGCAAGGGAAAAATCAGCAATATTGATCTTTTCTTTATTTTAAATTCTGATATCTTGATAACCATAGATTTGTTGCATTAATTTTATTTTTTTTCAAGAAATGTTGCACCAAAGTGTTAATTGTCCTAATTCCTGACTTTTTTTTTTGACAACTTTTTAATGTTTTAGTTTGAAGCATCTGTCTTATTCCCTTTGCCCCAGTCTTGGTCCCAAAATAAGCCCAATGTTTGCCATGAATCTGGACTCAGTAAATGTTAATTTAATTCCTCCTCCACACCACAAACTACATAGGTATATATACATTCATCCATGACATTATCTGCAGGATTCACAAACTAGGTCAGTCATGTATACCAAAGATTAACTCAGAAAAAAACTGCATTGATTTATTTTATCTCAAAATTAGGCACATTTTGTTTCACCCTTCACACTGTAAGAAAAACCTCAGGAAGGACTAAGTAGGTCTGAAGGTAGCAACTCGCTGTGGTTTTTCCATAAAGATTGAGAATATCCACAAGTTATCTTATAGATTTTAAACTCCAGAGTGCCTGGATCTATGTCATCCCTATTTTATTAAATTGCTCAATTCCTAGAGATTGCCTATTTGAACCTCATTTTAAGAAAATTAAAAAGGCTTTGGACATCTTCCATGAGAATTTCACATGTGCATTCTAAAACGTTTGTTTTGCTTCAACCATATTTTCTCAGGGCATGTGCATCCAAAAGGTATAATTGGTAACATCAGGGGTGCTAGAAGATGGAATGTTAAAAAGAGTAAAATGATTTCCTTTGAATCATCTATGATTTCTTAATGATTTAAATACTCAGGAAAAAATGTGGCAGTCATCATAGGAGAGCTGAAATGTCCTGAGGGAAATTCTAGCCCAGGGACTGTTGAATAGCAAGCCTTTCAGACAGGCAGGCAGGCAGGCAGGCAAGAACATGCGACCATTTCAAACTCTTCAGCATATGCAACTGGTATGACCTAGCATTCATAATTTGCCTGAGAATTGTGTCCACTCGGTGGGGATAGACTAGGGAACTGGAGCTGGTTTGTCAGTATAAATTTGCAAGTTACATAGTATGTGTTTGAAAGAGCTGAAGCTGGGATTGAAGTGCCCTGAGTCTCCCATGCAGTTTCAGCGTGTTCCATTTCAAATCCTCCTGGGTGGCATGCAGTGGGTGAGGGCACAGGTTCTCAAGTCCAGCTGCCTGCACACCATGGTAGCCTCCACCACAGCTAAGCTATTTGAACTTGCTGATTACTTGGCCTTTCAAAACGTTACTCACCTCACTATTGAAATGGAATATCAACTGATTTTGCCCACAAGTTTATTGTGAGGAGGACCAGATGATATCAGTGTAAAGTTGTTAGGTGCCCAACAAGCACTTTCATCAGTGACCACGAGGAACCATGGCAGGGATTAGTGGTTCAGTCCCCAGGGACTGCACTTCTGCATCTATAAGATCAGAAACATTATCTTCTGTTGGTATGTTTTATTCATTAAAACACTTCTGCTGCTAAATGTAAGTTGGGAAATAAGTCTTATGTCTTGTATTGCTGTAACATTCCTAGAACCTTGTAGGAAAAGATACTTTATATTATCTTCTCCGGTGTTTGCTTCTAGGATCTTCCTGAAAACGTACATCCATTCTGCTGTGTGGACATCAACAGCCTCAGCAAACTCACCTTCAGCCTTTGGAGGAAGAATCTCGTAGTTTTCGTATGTTTTGTTGCATTCATTTTCTATGTTTGGATCTCCGTCTCGAGAGATTCTCCTGCTATTTTTGACACTGGTAAGTACTCAGGATCTATTTGCTTGTACCAGGATTGAGGCAAGTTATAGAGTTATAGTGTGTCTCAGAGAAGATCTTTTGATCCTAGAATCTAAATTTGAATCAGCTCAGCACAGAGGAAATATGATTAATTCATATTAGATCAATATTTACTGCTAGCTCCCTATTCTATTATTACATTTATGGAGCTATTTTTGGAAGATGTGTGTACTTGTGTATTGGTCCCATTAGAGAGGTTTTCATTGAAGACTGTCTTTTTCCTACCCACCACTTAACAGCAGAGGAGTCATTTAACAAATGATGATTGGATTGCTAAAAGATGGCATAGTTATCCCAGCCATGGGGGAGGGGCAAAATATGGACAGAAAATAATTGCAGAGCAACATCCAGAAGGACTCCCAAAAGTCAATGGGGTGCAGATACAAACTGCTTCAGAAGAGGTGGGCAAGCTACATGCCAACAGACAGGACTGTATAGTGCCCTTCCAGGGCAGGGGAGAGTCCATGAACTGGGAATCATGATACAATTTTATAGGGTTCTTATAGGCATCACCCCATATAACTCCTGTTTGTGGTATTAAATTATCGGCATCATGGTAATCAAAGCCCAAATCAGATGCCATCCTCTTTAGGAGTCCTTCTTGACACATCTCTAGCTATCCTCTGCCCATAAAATAGTTCATCCTCCCTCTATACCAAAGGTTCATATTATTCACCCATTGCTTTGCAATTCAGTTAGACCTGTGTGAAGTCTAGGCTTTGGTTGTTAGAAAGGGGCCTCAGGATCCTAAAAGAGCCAGTCGAACCATACATATGTTTGAAGACCAATGGCTAAGGCATTGCACCAGGAAATGTTATTTATGTGCTTAGACACCCAAGTGTCCAAAAAAGACAAAATTAGATTCTACCTATATCACTTCCCCTCCACAAAATCCTATGATGTTAGGCCAGAGATAGTTGTGCATGCCTATAATCCCTGCAGCTGGGGAAGCTGAGGCAGGAGGATCACAGGTCTGGGGTCAGCCTGGCTAACTGTGAAACTCTGTCTCAAAATGAATTAAAAAAATAAGATATATTTTTATGAGAGAGAGGAGAGAGAAAGAGAGAGAGAGAGAGAGAGAGAGAGAGAGAGAGCAGGAGAGAGGGTGAGAGAAACTTTAGCAAGTGCTCTGATGTCTTCCTTTTCTTATAATGCCAGTACTGTAATAGCTGAATCCCACATTTATGACCTTATTTAATTTTAATTACCTCCTTCAAGACCCTGTCTTCGTATATAGGCATATTGGGAGTCAGGGTTTCAACAAATGAATTGCACATGGAGATTATATAATTCAGTCTAAAAGACTGTGCAAGGGCTGGGGATGTGGCTCTAGTGGTAGCGCGCTTGCCTGGCATGCGTGCGGCTCGGGTTCGATCCTCAGCACCACATACAAACAAAGATGTTGTGTCCACCGAAATCTAAAAAATAAATATTAAAAAATAAATAAATAAAAGACTGTGCAAGTTTGGAGGGAAGGAATGTGAATATTTTGGAATTTCGAATGGTCTGCACTGATCTACATTAAATAAAGTACTATATTTTAGACTCTTAATAAAAACATAGATAAATAATACCTTTCAGTGCTTTCATTCTAGACCCATTATTTTACTATACAGACCTCTAAAAGAGGCCAAAGTCACAGGGGGTGGTTAATACCAAACTGAAATAGAAGTCTTCTGACTCCCCTGGGCTCCTCTACCTAAGCCAATCCCAGCCTAGGAGAAGAAACTTATTTACACCTGGTATTTTTGCTAAGTGCTGACTCCTCTCAAAGTCCAGATGCCTTCCCTTGTCTTCTCCACAGTCTGCTTTTCTCCTCGGGAACTCTATTCCAGGATTCCTGAATTTGCACAACACCCACATCATCTCAGGAGTCTGCTGCCACATTTCCATCCACACCTGCCCCAGGTGATGCTGCTTCCTGGGAGTCAGTGAGCCATTGTCTGTACCCTAGGAGCTAACCCACTAATCCACTGAGGTGTGGGAGAAAAGAAGACGGCAAAAAACTCATAAATGTTTTGCTAACGATAGGCCAGTTTTTTTTTTTAATTGTTTCATTCAAGTAGCACCTTTTCACTTCCAGAACAATAAGTTGGAGACAGATATTATTTTTCTGTAAACATTCAAGCTAAATAAAAAAACAGAGATGATAACAGACCAACTGTAAGGACTCCTACTCAAACAGATACCTTTCAGACACATGAAGGAAGTCCCATCTATTTGGCCAATGACAACAATTTCATCTGCAGATGAATCTTTCAGTTATAGAGATTTCTACTCTAATCACAATGCAGATGCCGTTAAAGAAACTGATGTAAGAATGAAGACTTTCTAAAAATTGTAGCTGTATTTCCCATCCTGATCAATAAAGAAATAGAAACATAAAAGTCTTCTTATTTATTTAAATATCTCCAAGTTGTTGGTATAAACCTCATTAAATTTGACAAATATTTTTCTGAATGTCTACTGAGGGCTAACAGATATTCCTGGCAATTGAAGGTAAAAGGAGTTGAATGATTCTGTTTCCCCCAAACCTTGAAGTCTCACTGTTAAAATAAGGCAACGACACTATTTAAGTCGTCTTCTACTTTTAGAAGATAAGAGATAAGTTAGACCTGTGTGAAGGTCTAACTTCACACAGGATTCCCCTGGAATATTGACTGACAACTTTGTTCTTTTATTTTAAACACTCCCTGTCAGCTGGCTCCTCATTCTTGGACTACAAACTATCATGCATGTCTCTTAAGATGTCCTTTAGCGTTCCTTTCTCTGTGTTACCTTTCCATCTGTTCCCTTCCCTTTGCACACAAACTCCTCCACCAAACCATTGTCTTCACTTCCTGAATTCCCCTGCAGTTTTCACTCCTCCTCACTGCTGGGCGTGGTGCTGCCGGTGCTTTCTTGATTGATTCCTTCATCTTTTCTAATTCTCCTTCTGTCTCTGACATAGTTTGGAGGCTCCTTTGCCGGGTCCTTCTTTTTCTATTTTTTTTTTATTTTTGCAGCTTTCTATAGACCTGTCTTGGCATTTTTCCCCCACCCCCAGGCTCCTGACTCACTCTTCTACTACAGTTTGAAATTCAGACAAATGCTGGTTCCTAAATCTGTGTTCTCAGCCCACATACCTTGAGCTCCAGATCTTACTACTGAGCTGCCTAAGAGGTGGCACCACCTGCTTGCTTCCTAGAACTTCAGCTCTGCTCTTCCTCCGACCTGCTCTTCCTTCTGCACTGCCTGTCTCTGGGGAAGGCCACCAAGAACAAATCAGGCACCTCCACAGAGATTCAGTCCTCTTCCTGGTCCACTTTCCCTCACTTACACTCTCGACTACAGTTGATCTATTTGTTCCCTGGCCCTGTAGATTCTAGGCGAAAGCTCCTGTATTTGGTCAGACCATCTCTTATCTCTTGTCTCACTGTTGTAACAATCTTCTGACTGGTTCACTGCCCATTCCCTGCATGTTTGTGCACACATGCACACAGAAGCATGTGCACACATGCATATGTGCACGAGCGCACGCACACACACACACACACATTTTGCTCTCCCTCTAATCTGTTTGGCATACTTTGACTTTTTCATCAGTAATCAGATCACTCTTTGGTTATTCCATTCGGCTGTCTCATTGTGAACCCCTAAAACACAAATTCTTGAGCTTGACATTCTAAGTCGCTCTTTCTCGCCTCCTGGTTTCCATCAGTCCTCATCCAGTTTTTTTGTGGTTTCTGATCTGATCACACAGAGACATTTCTCCTTCCATGCTTTTGCTAATGCTGAAATATTCTAGAAATATTCTGTTCCTGATCCCATGACTACCAGTGTTAAGACTTAACTTTTAAGACACCTCATACACCTAATATGCCACTCTTTTTGCATAACATTCCAAGATCTCGTACTACCGTGGGTGAAACTGACCTTGTTCTTCTCCCATACTCTGTGAATCTCTCAGTGCACCTATAATAGTGATTGAACGAATGTGTTTGTGCTTTTCTCTTCTCTTGGGCAATTTGCCCTTTATCTAGCTAAGCATGGTGCTGAGGACATAAAAGAAAGTGTGCAATAAAAGTTGTATGTTTTTGGTCAATAGACAAACGAATGAAATTTACTAAACAGGATTTAATAGAAATTACTGGAGTAGGATTAAAAATGCCTCATGTTTCAGAGACAAGAGAGGAAATAGAATTTTTGGCATCATGAAAGATTTTGTGAAGAAAATGCAGTTGCTTAAGGTCAATAGAAGATTTAGGAAACTATGAGAGCCACATGGGATCCAGTTTGGCATAGTATCTTTCATTTCCAATATCTTCACATTAATACATTATGAAGAAAAAGTCTTCTGTGCCATTTGGCATTTCTAGATTTTTTTTTTCCAATCACTGTTTTCCTGACCTTTAGCAATAAAACCTGCACAGGTTATTGCCCTAGATAATTGACTTTCTGTATTAAACATTTCTTTCCCCTCCAGCCTTTGCTGCCATACTTAACTGGTATCTGAAACCCAGAATCTCCATTTTTTAAAATTATTTTTCCTTAGAAAATATTATTTTTTTCCCAGAAATCCTCAGAAAGGTAGGGAAAAATTAGCAGTGCCTTTGTTCTTTTCTATAGTTTATCTTTCCATGGTACCCCTGAGACAATTATGGAACTTGCCTGTACATAAGCAAAAAAAAAATGTATTTCAAAAACACTGAACCCTTTGAAACCAATTGTTAGCTTGATTATGAGAACTCTTATGACTATAAAATCATTTTTGTTTCTTATAAGAACTGTGGAAGCAAAATCTCTGTTATAATGATTTACAAAATACATATTTGCATTATTTTATTAGGGTCTCACAACAAATTGGGAAGCAGTATTGGTATTTTCTTCATTGAGATGAGAAGATAAGCTCTGATTATATTTCTTACCCAAAGGTTTTCAAAGGTGGAAAAGGGTCAATCTGAAATTTGTTCACTTAAGACTTTCGTCTGGATCCCCTCTTTCTACTCCTCTTAATGTTCTGCCAAATATTTTTGTACTACAGCTATTATATCTTAGATCTTTGGGGGCCACTTTTATGGACAACTCTATGTGCAAGATGCTTGCACTACCAGATTTAGTCATGGTTTGTTTGTGTGTGTGTATATCAAACATTATAAATTAGTGGTAAATCAAATTTTTTATCTTGGCATTATAATATAAAATAATAAAATATAAAAAAAAGTAATGAGGAGTTTTGATTAACTCCTATGACAAAGCAAAACAAAACTTTCCTAATGATAGAGGAGGAGGAAACTCTTGCTAGGGTAGCAGGGAAACAAGATCCACAATGAATACTTATTTGGACATTCATTCATGTGTATATTTGTTTATTTAACCAACAGACAACTTGTACAAAGAAATGACTGTGAGCCTGATATGTGCTGATTCTCAGAAGACTGGAGAGTCACAGCTCAATCATGACCTGTTTTCAAGGTTGGCAGAAACTCGACAAGGTAAGCGTGGAGTCTCCGTGCATATGAAAGATATGCATATGAAAGGAAATAGCTGGAGGAGCAGTCTGAACATATGATCCACCCTCTCACAAAGTCTAGTTCTCACGAAAACTCCTAGGAGAAATGTTTGAGGTCAGGAACAAGAGAATATGTTGCCTCTTCTAAGGCACTAGCCAACTCTTTCCAGAGTAGACTGCATTTTGCCCTTTTTGTCCACTACTTGTCCCTTTAGTTTGGTCACTGGAATTTAGAGTCACATTGCTTTGGCTACTATCAACCCTTATCTTAGTATTATCTTATTTTCTATGTTCATTCTGCCACTATTTCCTAATTTCATTGATATCCTATTGTGTTTTAAGCATCTCTATGAAGTAAATCTTAGTGTCTTCTTGTGGATATAAAACAAAGTGTATCTTTAAAACAGGGAATGAGAAAGAGAGAGGAAAAAAGGGGAAAATGGAGAAAGAAAGTAAAATCAACTGGGAGAGAAATGCTTGGATTTATTTGGAAATTTCAGCCAATTTTTATATTTCTTCTACAAAACAAAGTGATCCTCCCAACCGTGTCCCTCCATGATGCTCACTTGCTCTCCTCTGGCACATTGTCATGGATGGGGAAATCACTACCTCCTTCTCTCCAACTCAGCCCACTCCATCGAGGGACATCTGATTATCTGCAAATTCATCCTTCTGTTAGGTGAAATCTGCCTCTGACAAAACCTCAATTTCCAAATTCAAAGCTTTGAGCTTCATTTAGAATCATAAACACAGGGAAAAATAAACAGCTTTCCTTTTTTGTTTTGCTTTGAGATGACATGAAGCCCCAAGCCCAGTTGTTAGGATAAGAGGTGTTAATAGAATCCGGAGGGGTGGCGCACAGCTGGACACCCAGAGCCAAGGCAGGCTTGCTGGGCTGTTTCCTCTCTCAGATCCCCATTACCCACCACCCTGCGCCATCACTCACAGGCTTCAGCATCAACCTGCTGCTCTGACATCCCTCCCACCGCCCCCCCTTCTGTCTAGAAATAAATGCTATTGATCAGCAGTGCTGTGTCCAAAGCCAGCAGGAACGCAAGAGCTTATTAAATTCCTTTATTAAAGTTGAACATAATCTGGAAAGAAGAGCTGATTCCCCTTGGATTTGTGGTCATTTATATTTTTCCCTTGTAATACTCCATTTGTAACATCCCATTACACACTATGTAATGGGGCTTGGGGATATTTTTGTTGGGTAAAGGATTTTTGTCACGCTGTTTTTTCCCAATCATTAAAACCTTGGTAGAAGGTCTACAGGGGAAGATGCAAAGTGCCACTGTGGAGATCTACAGCTTAACATGTGGTCAATTATATCCGCTCTAATTTATAAGGTGATTTGAGACTGGGTTTTAGATTCAAAGACTTTAATGGTAACATTCACCCTTTTAGAGTCCTAGTGTCCTATCCAGGATTTTTCTTTCACATCTCTCAATGGGTATTCAAGGCCTCATGTTTCTTATAGCTATTTAGATTCAGGACTTTTCTCGAATTTCAGCCAATGCTTCCTAACTAATTTTTCTGCTGTCAGCTTCTCTTTCCCCTCTCCCTTTGTGGTGCCATCTCTTACATTTCTTCTACAATCCTTCTAAAATTCAAACTTGGCACCCCACCCCACTCTTTTATTTCCCATGACTTCTCATGACATGTCAGCCCAAGTCCAAATTCACCACCAGACTCCCTTGCTGGGCCTGATGCTTCACCAATCCTTCCTCCCCTGCCCACCACACACAGTGTCCTACACCTTCAATGGTCTCCTTCCCGTGTTCTCCAGTCTCTGTATGGCTGTGCCCACAGCACTTTATCCTTCCTTCCTTTGGGTTTTATTTGTCCTCTGACAGCCACGTTTTTACTGGGGACTCCTTCCTGCTGTGTGTCTCCCCTGGCTGAGCATGTCTCCTATCAGGACACTTGCCCATTTGACTGTAATTACCTGGTACTTGGCATTTCTAAAAAGTACTCCTGAGCTCTTTGAAGACAAGTTCTATGACTTTATCTTTTTTGTAACTGTAGTTTCTGACTTTGTGCCTAGTACAAAGTAGGTTTTTAAAAAAGCTTGATTGAATGATTGGAGAAAGAATAAAGAAACACATGAAATAAGTTGCAGCAGAATGTATGGACTAATATTGGTTTGTCAAAGAATGGTCAGCTTCAGAAAATGAAAGCTGTGATGTCAGAAAATTAAAGCTGGATATCAAGTCCTAGAGACCCGTGACTCTCAGAACAGTGATCTGGAAGGGACAGGAGAGATTCCCCAAGGCGTCCAAATGAATCTAGTTGACCTCTTCACTGGATAGAGACAAGCTGGGTGCTGAGGAGGCCGAGGACTCCCTGGGGTTTCAGAATGTCCCCTGGGAGCTGGGTCCTAGGCCTTGCCCTTCCTGTTGCCCTTGGACTGTGCAGAGCTGGCCATTTCATCTCCTCCAGAATTAGCATGTGTATGTGCTCTCTTCATAAATATATGTATTACTCAGCAACACATATGGTTAGAGGCAAGAGTTCTAAAAGAAGAGTGTTCAAAACACAGGGTTCTCCAAGTTTTACCCGGGAGAATTTCAATGTTCCTCTAAAATATTCTCTTGACTCATCATGAGTTAAGAATGCATTAACACCCCCACAAAATGTAACCAAGAAAATGTGTTTCACCTGGAGGTGTGCAGTCTAATTAAAAATAAATAAAGCCCAAATATCCCACTTTCTTCCTCTGACTTATTTTTCCTTCTATTATGAATACATTCCAATTATCTACTTAGGCCTTTCCATTGAGGATCAGAGGAGAGTTAAATCTCTCACCTCTAGGGGAATGGAGGGGTAATTTTCAGCAGAAATTCTTCAGGCTTATTAGTGATAATACAAGAAGCCCTCCAGGACTTTGCAAAATTTCTAATATTAAAATAGATAATATGCATTACTTCTCTACAAAATTATACACATTTACTGAAATGTCAATTTGGCTGAAATGATTACCACTGGAACAAGCATGATGGTAGGAGCTGCTATAAGCAGTCATATTTCTTTGCCCAATGACAAATGGAAATAAAAATAGAGATAATCATTATAAAATAAATACACTCTATTTAAGAGATATTCAATTTTCTAAAAATGCTGTTCAAAATCCCCCACAAAACTAGAAATGTGTTCCTTGATTGTAAATAGTTAAATGCTATTGGTGAAATCTTTTCTCTTTTGGAGAAAAGATTATGGGAGGGCCTGAGTAGAAACCATTATTTCCCACAGCTAGTTCCCGAAGAATTAAAGGACTCAAGGGACTGAGCAGTATCCTGAATTCTGCCTCTAAGTTTCCTCAAGGTCAGAGATAATTGACCTTGGATTTGAAGGATCTAAGTAGGGGCTCCTGATTTAGCCACTGATAGAAATTTCTAGGGCCCCTGATGATAGTTTTACATTCAAAACCAAGCATAGATGACTGGCTCTAAGAGTTAGAAATGGCAGAGATTTCTAATTTATAAAAGTTCTCACATATGATCAGTGGTAGAGCCTGAATCTCCTGATTGCTTGTCATCCAGTGCTTGAAAGGCAGAGATCAACACAACTGCTCTATCAGCCAACTTATTATAATTCATAATTATCCCCAATCTTACGCAAAAGAGAAGATATCAGGGTTTCCTTTTTTTTTTTTAATAGAAGTGATGCTATTTGAAAAGCACAGCTCAGTATATACTTAAGTGCTGAGCTTGTGCCACTTTTCGATTCCTGATGCTTGGGGAATATGAATCTTCCAGAAACACATCTGCATATTAAAGAGATAACATTGGAAAATAGTACTAGAATTGCAGTTCTAACCAGTATGAAGTTTAGAGCTTTTGCTGAATTGCTGTATGAGCCTGGATAGGTCCCCTCACCTTTCTAACTAATTTCTTAACTATAAAATTAAAAGGCTGGTGCTAAGTGTGCTTATGGAAACCTAATGTTTTCTTTACTGTTGCCTTAGGAAAAGGACGAGGCCAGTTCTATTCTGACAAGAGCTGATTATGATCTCTTAGAGGAAGTAGTCATAATATCCCATTTATATACTTTTCCAGCAAATTATTCAGCAGCATTTGCCTCAAATGCTCTCAATTCAGTAGACGGTTTGAACATCCAAATCTTATGGAAATGAGTGATTTCCCTAAACCACAGACATTTTTCTGTTATGGGCAGAATTGTTAAGGCTTTTTAAAAGTTCTAACTCAAGTTCCTTCCTTTTCTTCAGTGATTGATTGGTGATGGTGGAAAATAAAATTAGAAGGTGTCCCCAACTGTGAAATGACTCATAAGAAAGGTTCAAAGTGTTCCCTTTTGAAAAGTTCTTTGATTAGGAAAGTGCTTTATTTCCTTAAAATATCTTGGATGAAATGTCCAACCCACTTGGACTGATCTAATGTTAGCACCAGAAGGGACCTTAGTTTCACTTTCTACAAGTGTCTTTTTATGGATGTGAAATTTGAGGTCCAGAAATATTTCTCTGGATGGGGAAGAGGAACAAGATAGGGAAGAACCAATCCTACAACAGCCGAGCTCTTTATTAATCACTATTTCTTCTATCTGTATACTATTTTAGCATTCAAAAGCACTTTTATAATATTTAATTTCATAAGCTTCACCACAAGAAGGTAGGTAAGACAAATATAAATAATTTGTTTTATATTGCAAAGGTAATAATTGGCAAAGTCAAGAAAATTGAGATTTTCTGATTTAGACCAGTGTTATTTATACTCTCTTAATCTGTCTTAACACTTCAGCTTTCATTATAAAAATGAATAAAATATTGACATTGTAATGAAGTTCAGCCATTTCTCCTTTAGATTGTTTCTTTTTTATAATAAAGTTATTATCAACAGTGAGATGTAGACATTTCTACACAGGGGAAGAATCTGTCCTACAACCATGGGAAAAAGCTTAAGTATCCTAGTATGCTTTTTTTTTCCCCCAATATTAATTAACTGAATTGTAGGAAATAAGGAAAGAAAGAAATCCAAATAATCTCTAGTATTAGAAGTCAAGCATTTTACAGATGTCAGAGGCTGATGGAGTTTTCTTAGGGGAAGAAATGTTGGACTATCTGTATGCTAACTGAGCTGTTGTGAGATAACCATGCTATTAGGGTCATAGATGACCATGTTGGGGCATTGTCACCTTCTCATCTTGCTGAGAAACATTGCAAAAAAATCAGACACAATGTACTTCAACTTTTTAACATTTTCCAGAAAGTGATAAGAAAAAACAAGTTACCAATAAATAGCTCACAACGAACATTAAGTCAATAAATAAAAAGTGAAACTAAGCTTTAGCTGGGTGCAGATTATAGATCCCCACACTAAGCCCTTGCATGTCAATATTGAGAGCTCAGCGTGTATTATAGACAGGGATGAAAGATGACAACACTGATTAGGAAGAGAGAGCTTCCAAGTGAGATTGGGTGTCACTTTCTGTCTTGCACAAATATCCAGCAGGTGATGATGACCCAGGTAAAGAAAGAAGTAAAAAGAGCTGTCCCTCCGGTGAAGAACAGTCCCTCCACCCCTGCTTCTCTCTGTTAATACCACCAGGTGTGGACATGGAATATAAGAATTCACCACTCGGCCAGAATGGATGACTTCTTTCAAATCTAGGAAGCTCCAGTGATGGCTTCCATATATATGCTCCAGGGAATAGAGGGAGTACAACCAGCCTAGAGGTCCCCAAAGAGAAGCCAGTAAAGGTCATCACTCCAAATCATAATGCTGCCATGGGTAGAGGTGGCATCAAAACAATTAGTTTAACATAATACTTTGTTCACTTAGACAACTTGAAGCACAGGCATATGAGGTAGTCATGGGAAATGTGACTTCAGTTTACAAGTGAAGAACATGGGACTCAGGGACACTAAATGATTTGCCCAGGATTATATGAGTGTCAGGATGACAACAGACCCAGGTGTTTTGGCTCATAATTTAGGTTTTTCCTCCAACAAGTTCCTCTCATTTGCACTTGAACCTTTGCATCATAATTCACCTACTCATTATTGAATCACCATCTCTTATACACTGGGTTAGGTATACTAATGCCTTTTTCACTCAGCGGACAAAGGATATATTGATTGTGCTTATTTTCTTCTGATGTTTATTGAAAAATAATTTTGGGTAAAGCTTTGTTTTTGCCTTCTTCACTTTTTTCTGTAGATATATAGTTATTATGTATATGGATTGCTTTGTTTTTTTCTGGGACAAGATGGAAATATAAGAATCAGAGACATACATTGGGATGGTAGCCTCACAAAACCCAGCTGGTCTGCTGTCCAAGATATAAATAAACATTTGCAACTTAGCTGAAGACAAACTTTGCTGTAACTCCTATGGACTAAGAGGAAAAAGTTCTGAGCATATTGGAAGGAAAATTCACATTGACTTCCCACAATTCAATATCAAATGAATTGGAGAAACATTAGTAATACTTTGTCTTTTATCCATTCTGGTTATAGGTATAAAACCAAAAATCTATTTCCATCCCTTGTTGTATATGAACACTCACAGAATTCTAACTGGGTGGGGGATTTGATAGGCAGAATAAGGGAGGCCAACACAATAATGGATGCCAATGGATGTCTTCATACCTAACTCCTGGACCTGTGATTTGCTAACTTTCATGGCAAAAGGACCCTCTAGATGAGATTGCCTTGGGATCTTGAGTTGGGGGTTATCAGGGATAATCCTGGTGGACTCAGTAAAATTATAAAGGTCATCGTAGGAGGGACATTATATGACTAACATCAGAAAAAGGTGTGATGATGGCGCTAGCCACTTGAGTGATGCTCTCGAGGTTGGGGGAAGAGCCACAAAGGTAGACAACCTCCAGAAGTTGCAGAAGGCAAGGTGATAGACACTTCCTCAGAGCGCTCTGGAAGCAATGCGGCATGGTGAGATTTAGATGTTAGTCTTCTGACATCCAGAGCTGCGGGAGAACATACCTTCATTGTTTGAAACCACCAATTTTGGGGTGATTTGCTAGAGAAACAGTAGGAAATTAGTGCAGGTCCATGGTATGGGCATAGCACATTTGAAAGAAGACTATATGAAGGAACAGAGATGTTAGCAGCTCAATTTCATGTACTTTTATTTAGTGGTAAAGACTTATTTTTATTTTATTGCTATTCTACTTTTTGTTAAGCCACCCACACCTGTTCACTGAATGCCAAAGCTTGCTCCCAGTGCTGCTAGGCGGGTTTCTTATTTTAAGTCTAATATGGCCTCCGAGGCCACTGATCTTGAAAGGCTTTTGAGTCAGTGTTCCACTTTGATGCTGGATGGGAAGACAGAAACTTTAAACTGAGAATACCCTTTGACAGGGAGACTTGGGAGTCTAGGGCAGGACTTGGGGGAAAACAGGCAGAGACTGGTGGCTCTACCTTGGATCTGAATGTTACAAAACAGAGAGCAGCAGCTTCAGTTCACTGTCTGGCCTTCCTAGATGGGGAAACCAGGGGGAACGGACCAACATCGTGTCCAGAAATGAAAGCAGAGCATTTAGGTGGCACTTTCTCTGTGCTCTCTCTCAAGCACTTACACACAGTAGACGAAGTGTGGGAAAAGGAGGAACATAAAAATGTGGCTGAAAAAAGAAATAGTTTGCCTTTGGAAATAGTAAAAAATAGATGCTCTTGTAGAACTCAGATTCTCCTGGCTCCTGACATATACTCCATCCCCTAGCCCCATCCGAATACCCCAACTTTTCACCGTCAAAATAAAAATTACTTGGCATACGTAATTGGAAGGGAACAATGGATTTATCTGAATTCTTGGCTTTTCCACTGAGTACCAGTATCTCCAAACAAATGGTTGAGATTTCCTAGTCCTTTGCCATTGTAAAAGACAGGTGCAAAAACTGTTGGAAGCTGGAAGCTATTTTACCTGGCAGGAGTTAATTGTGCTAACCTTCCCAGAACACTGTCTGCACTTTTATATTTTTGATCTCAAAATAACTCTCTGGATGAGAGCTGAGAACTTAATATTTTTATTTATACATTTCTTTGAAACATCATTATTCTTAGTAGATAGCTTTGGAAAACCAAAATTATACTTGTCATTGTGTAATATCCTTAATAGAGCTGTGAGAAATAATAGCCGCTAATATTTACCAGGTTCCTATAATATGAAAGTTGCTAAACTGATTCATAAGCTGTACATTATCAGTATGCCTCACACATAACAAGGTAGGGAATCAAGGTAGGGAATATCATTATCTTTATTTTATCGATAACAAAATTGAGGCTCAGAAAGGAAGAGCAGCCTGCACTGCAAAGGTCTCCACCTGCAGCAAAACGCAGAAACAAACCCTGTAATGTGGTCTTCTGATTCCCAAATGGTGCACTTTATCTAGTGAGAAAAGCTATTACTTGAAGGTAAGAATTTTTTCTTCTTTAACTTTGAAAGTCCAAGACACAGCATAACTCAAAGCCTGCAATAGATGCTCAAGAATATTTATCGAATTGAATTTTCACTTTGACCTCAAGCAATGGGTTTTGTTTCACCACAAAAACCTGAGACACTGAATCACCCACAAGAACACAGAAAAAGTGAATCCAATCATACTCTAAAATTGTCAGTAAGGAAATATAAAACCTCTTGAGGTTTGTTCTGTCATACAAATGCTGAAATGTAAATACCAAGGTGTTGGGAGATAAGATTACCCTCCTTTCTTGTTTTAATGAGTCAATTAACAGATTGCTGTGTGCTTCACCCAAGGCTGAGGTGTCCTGAGGCACCTAGGTAGGCTCTGAGGTTCACTGGTCTCCAGCAGAAACGGAAGAAAATAAGGTATAGGCACTGTGCCTCGCACAGCTATTCCCCAGAGACACATGAACTCTAAGAAGCAGGTAGTCAATATTCAACTGACAGAGATGGAAATTTCTGTATCAGAGGCACAATGGATCCTTCCTCTGCCATTAGTCGATCTTCCATTACACAACAGACCTCCTGTTTTCCACTCAAATGACACAACAACTTTGGCAGATTCTCATAAACAATGAATTTATTGATGAATTGATTAACTGATTAATGAAGTCTCTGGCTTTAAGAATAATGTTAATAAATAGCAAAGGACAAAAAATCATGGGAGCAAACCACTTGGGCTTGCTGCACTCAAGGAGAGCAATCTTAGCTTGGAGTGAAGAGGCATCAGGAGTATTTTATGGACATACCATACTTTAATGCATCTGAACGATACTGTTGGGACCTGCTGTGGTCTGAAGGCCTGTGCCCCTCAAGATTCGCTTCTGTATTTAAGTACCTGTACACTATTGGATGAAATAGAAGGTCTTTCATGTTCCCAAAGTTGCTTTCAAATACTTATCAACATATAGAGCTCCTCTTCCGTAGTCCTGGGCTCTGCCAATTTTCCACCAGCGCATGTCAGGACTTAGCCTTCCTATTTTTAGGGTTGTAGTTTTTCTCTTCTATAAAATAAGGTAATCTTTGGAATTCAACTTTGACATTCCAAGGCCTTATTTTTATTGCGTGTTTTTCTAAGAAATTCATTTAACCATCCAGATTGCCTGCTCAATTTCTACCCAGATTGTGTGGTCCTTAGGATCTAGGAAAGGCAAAAATGCTACATTTGTCCCTGAGTGGTGAAGGCATAGTCTCTGGGCTTTCTCGTGGCTCACTTTCTTACTCGGTATTTTAGTTAATTTTGTCAGCATCTTCTCTGTTCTGCTCAAATGCCCTATTCATCTTTGAAAATCTTGGCCCTAACACAGTACAATAGGTGGGAGAAAGTCACACATTTTGAGGATGACAAGATAGAAACTACTATACTCAACTAAGAAACAAGAAAACCAAGGCACAAAGAGGTTAAGCAAATTACCCTCAGTCACATGACTAAGTAGCAGTGGCAGAATCAAGCTGTGCAACCACTATGTCTCACTTACCTGGACTTCTTGGAGGAGATTTCTGAGCTAAACTGAATCCAATCTCCTCTATGCCTTGCAAACCCACTTTCTCCTCCAGAAAGAAAGGAGACAAGAAGAATCAGTGCACAGGATGGATCACACCACAGAGGGACAAGGACCAACCAGTGAAGGCAGGAAGCAAGAGCTTCTTGGGACAGGCTGTCGAGATTATTCACTCTCGAGGGTAACTATTCTGTTGGTCCTAAACAAATCCAGAGAAAACAGTGTTTTGGCAAATGTTAATAACCACAAATAAAGCCTCTGTTGTTTGTCGCCACTTCATTTTCTAACTCTCTGTCTCAATCAGTACTTAGGAAAACAAAGAAGCAAGCTCCACAGGCCTGCAGCTATTCTCCTGGGTCATGTTGAAAATGAAAAAAGAAATCAGCAGCCGTGGATGGAGTCAGTTTCATAACAATTCCACCAGGTAGAGTATTGAAGCATAAGTCTTTGGGACCCCTTTCAGAAGCAATTTTGAAATTCACTCTTTAAAGGAGATGCCATGTATGGGTGTAGCAGTTGGTGAACTTTTTCTCTAAAGGAGCAGACAGTAAATATTTAAACCTGTGGATCAAGAGGCCAAACTGAGGACATCATCTGTGTACTGTGTAATAAGTGACAAGAGACAAAACCTCCTTGTTCGACACTGTTTGCCTGAGGTGGCCATTTGGGGTGGAGGGGTGTTTCTTGCTAGGCTGCTGGCAGACGACCTCAAAGGAAGGACAACTAGGGGCAGGGGAGATCAGGCTGGAGGAGGGGAGTTGTCACTGGTTTTCTGAGTCTCAGTGACACCCAGGTCTGGGCATGCTCTTGTCTGGCCTTCCCAACTAGGGAAGCTGGCCAGGGCAAGGTGACTCACCGAGTCACTGATGTGTCGCTGAGATTCCCACCGGGCTGTGTCCAGCAGCTGCCAAGCAGCAGAGGCCTCGATGTGTAGCTGGCTGGTAGGAGAGGTGTGAGCCAGCAGCCAGCTTGAGCTGCTGGTCAGGGAGGCAAGGCCTAGGGTGCAATGAGGAGTACGCCCAGGTTGGATCCCATAGATCAGAACCCTGGCATGCTGGAGCGGTACTGGTGGGATGCATGGAAGCAGGACGCCGGATGGGTTTGTCCACAGGCAGCCCCTGTCTGAGTGCAGGGCAGAACACTGACAGGATTACCATGGGGCAATACCCAGAGAGGAAATAGAAACTGGAGAAAGATGTATCTACAAAGAAGCTGGGAAGACAGATCCAGCTGCAGGCAGACAAGGATGGTACAAAGGCAGAACCTGAATGGAAAACGCCGTGTGAAGCCTGAGTCCCATGGGCGTTGACGTGGCCGTGAAGTGCAGAGGGACTGGGAGCTCAGAACTACAGGTCTCATGGGTGATCCAAGCCTTTGCTTTCTCTGTCCACATAAAAGGCTCAGACACTCCTGCCTACCTCCCTGTGGCTTGTGGGACCTCTCTCTGGGCATGGTTTGCCTCATTATTGGGCTTGGGCACCAAGTTCATCAGCTTTCTGTCATTGTGACATAAGACTCAAGAGTATAAACATAACAAAAGGAAAGATTGATTTTACTATTGTTTTAAGGTTTCACCCCATGGTTGCTTGGTTCCATTGTTTCTAGACCTATGGGGAGGCAGGACATCATGGTGGGAAGAGTGTGATGGAAAAGTTCTGCTTACCTCCTGCCTGTCAGGGAGCAGAGAGAGAGGAGCAGGCAGGAGACAAAATGTAGCTTTCAAGAGCATGTCCCCAAGGACGTGCTTGCTTCAACCAGGTCTCCTCAGTTTCTACCACCTCCAAATAACCCATTGAATTATGAATCCTTATATGAATTGATCTATCCATGAGGTGAGAGCATTCATGATCCAATCACCTTCCACAGGCTGCACTTTGGAAGGGGACCAAGCCTCTATCCCATGAGTTTCGAGGGAGTGTTTCAGGTCCAAACCATTATAGCCACACAATTTGGTTTGACTAATGAAAGTAAAGCAGAGATGATGTCATGCTGGGTTGAAGCAGAATATCTATGAAACATTTCATTCTTCTGTCCTTAATTCCTTTTTTCCTCTTGTCAAGCAAACATCTGTATTCCTTCTCTTTGGAATTCGGAGGCATTGTAGAATCACGTTAACACTTAGTCCATACGTCATGAGTCGAGAGATAGAACTCAGTTCATTAAATCTGCTGAGATTTTAGATTCCTTTGTTACTGGAGCGAATCTGACTAATACACAGGTAAAATCTAGAAGTGCTGAAAAGGATCTTATATTAGTGCAATTTGTTATTGGATAATCTGATCTCATATACCACACCAAGAGCTGGGTACAGGGTTCCCATTTCCATGATGATAAGATAATCCAGGACAAGTTCTCCTGAGGCCTTAGTCACAGCATATTTGACAAAATGTCTGGGCAGGGCTTTAGATTTAAGAAAGATACTGAACCATAAGGTAACCCTGACTCCAAATTGAGTCATTCAGTCACCCATACGTGAATTAGGAGTCACCTACTCTATACCATAAAGCAGCCCTGAGCTAAATATCCAGAAATAAATTGGTCTTTGAGGATGTCAAAGATTAAGAGGAAAGCTCTGCCTAAAAAATCAAAATTCTCAAATATTATATTAAGTAATATGTTACTCACTCAATGCAACAAAAATCTAAGAAGGGGGATATGTACTAGTCATGGCGAGGAAAAGACATCACAACATGTCTACACAGGATACTGGACCACTGGGTCATGAGGATGAGCAGATGAATCCAGATTGAAGGAGAAGCATGTACAACTGTGTGGAGGCTTCAGGGTTGTCCCAAGCTCTTAAATGCCTCTTGCCTAGTCAGGGTTGGTGTAAAAATAGCTTTCAAGGTGTGTTTCCTGGGCTACCTGCACCAGAAGCAGTTTCATAGCACAGTGGATTCTGGATCCTCAGACCTCCTGAATCAGAATGTCTTGATCTGATGCCTGGGGAGTGTATTAACTACTGACTTGTCAGATTCCTCTCTGTACTCTGTGTTTGAGACCAAAAAACTTAGCACAGTGGGTCTCAAATCTGGTTACACATTTAATAATCTGGGAAGCTTTTAAAACATAACAGGCATCTGCCCAGAAACTCTAATTTGATTGTTCTGATATGGATATTAAACACGGGTATGTTTTGGAAGTTTCTTTGATTTAATTTGGTGCACAGTCAGTTTGAGAATCATTGGTATAGAAATTAAATCAATTCATGGTAACTGCATATTGATCATGGGCAAGTCAATATCCAGGGCACTGGAGTAGCTACAGTGAGAAAACTGATAGTGGTCTTTCTTGAAAGGAGCTTCAAGTAATGAAATCTGATAGGAAGATAGTATCTGGCACAGAGAAGACATTCAAAGTCATATGTTGAGTGAATGAGTGAAATGTATCCAAAGATGCTGGGCACTTTAGACAAGTGTCCCGGGTCATTCTCATGTTCTCTAACTGAAGTTCCAGAACTGCTATCTCAGAGAGAGGAGAGGAGGGGTCTGGAAGGGAGTCCAGTAGACACACATGGAAAAAAAATCCTGAACGCACATGGCCCTCAAGTGACTCTGGCTGGGGTCATGTGAGCTATACCAGCCAGAAACCAGGCAGGCCCCGACCAGACAGTCTGGCTAAGAAGAGGGGGCTCCTTTGTCACTGCTTTGGATGCCTATAGCTTTATGCACTTTGGCTTCTAATACAAAACTTATCCTCAGAATCCATGTACCATCGACCAGTTTGGGGTTTTGCTTATTGCATTTTTTTAAAATGAATTTTTCAAGAGTGATTGCTACAATACAATTTTGTGAACTTGTAGGACTGAACGTTTCTAATTAGGTTGCTATAGCCCTTAGCCAAATTACAGCAAATGTCATCCCTCCGCTCTCTTTTTGATGTAAAAATGTAGGACAGTCAGCAATATACACAATTTAATCTTAACACAGGCAGGCGCTGATCACAGAGACAGAGGGTCTGTTTTTCATTAACCCAAAATCTGCTTAGTCAAGCAGCTCCCTCATTACACAGCTGGCGTCCAAGAGGATGTTCTCCTCTCTTTCAATCAAGCTGTGACTTCAGCAATTAACTGTCCACAGTAATGTGAGTAATTGTCCTGTCTCGGGATGGCTAGTGAGTTGGTCATGCCCAACGGCCTGCCTTGGCTATTTTGAGTCTCCTTTATTGCCACAGATCCAGGTTTCAGGGATACTGCATCACTGAACACTTGACAGGAAGCCCAGTTGTTTTTCTGGTCTCATCGATGTTCTTGTTAATGGATATCTACCTTCATTTATTTTTAAAAAAATACTAATACATTGATTTGTGAATATTCCAATTCTGTCTACTCAATGATGAAAGTGCCCTGGCCTTTGTCTACCTAGCCCCCTCTTTTCAGAGTTAGATCTATGAACTGTTCCAGTGAGAGGCTTATCTCTACACCCTAGAAAAGACCAGTTCATATGCAGACAGCACATAGTCAAATACATGAAGATGATCAAGGGAAGCACTCGTATCAACGTATTCTGTGAAGTGACTATGTGTAAGGCATGGCGTCAGCCCCTGTAGGTCTCATTTAATTTTCTTACCTGTTCAAAGGAAGTGTAATGTTGTTCCCAACTTACAGATGAGAAAACAGAGTCAGCAGAAATAAGTGACAATCTTAAAGTCACAAGACTGAGTCACGGTTGCTCAGCAGTCTGACTCTCTAGATCTTTCTTGGGACATCCTCACAACATTGCCCTGCACTTTAACAATAGCTCTGCTTTCTCAGATGGAATCCTCTCCCCAAACCTTGAGCTGCAGGCTCCTGAGCCATCTGCCCACTCCTGTGTACAGCCTTTCTAGAGGTGAGGCTGGTTTTTCAAGGATGGTTTGCCCCCGTCTCTGTGGTCTACTCCCCATGAGTAATTATCCACAGTAAAGCTTACTCAAACCCTCAAGCTCCTGTGAATTATCTCCCTATTCTTTTTTGCTGAGCTTGATCCACCAATGGGAAGAAGACTCCATTTTCTGCCCCCACCAGACAGCCCATCTGTCTCAGTCTGGAACAACAGAGGAGGGGGATGTCCATGCTTATGTCAACAGGCCAACAAATGCTCTTCCGCAGAGCCAGCATCACAGGACACTGGCCTCTCCAGGTCTCCAGATTCCCAGCCTGGGCCATGAGCTGATTTTCCTCCCCTCTTTCGTCCCCATCTCAAGTTGCTATGATGGTGTAAGCTTTTGGTTTCATGAGCTTTTTTTTGTTTTGTTTTTTTTCTATTTTTTACTTTTAGCCTCATTTCCCATTCTAGCTCTCTAAGGTGACCAGAAGTGTCTTGCTCAACAATTACTTGTTTTTTCTGTCTCAGGCGCCACACCCTTTCACCTGCCTGCATTATCACCGCTTCAGGTCTCCCTCATCCCTCGAACCTTCTGGTTCAGAGGCAGCTGCAAGTCTCAGGAGCACTGTTGACTGCTCTGCCTTCTCCACCCTTGACATTCAACCAGACGTGGCCCTGTGGACTTCCATGCCTTACAGATCATCTCTGAAGTTCTTTCCTTTCTTTCCATTCTTGTTGCTACTTTGCTAGTTTTAGAAGCTCATCATGTAACCCCTAAATTATAAGAACATGGTGAGTCCTCTCTTCACGTGCACCCTGACATACCTACGTCCTGTCGTCTACTTTTAAAACAGAGTGATTGCTCTAAAGACCATATATTACTCTTTTTTGAGTGGATAAGATATCAGAGAGTATTTATCTTATTCATATCTAAAATTTTACTTATCTTTCATAATCCAATACACATATTTTGCACTGAAGATATTTATAAGAGAGCCTGCTCCTCGTTCTGAATTTTAGGTTTCTTGACTAGGAGAGGACTGTACCTATTCATTTCTAGTCCCCCCTCAACTTCTAGCCTAGTGCCCAATATTTGGGAGTATTTAAACAATGTTTGCTAAATGCACAAATGAATCAGTCAATGGGGGAAATAGAAGTCAGAATTACCTTCCCTTTCCTTCCTGTTTCCGTTGGGTCCAGAGAGTTCTCCTATGTCTACTGTGAGATAATCAGTGGTTTATTTGGATATATGGGTAGAGGTGATCATTGAAAGCCAACGAAGCTGCCCAGCTCCTTTTAGGGGAGATATAAGCCAAGCTAATATCAACTGGCCTTGCTGCTTCAGAAAAAAGTCATTCAAAGCATACATTACTTTTTTTTTTTGAACTCAAATTTGTATCTGCCCTTAGCTTATGGAAGAGGAGATGATATTGAAAAAAAAATTATTCCTAAACAGGAATTTCAACTGCAGTGAGAGATAAAACAAAGAGTTTCATGATGTTGGTTCCTGGGGAAAAAAATGAAAAATTGATTATGAGTGGAAAGAGGATCTGTGAAAACTCATCCTCCTGCTTCTACCCTTAGTGACGTTAGGACAGAGAGAAGTACCTTAGAGGTCCTTGGAGGGGACTTGAAACCAGTCACCAGCTACTTATTGAATGTCACTCTGTGTAAGGCACAGCAGGAGCCTCCAGGAATAAGGAAGTCACGAAGATGTGCTCCTGCTCCTGGGGCGTGTGTGGGAGGAGGGGACAGAACTACCAGGGGACGTGGAGATTGCTTGGAACTGGGAACAAAGTGCTCTGAACTGTGGAACCAAGTGTACATCAGGCGTTGAAGACCTCTCCCTGGAGACCCTGGGAAGGCTTCTCAGAGGTGGTGCTTAAGTGGAGTCAGAGAAAGGTCTTTCCAGGGGATTCAGAGAAAATTGCAATCCAGCTAGAGGAAACAGTTTGAATAAAAGTCAAGTAATGATACATGGGGCCATGGTGGATGAAAGAGTGGTGGAAAATTAACCTGGCTGAAGAAGCTGGGCAGAGTCTTTGATGCTTCACACAGAGGACATGGGGAGCCAATGGAGGAAGCCAGAGAGGACCTCGACCTGGACAGTCTTATGTGATATATTCAGGGGCATCTTAGAACCCAATGCTTCAATGAATTAAGATGTTCTTTATGAGTTAAAAATATTGCATGTTTATATTTTGTACTCATAAAACATAAGTTCAAGTCTATGAAAGTGAGAGGGCTTTGACTTACCTTCCCAGAAGGTAGACTGTGGGTACAAAGTACCCTTACTCATGAATGAGTTCCAAGGATAAGGAGAAGCATGCTGTGTTAGAAAACCAGCAGACACTTAAGACACACATGATTGCTATAATAAGGGCTAGGCAGGCCCACAGAAAGGTGTCTCCTGCCTGTCTCTGAAAGTTCTTCTCTCTCACTTGGCCTGGGGGTGACAGATTGTGCTTTCCAACAGTCCTATCATCATTTTGTCCATGTTGCCGCCTACTCTCCTGAACGAGTACCAAGCCACTGAGGTGGGAGGATGGGAAAGGCCAACGGGGTTTCCTTTGAGGTCTCCAGGATCCATGTTTAATAGATGCCATTGGTCATCTCAGCCACTTGTTGCATGGACAAAAATGCCATCGAAGCTTACTCACTTCACCACTCCTCTCCCTAGCAAGATCTGAAACAATAAATCTATATCTGCCATTTTTTTTTCTTTCTCTAAATATCTCTGGGAAAAGAACAAAGAAAAAAAATACCGTCTTCTCCCAGGATTTTCTGCATGTCGTGCATCTCATGCCAGTTAGCTGGGCTGAATTTCTGTCATTTCTGATCCTGTCTGCATCCCTACTATCTACAGCAAGGTGATACCCTCTGTACCATTATAAAAAGACATATGTTAGAAGATCAGCCAGAATAGAGATGATTCCCTGTGTTCCAGGTGAGGTTTTATAACTTGAGGAAGTCCCAACGGCTTATAAGTGGCCGCTCATACTTGAAAACTGGGCCTGACCACCCTTCATACTCAGAATTATCCCAGAAGGGATTTTAGTTTCTTAAGGGTAGCATAGTAAACAAACAAACAAACAAATATTTGGGGACATCAAAAGCATTACTTAGACACTCACAAAATATTCTAATCTGTTTCAACTAATGAAGTGTTTAAAGAATTTGGAATTTTGCCTGATGTTGCTCATGTGAAGTCTAAGAATGAGCACAGTGTTTTTTTTTTTCCCCATGTCGTGGGTTTCAATACTCCAGTGCTCTCACTGCACTCTATCTCTTGCACAAAGATGTCATTTTTTTCTCTTATGTTGGCATGTGGATGTCGTTTGATGCATGACAGCATTGTGCCCCAACTATTCAACATCAGGTAGCTCTTACAGTAATTGCACTGAATTCCTATCAGGAGCCCCTGAGCTCTTTGTGAGGAGATTTTGCTCCCTCTGTGTTCACTCCTGGAAGGGCTTGCGACATTAGCAACCAATCAAATGTTATTCTATTTGCAAAACTAACTTTGGCACTTGTGTGCAACTGGGTCTTCAAGCATATGCATAGTCTTCCTTGAATCATCTTATTTAAGTGTGTATGTTCTCATCTTCTGTAATTGGCTGTGGCTTCTTCAAGGATATAATCAGTGTCTGGTTAATCTTTATATTTCTCATAGCACTGAATGTAGTTCTGAATAGGCTTTTATAATTGCTGCAATGAATGGGTGGAGACATTTAGGCATAATCATCTTTGACAAATGTTACTGCTACTATAACATCTTCACACTGGTAGAAGTCAATTAGAGACAGCCAGTAATTTTGCAGAATCTCTTCAACTTTCATACTATATTTTCATTTTAGAAAACTCTAAATGTGACATATATTTCATTGATAGTACAAAAAGGGTTTCCAATGGAGAATTCATCCCTATAGTTATTTCACGTCTTTTCTCCATCTGACAGGCAGATACAATCATCTCCTTTTTGGGGAAAGGAAAGATAACTTGTCTAACAAGAGGAGATGGCACCTCGTGAATGGAATTTAGTGACATTTCCATCCTACAAACTATAGACATTTAAATCAGGGTCTTTCCTAGGATCAATATTCTCTCACAGTGACAGAGACCCTTAAGTAAGTGCTTTATGGGAATGATTATGTAGGTATAAAAAAAGAACCCATTTGAATTCAAGGGATTGAATGTCAAGTAAAAAAAAAAAAAAAGAGGGAGGCATTTGGCAGAAGAGAAATGAAAATTTAAGTCCATCCTCACAGTTTTTAGTTTTTCTCTCCAAAAACATGATGAATCTTAGCAACAATGAGGAAAATAAATTTGACAATGTTCCTCAGGATATATCTATGGACAAGAAGCAGGCAGTGGGTTCAAACATTCATCTGGTGAAATCCAAGTTGGACAGTTGCTCTCATCTTCACAAAGTGCCACCGGACTGTCTTCTTTGCAATTCTTGATTGACAAATAGCATGAAAATTTGCATGATCCTTTTATAGAAGGAATAAATAAAACTGAGTGGGAGAATTTTTCATGTGAAATTGATTTATCAAAGTTCAGAGTGTAGGAAAAAGAAGAGTGATTTCAGCTACCCAATGTAAAAGTGAAAGTGATGAGGAGGAATTTTAAAAGTTTATAAGTGAGAGATTTTTCATAAACACTTTTATATGCTTGGGCTAATTGGAAAACCTTAGGGTGCTTCCCTAGAAAGAAAAAGATGCATCAGGGAAATTTGATCATTATATATCAAAGTCTACCATGATGAAAACAAGTTAGATTTTCTTCCTGTGTTCTGAAGGGAAGAAAATGGGTGGATGTTAAACTTGAATCAGAATGTCACTCTGTGGGGAATTATTTAATTTAATCAGCAAATATTCCCACTCATTGTAATGTAATGTAACTAAACAAGAAAGCATGTCAGAATGAAGAATCAAATGAAAGAGACAGGTTTATGGACAAATAGCTGAGGAGTTATAGTGAGTGTGTTAAGGTATGTCACATAAGGCAATTAGACGTTCTCCATAAAAGAAACTTTCACAAAGAAATCTACATACATGGCTTCTCAGGGTTTGGGTTTTGTATAAATATATCACAATGTTGAAGTCATCTAGAGGCTGAGAGCAAAGATATATATTTATTTGGCTTGTGAAAAACAAATGCCTTTGATTTATGGGAGTTGATTTTTATGTCCTGCTACTTTGCTGAATTCATGTATTAGTTCTAGAAGTTTTTTGGTGGAGATTTTTGGATCTTCTAGGTATAGAATCATGTCATCAGCAAATAGTGATAGTTTGAGCTCTCCTTTACCTGTTTGTATCCCTGTAATTTCTTTCTTTTGTCTAATTGCTTTGGCTAGAGTTTCAAAGATGATGTTGAATAGAAGTTGTGAAAGAGGACATCCTTGTCTTGTTCCAGTTTTTAGCAGGAATGCTTTCAATTTTTCTCCATTTAGAGTGATGTTGGCCTGGGGCTTAGCATATATAGCTTTTACAGTGTGGAGGTATATTCCTACTTCCCCTAGTTTTTCTAGTGTTTTGAACATGAAGATGTGCTGTATTTTGTCAAATGCTTTTTCTGCATCTATTGAGATAATCATATGATTCTTGTTTTTCAGTCTATTAATATGATGAATTACGTATATTGATTTCTGTATGTTGAACCAACTCTGCATCCCTGGGATGAGTCCCACTTGATCTTTGTGCACTACCCTTTTAATATGTTTTTGTATGTACAAAAGTGTTCAACATCTGTAGAATTAGAGAAATGCCAATCAAAACTAGTCTAAGATTTCATCTCACTCCTGTCATAATGGCAATCATCAAGAATACAGGCAACAATAAATATTGGTGAGGATGTGATGAAAATGGAACATTCATACATTGCTGGTGGGACTGCAGATTGGTGCAACCACTATGGAAAGCAGTATGGAGATTCTTCTGAAAATTGAGAATGGAACCACCATTGGACCCAGCTATCCCAGTCATTGGTTTATACCCAAAGGACTTAAAATCAGCATACGATAGTGACGCAGCCACATCAATATTTATAGAAGCTCAACTCACAATAGATAGACTACGGAACCAACCTAGTGTCCTTCAGTAGATGAATGGATAAAGAAAATGTGGTATATATACTCAATGAAATATTACTCAGTTTTAAAGAAGTTAAGGCATTTGCCAGTAAATGGTTGAAGTTGGAGAATATCATGCCAAGCGAAATAAGCAAATCCCATAAAACCAAAGGCCAAATGTTTTCTCTAATATGCAGATGCTAATTCACAATAAGGTGGGGAACACTAGGGTTGAATGGTGTTACCTTACATTAGGTATAGGGAAGTAATGTGAGGGGAGGAGAGGGGATTTGGGGATAGGAAAGATAGTAGAATGGAACAGACACTATTACCTTATGTATATATGTGATGGCATGACCAATGTAATTCTGCAACATGTGCACTCAGAAAAATGAGAAATTATATCCCATCTATGTATAATATATCAAAGTGCATAAATGCATTCTACTGTCATGTATAACTAATTAAAACAAATAAAAACAATTTTAAAAAAGAAATTTTTTTTTACAATTTTTTTTGAGCTAGGAATTGAACCCAGGGCCTTACATATTGCAAGCAAGTGCTCTATCATCATGCCACATCCCCATCCCTTAATCTTAATGACGTATATGTGAAGATAGGACATTTGGTCTAGAAATCGGGTGAGCACCTGGACATGAAGGAATGGAGCTTGGGGTCCACAGAGTGTGACAGCAAACATCTTGGCTGGAGAGGAGGTGCAGAGGCACTGAGGTCCCCGAGACTGCACTCAGCATCCATTACTGGTGTGCACATCTCAACCATGGAAACTCTAGGGTCAGGGGCCAACTCGTGGAAGAGAATTACCACATCCAGGGATATCTCCCTTCTTTAGTGTTAGCTTACAGGGACTGCCCTGACAAAGTGCCACAAACCAGGGAGGGAGGCTTAAAATAATATGCAGCTACCATTCTGGATGCCAGAAGTCCAAGATGCAGAGGAAGGTGGCGGGTTGGTTCCTTTTGCGGGCTGTGGGAGAGAGTCTTCGGTTCTCTCCCCTGGGTTCTGGCCCTTGCTGCTGGCAGAACATCTCTCACATATACTACATATTCTTTATCTATTTACTACCTCCACCTTCCTGTGGTGTTCTCTCTGTGTGCATGTCTCTGACTTCAAGTTTCTCCCTTTTTTAAAGATACCAGTTGCATTGGATTAGGGTCCACCCTAAGGACTCAATTTTGACTTTATTTTTTGCATATCAATTTTTTTCCAAATAATGTCACATTCTAATGTGCTGAGGGTTAAAATTCAACCCATCTTTTTTCTGAGGGCTGCAGTTCAACCCCCGGCAGACAGCTTACAATGGTTCACGCGTTAGTAGAATCCAGTCCGATTTTCTTGAAGAGGTAAAACAAACCTTACAACAATGATGACGAAATGGCAAAAACGTGTCTGAAAACGGTTCCTTTGGCCTTTGAAGGAAAGTAAGCGCGGAGCAGTGTTGACACAGGTTCCTAGGATCAGCGAAGTGTTACTTCACTTTCTTTCCTTACCATTTCCATATAAATGTGCCTTCTTGAGGGAGATGGTTTTCCTATTAGTAGACTTCAATTTAGCCAGTGTTGCAAACAGAGTTTTGAGAGGATAAAGTCCTTGAAGCATTACATCAATAATAACTTCTTCCCACAAAAGGATCTCAGTCTGCTGGTTGTGCATACAATCAGAAACTCATTCATCAAACTTGGTGTGGTAGACTGTACTGACAGTGAAATGGCGTGGATTTTAGTGTTCGTGCTGACATTAATTGTGTCTTTTTGTAACATGAAACACTTGATAACTTGGCCATGGTGTGTTTTTCTGAAACCAGGAGATTATTCTCTCGTTTTCTCTCTCTTTCGGAGTCTCTATTAGCATTTCCAATGATACTATTCATGAAAATAAATTACACCAAAGATCCAGTGGACCCCTAAACCCAAAGAAATAAATGTGGATATCAAAGTTAAAGGAAGAAGAAATGTGACTGAAATAAAGTACAAAAATAAGTTGGTATGATTTATGAAGAATTGCTCGATCATTGTGTTCATTAAAAATGGTAATGTTGGGAATATTCAAGAACTCTCTATTGGTTTTAAAGAAAAAATATATAGTTATTTCTTTAAAACTTTTTAACCCACTATTCTTTGAATGATGAATCACTTTAATTAATTTAACTTAGTCTATCGTGACCAGAATGAAGAAAAATGTAATAAGATGGAACAGGGTAGAATGTAATAGGATGGAAAAGCAATGTGGAGTGAATCTGTGTGGCCCTGGTGGCCATGGACAGTATATTTCTATCAATGACCTTGACCAGAACTTGTCTCAAATACCTTCTGGGCAGTCCTGTCTTTCATGGAGACCTCCAATAGGCTAAGGGATCCATGAAAAGATGACGAAATATGAAAAACTTGATTATCACTTTTTTCATTAAAGAATTTTGTATGCTTTCTGGAAGTAGAAAAAAATAAGTGATTTCTAAAGAGAAATTAAATCTAAGTTGGATAACAAATAGGTTGGAGAATACGTCATGTTTCAGTCAGCTGTTTTGTTGCTGTGACCAAAAGACCAGATGGAAACAACCGCAGAGGAGCTAAAAGTTTATTTGAGGATTCACAATTTCAGGGGTTTTTGAGTCCAGTGAGGCTGAACATCAAGCAGAAGGGTGTGGTGGAGGGAAGAGGGTGAGGACATCACACCAGGAAGCAGAGAGACTTTCCTTGCCAGATACAGAATATATGACCCAAAGACACGCCCCCATGACCACTTCCTCCCGCCACACCTTACCCACCTCAGTCACCCCTAGTTAATCCCATCAGGGGGGGTCGAGGTACTGATTGAATCAAGCTCTTGTGACCCAATCATTTCTCCCTTAAACCTTCTTGCACTCTAGTACACATGAGGTTTTGGGGGACACCTCACATCTAAACCAATATGTATAGTCATTTTAAATGAGCTCAGATTTCCAAATATAGGTGAATTTCACATCAGTCTACTAAAAAGTTTTGATAAAATATAGGAATACACTTAAAAAAACTTTCTAAAAAAGAGAACTTCAAACACTACAAGAAATAGACAATAGAACAATGAATGCCCCAAAGGTACAAAAAGTAAAAATGCCCATCAATTGACAAGTGAATTAAAAATGTAGTATATCAACATAATGGAAAGCTATTCAGCAAAGAAAAAGGATGATACCCTGAAAACTCTGAAACATGGACAAACCCAAAGTCAGTACCCTAAGTGGAAGAAGATCATCATAAAAGTCCACCTATTGTAGGACTTCATTTAATGAAACACCCACAAGAGGAAAATCCATTGAAATCGAGTGAGACAGGAAGGAGAAGAGTGACTGCACGGTGTGGGATGCCAAATTGGGGAGATAACAGGGCTGACTGTTCCTGGGAACAGAGCTTCTATCCAGGTAGTAGAAATGTTCCCAGACGGAGCATGGTGATGGCCGCACACTCCATGAAAATACTACAAATCACTGAGTTATGTACTTTGAATAGGTGAATTTCATGGTATATAAACCTGTGGAATTGCTCACTTTAAGTGGGTGAATGTTATGGTGTGTGGATGACATCTCAATAAAGATGCTACTTAAACAAACGGAAGAAAAAGAAAATATACCAATGGACTCAAGGTCTAAATTCTTCCGGTTTCCACAAGGTGAAGGAAGTGGTGGTGATAACTCTGAAACTGATCATTATGCGTTTAGGTGGACTTGAATGAGTAGACATCTTTTTAAAAAGGAAAATAAGGCAAGAGATTGTCTATTGTGGGCACTTTCTTTGCCTCTGGCAAGGGCTGCAGAGTTGGGTTAACCCCTGCATGCACACCTGATAAACTTGCTCACCTGTTGTCTTTCCCCTGGAAGAACCCAGCTAGTCCTGGTCTAATGTCTCTGGACTTCCTATCAGGAAACCATGTTTCTACTCCCAGCACTCACTCTGACCTTAGCGAGTCACCTTAACTTTAGGGGACTCAGGGTTATTCATGCCAGCGGTTTCTGCTTAGGAAGATGGTGGTGAAGGACAACTCAGATAATAGGTAACTTCTTAAAAATCAGGAAGTGTCACTACTGCCATTATTATCCATATTGGTGTGCATCAACAGACGAGGCACAGGAAACCAGGCTTGAATTTTACCCCTAGACAGTACTTACTGTGGCTATTCATGGCATGTTGCTCCCTGTGGCTAGTCTGGCTCTCACCAGCAAATCTTGCATTATTTCTGGCAACTCTGCATGGGTGAGCATTTCAGAGGCACAGTAAGTGCCACAGATATGGCTTATTTATATCAATGCATCTCTTAATCGAATAATTTTTAAAAAGGGTACATATCTGCATTTTCAAAAGATAAGAAAATCCTTCTTAGAAGTTGACCTTCCTATTTTCCTCCTTGACCCCTTTTATATGAACTTAACTCTAAATGGCACATTTAATTCCATTCATTTGAGGAGCCAAGGACACAAGCAACCACAGCTTCTCCTTTCAGAGACGATAGACAACCCACATGCATTTCACTCTTCTCATCCTAAGTTCGATTCTTTTCCTCCCTGTGTTTTTCTGTACCGCCCTTTCAATCTAGTCACTCTTTGCTTGAATTTTTAAGAAGTCAAATCTAAAAAGGGTGCAATCCTACTTCTACTTGAACTGGTGTTTTCAGATTAAGCTGTTGTGACACCATGATATCATCTTGGTGTCATGCTATCTTGCAGCCAGAAGCGACCTTTGATGGTACCCTATTGCAACTTGCTTTTCCTGATGAAGATGTTAGGGGTGTTGGGAAAGCTGTGCCAGGTAGTCCTGCAGCATTCTCCCAGGGTGCTGCAGCTGAGCAGTGACTTGCCCCTTGGCTCACACCCCAGGACTACTCTCACCACATTGCCTAGGGACCCAATAGGCTGCTTATTTTTGCTCCTCTAAGTTCTGAATTTCTTGGAGGCAAATACTCCTTTTGGGTTTTGTTAACAAAGCATTGCACCTAATAGGAGCAAAAGAGCTTTTTAGACCCAGTCTTTGGTTATCAAAGGTAATTCAGGCAAATTGTATCTTCTCCAGCTAAGACTTTAATCTGAGAATAAGCGGTGAAATTAGGTAGAAGACAACAGAAAGCATCCCCAGCCCACTTCCTTTTTGACTGAACATATTACACTGCAAAATCTTTGATCAGGAAGAAACTGATGCTTGTACCGTGTTTGTGTCTTATATTTGTGCCTTGCAAAACTGCAAGTATACAAAGCAAAATCATATGCAAACAAATGACAGATTTCTCTGATTCGGGTGCTACACAACTTACTGCACAACTGGTTACAAAACTTGCTGTACAAACACTTGAACATCAATGTCTGTGTGTTTCAGAGTAAGCCACCCTGCCCCCTGCAACTCAAATGACTTTGGAAACCAAGCCTCAATCTTATTTTTTCCTATCTCATCTTGACAATGTTCGAGATGAACTGTCACTTTTACTTCATAATTAAAAAATGAAATAGAGCTCTTTTAAGCTATTTTTCTCCAACTTGCCATTTGAATGAACACAAATCAGTGACAATATGTGGATTTATATTTCCTAGAAATAACGGATATTGAAGGACAAGGAGATATGAACCAACTGAAATTAAACAGATTGTGCATATGAAATGGCTGTCTGCTTCTAGATAGACTTGATTTCACCCATAAATACTTAATAGAAACCGGTGGTCTGTGGGTTTTGCTAGAGGGAATAGTTCTCATCTATTGGCTTTAAAGACCCAGGTGGCTTCAGGTGGGAAATGGCTGCGAGTGATTTATTTTTCCAACACAAGCTTGTGCTCTCAGACTCTCAATGAGGGCCTAAGGCAGCCTGCAGTATTTTTCTGTGCCCTGGTTTTATCAAGTGCAGAACAGATAAGAAGGTGTCCTATCAGGTTCTCGAGAGACATACAACAGAGGAAGAGTCTGCCGTAATGCATGTGAGCTCAGCCACAAGGCTTCTGGGAAAGAGCGAGTCTGAGCTGAGCTACAGGACTGGCCTGGTTCTCTGCCTGGCTGGGGAGGAGTCCCACTCACCGTTCCCCAGGAGGCACAGCAGTGGAGCGAGTGTGGCTTCCAGGAAGTCAGTGGAGGTCATGGCTCACAGGATCAGGGTCCTGCAGAGAGTGAGGGTGCTCATGGCTGTGCAGGGCTGGTGGTCTGTCTCCCAGTCAGCACCCTGGCCAGCACCTGAGAGTGGAGTGTGGATATCTGTGTGGGGCACGTGTGTGGGTGTGCGTATGAGCTTATGTGTGTGGAAGAGACAGGAGACAGAGGTGGGCTGAGTGGACTCCCGAGAGAGAAACCTAGCTCTCAGAGAGAGAATCTAGCAAAGGCTGAGTAAGAAATATGTTCAAGCCACTGAGAAAGGAAGTGGGACTCAGGGCAGGAGCTCACAGCAGAAGGGCCTGCAGGTGGTCAGAAGCCCAGGAAGAACAGTGGTGGCCAAGAGAGAAAGCCAAGAGCAGCCGCACCCTTGGCCACCTGGGAGCAATGAGGGAATTCCAGACCCTGAAATCATCTGGTCAACTCCAGTTCTATTAGGGAAGTGTCCAGAACCAAATCTTTAGGCTGGAAGCCTTTACCACCTCTGCTCCCTGGGGCTGAGGCAGATAAGCAGAGACCCCAAAAGTCTGCCGCCAACTGCCTCTTTAGCAGAGCAAGGAGGGAACATGGCCAGGAGGACACTTTCCAGACTGACTGACTGGCCTTTAGTCTCTTTCTTGAATTCCTTCAGGTCTTACTAATCAATTGCCACTGGACGCTGCTTGTGCCCCACCAAACTTGGCAATTAGGTTGAGAAGCAGATTTTTTAAAAAAAAATTAGGTAAGTATAAAATATAACTTTTATTCTATTGAATTTGAGCTTTGGGCTAAAACCACTATTAGAAGGGAGACATAATGTCTCATTTTTAAAAGCTCTGATGATGAGCATATGCCATCAAAGGAAAGCTCTCAAAAGAAAATCTATTTTTACCTGGATATGTTAATTCTGGGAATAAAAGTCAAATGCAAAGCATGTGCCTATGCCAATCACATCCGAACTTCTCACCCTCAGCAAATGTTGCGTGTGCCCATCCCTAGGGTACCTCCCATACAGGATGGGGGAGGGGAGATGCCATGCAAGCAGGGCACAGCCAAAGGCTGCTGCTCCTGTTCCATGGGACTCGGTCCCAATGTTGTCTGGCTTGTTTCCTCTTGCCCCCGCCTGCCTTGTCCATGCTGGACCTCTGTAGCCCTGAGCCTTGAATCCTGGGGCTGGTGTGATTCAGTGGAAGCTGCCTCAAGTTCCCTAATGAAAGTCAGGAAAACCAGGGCGGGGGGTGGTGCCAGGGTCCCACGGGAAGCTGGCACTCAGAGGTCCAGAATTAAAGGATGTCCAGGCCCAGGCAGGCACAAAAGACCAGGCCTGGGTGCAATTAGCAAAGCAGCAGCCTGCAGACTAGGGGAGGGAGGAGTGGGCAGATAAGGGTCCTGCCAAGGCAAGCCTGGGGCTCAGGTAGTGCACGGGCTCTCAGTTCAGGGGCTCAGGGACAGGAGGAAAGGCAGATAAGGAGTCTGAGGACTCAGGGAAGAGCAGCCACTGGTTTTTGGAGGGTCAGGGAAGACAGCACGTCCTCAGCTGCAGAGTCACCTAGTCACTGCACTGGCCTTTATTATTCTGCCTGAGTCCAGTGAGATAAGGTGCAGAATGAGTCTTCCTGGAACAGGCAGCCCGGCAGTGAGAGTGAATCCTTCCAGGGCTGCACCAGGTGGACCCCTGCAACTCCTCCTCTCCCTCTCATACTTGGTAAGGTTGTGCTCCTTCCTAGGGTCCCCCTAGTCCAAAATGTGCTAAGTAGTCCTTCACAGCTTAGGAGGAATTTTTCACAGGACTCTGTTTCGGCCAGATAAGACTCTGGATGCTACAGCTTCGGTCAGCGTAAGAAGGTACACTGAGGCATTCAGCTAGGGAGGTGAGCCTGAAAAATATCACTATCCCTCCAGCCACCGCGGTGCTGTGGCTTCTCTGAATGTACGTTTACATACACACATGGAGTCAGATATTATATGTGTGTTTAAATGTATATACACGTGTGTGTTTGTATGCATCTGTGGGACTGTGAAACATGTATGCACAATAGTCTTGTCTTCCTCCCAGCCATGAACACTGTCCTCAGGCTACACAAGCCCATTCTGGCCTCAAAACACAGTGGCAGGAAGTTCCTGGGATTAGAATCTCATTCAAGGAAGTTATCTTAATCAATGACTGATTGGGGGTGTGAACACCTGGCTCGGTTTTTCTCCTATGGGGATTATTCTTAAACTTGTGAAAATTCAGACCTTACTTCTGGATGAAGCTGCTGTGGTAGCTTACTCCAGCTCCCGAGTAGCTTTGTCTGGAACCTCACTCTCAAAGCCAGATTCATTCAACTCTATCCGCTGTCAGAGAGATTCCGCTCAGAGCAGGAAATCAATTTTTCTCTTCCTTTTTACTAAAATGTTTTACCTATACTGTTTGATTTCCAAGACTATTTAAAAATATTTAAAGCATATTTCACTGGGAAATTGTGCCATTTTGACTGACTGAAAATTCAAGAAGCTTTCAAAGGTGGATTATAGAATCATGATTTGTCTTCTGAAATTCAATAAACCATGTCGTATGTTTTGAAGAATTCTCAAATAAATGCAATGAATTTCAATCTCAGTGATTATAAACTTGGAGTTGACTGCTCACTTGATATCTCATGAAGCACACACAGATGTCCAGTTTTACTGGATTGTGGTAGAATTTGTGAAAACTCAGCAAGTCAACCAGGGGCTATCAAGAATTCATGATGAGAAACTGTTTCTGCTAAGAAGCTTAGACTTTAATTTCTAGAACAATGGATTCTTCTGCACCATCTTCATAAAAATACAAACAGTAAACACTCAGGATTTAATCACCCAAAGGAGAATAGGTAAAAAGAGGAACTGGTAATAGAAGTTTCCAAACAGAACAGGGCTGAGTCTGTGAGGAGGGGCTCCAATTTACAATTCAACAATTTCAAACCTTTCTTCTAAGGCTTAAATTCAACATTCACCTAAAGCTGAAATATTTCGGGTCTACATGTACTCCATCTTATTAATTTTAGAAAACATATTTTTTTTTCTGAAATTACATAGAAATTCTCTGTTCATTCATTTCTCAAAGGGAAAAATTGCTCACTCATAAATCAGTGCTTTCTCAATAGATTTTAGATCATGCCTTGGTCTTCAAAAAGAGATCTTATTGACTTGCAGCAGATGCAACAGCCAATGCTTTCTTTGAATAACCCAAAAGTTTTTGAAGTCTTGTGTTTGGACTCTTAATTCTTTCTTTTAATTCTGTTTATCTATATCAGCCAGAAAGCTTCTGATACTGATGAGGCTTAGCCTATGTGCCAGAATCAAAGACAGGGCCAGCATCTGAGAAGGTGACATGACGTTTTCAGTGATTCAGGGATATTGGGATATTTATTGAGTGTCCAGTCTCTTCCATGTTCTGTTCTGGATGCCAAGTGAATAGGAAGAAAAGTGAGATGTGTCCCTCTTTGAGTGTGCCCTCGGTGGGTGTAATCAACAGTGGATAAGCGGACCCTGTGCTCAGTGCCTGGAGGAATGCTTCGCCAAGGGACGATCAGACACCAGGACAGTCTGCACACTAACTCCTCTAATACTGTCTCCTCAGAGTGAGGCCCTCTCCTACTCAGCCTCTGAAGGGCTATCAGACCAGGAGGACTAGCACTGCCTCTGTAATCACTTCATGCACAGATCACACTAAAATTTCCAAAATGTTCTCAAAATTGTCTTCTGCTTTTCTTTTATTTCTTTCCTTTCTCCCCCACCCTCCCCCCGACCCAATTCAGGTTCCAGACTCTTACTTTTCTTATTCTAGAACAATTTCTCCACTTTTTAACATTTGTTTTTCTACTTCTTTTCTTTCTTCTGTTTTGAGTCCTGGTAGCTTTTCTTGTGGAATTTCTCACATTCCAAATGCATTTGTTTGTTTTCTTTTTAATATTTTCAGATTAAACATTTCTGTCCAGGGTGCGTTATACATTGAGTCATATCCTGGTTTGATACACAGAGTAGCTCCTAAGCAGGTGGTCTCATTGCTGTGGATGTTTGATTGTTCAGAAGAGTCTTGCAAATTCCTATCACCTAGGCAACCCTTTTCTTTATAATATTAAATATTTAGGAGTAAATCTTTGAAACTGTAAATTTCTTGTTTCTCTTCAAATGTTTTTTTTTTTTTTTTTTTTTTCCCTTCTAATTCTCTGGACTTATGCATTATCCCCTCTCTGAGAAGAGACTCTGATGACATCTGTGTAACAGGCTGGCCACTTACGGCATCAAGGACCAACTGGGCCCAACAAGCCGACTGTACTCAGCAGCCCCTGCTGGAGCTCCTGGAGTGTCCCATGAAGTCACCTGGTTCCTGCTTCTCAGTGAAGCTGCCTCTTGTCTCCTCCGATTGATTAACATTTCACCAACAGGGAACTCGATGTTTTGGGTCTTTTCTCAGGATTTGCCAACCCATCTGAGTGATAATGTGAACATCAGCAAGGAAAAACAGGGCATAAGGAAACGTTTGCTTTACATTGAGCCTGGACAATAAAAGCCTGTTCAGGTGCTCTGCCCCTCAACTCCATAGTCTTTTCTTTTAGTAAAAAATAAGCTATGCCTCTAGAAGTCTCTTCTTCAGGGACTACCTTTGTGGGCGTCCTGTCTTCGTATGCAAAGACAGAGGTAGGAATGACTGTGGGGTGACAGGCAGATTTCTTGAACCACTGTGTCCTGGGATTTTCCCCATGTGCACCCCTCTTCCCAAATCTGTGCCTGTGATTTCATGTTGGTCCTTCAACGCTGGACATCATGGGAGTTTATACCAAGAAATTTAGAAAATGCTACCAACTGGGATTTCCTTCTGGAGAGCTGTTGTTAACACCTGCCAGCACTGAGCTGCACCCTGACCCACGCTGCTCCGAGATCCAACAGGGGAGTCGCATCAGAGGGTGTGGTCACAGAGGCTGAGCACATTATCCACAGAGAAGGGTGACCGAAGTCAGGTGGTTATTCAAGTGAGGATGAGCCTGGAGGCCTCTTGGGGGCAATGACAGGACCCCAAAGTGTAGGTGGGGGATATCCACGGAGCACCCCAGGGAGACACTTCAGAGTTAGTGCCAGGGTCATCTGTTGGCAGGTAGTGGAGGCCAACAGGAGATTCAGGACTCAGCAACTCAGGGCTGAGTAATTTCCTGTGATTTGGTTTTGGAGGGCAAATGGCAAAGGGAAGGGAGGCCCCAACTTCAGACCTCAGGAGCTCCAGCCATGATAGGAAAAGGGAGCCTCAGACATGGGGCAACAGTAGGAAACCCTGCTACCTGAACAGTGCTGCTATGTCTGGAGAATACTGTTCTATTATGAACTTTTCTCTAACCTCCTCCTGCAGCATCTGAACACCCCCCGTGGCTGAGACCTCCTTTTTCTGTTTTGATTTGACATAGCCCACTAGAACTCTCTAAATCCCGTGTGCTTGGAGCCCAAAAGGTTTCAGCCCCTCGAGAGGTACTGGATATCTGGCGGAAGGGAAAATAGCTTTCCCCTTATTTCAACGGAGCAGTCTTGTGGGTCTGAACAGAGTCCAGTCTCACCGTGTGTGTATGGGTGCTGCAGCTCTCTGGCTTCAGCACCCCATCAGGTCCTGGGGTGGGAGAACACTGTAGCGTGGCTGAGTTGGAGCCACCCTCAGAGGGTCCAATTCAGGAGCTGCTGACTCCAAGTTCACACGTGATGCCGATGCCCACAAGAACCACACTTGGAGAATCACTTCCTTAGTAAAACAGAGTGGAGGGCAGGATGGCCAACAGGAACTCTCAGAAGCCATTTTCGCCCAATTTATCAACAGAGAATGAAATTCCATCTGTTGTTGCTTTCTTTCCCTCTCCTCTGACTATGAACCATTCTGAAAGAAATATTTTTGGGGATGCATAAAGAAAGGTGCCCACATTCCCAAAGTAAGGCTGTCTTTGGTGCAGGGCTCGATCCTAGGAGGACAATTTGTTGCCAGCAATTCCACAGCCTCCCATAAATCCTGACACACCAGCCAGGAGCCACTCTGCCTCCTGACATTCTGAAGTTCGCATTTTATGGCCTCCACATAATAAGATCATCTTGCTTTGGTGTCATTTGTGTTGTAATTGCTTTATAATTTTAAAGAGCTCTGGATTTCTACACCTCATTAAATTGGATTACATTGGGAAAGCAGGAGATTAAAAAAAAAAAAAAAACAGGAAAGTGACCTTTATTTCTTTCTTTGCCCTCTTTTGTAAGTTTTGGTCATCTTGTTTTTGCCACTGAACCTTACAGGACCCTGGCCACAGGTCTCCCAAACTAGAGGACAGCATGCAAGCCTCCTCCTGTGCTGGCCACACATTCTTCCTTCCTCTGCAACTGTGGCCTTGACTTTGAACTTTATCTAGGGATCGCTCAGGCCTGACTACTTTATCCCATTACCCTTCTGCACACCATTGGAAATGAGGCCAAGTTCTCCAGCCCCACGGTGTCTGAAATGTCAAGGCATGGTGACAGAAGAGGATGAAAGAGAGAGGGATTCCCCCCCCACCCCTTAATTCTGTCGTCGATTCATTTTCCAACAAACTGATATCTTTTAATGCTTACTGTATGCCCGGCATAGAATTCGACTACTTATAAACCTTATTTCAAATAACTAAACATTAATACTAGTAAGTGGAACTTGCCTAAAGGGCTAAGGGGTGGTAAGCAGTGCCAGAGCCGAGAGCTTTCTAGTAAACTGCCTAGTAAATGTCATTTTCAAGGTTTCACAGGATACATGTTGAAAACAGATTTAAGAAAAACACTGACTGTGTTCAGAGTCTGGTACAGAAGAAAAAACACCAAATTTTATAAATTTTGAGAGGCATATTGATTCATATTTTAATCTCTGTCATGGAGTTCTTACTATGAATGCAGTTTTAAATTTGCAAGCAGCCAAATGACCATGAGATGCAGCTCTGGACGCCTACAACAGCATGAGCATTCATACTGTCACCCCTTCTTGTTCTGCATGGGACTAAAAGCCTCTTTTGATGACAAGAACAAAATAAGACTTATAAATGATGAGAAAGCACAATGTCACAGTTTAATCCACAGAGATTTTCTTTCCTAGGGTTACATAAAATAATAGCACAATTTACAATGAAGAGTGTTCTTATTTCCAAGGAATGTGACAATTGCTAGAAAGCACTTTCATGTATGAGATTCTAAGGACAATGAAGAAATTGTGGGGTAGAAGGTGGAGGAATTATGAGTATTTTTTTTGTAGAAAGAGACCCTTTTGTTGAGACCTAGAGGAACTCAAAATGTGCCAAGGGGATTATTAACATGCTCTTTCCAAAAAAGCAAGGGATGGTGAGAACAGCATTCCATATTTCTGAAATTGAATCTCATCGCCTTCCAGACCTATTTCTCCAGAGGTTTAAGAGAGGAGGACAGTATATGTGTTAGTTAGCTTTGTTACTGTAACAAATATCAGAGATGATCAACTTATAAAGATAAAAGGTTTATTTTGGTTCATGGTTTTGGAAGTTTCTGTTCATGATTGATTGGCTCCATTGCTTGTGGACTGGAGATAAGGCAGCACCTTATGGGCGGGAGCTCAGGGTAGAGGAAAACCACTCACTTCAGGGCCCAGAAGTGGAAGAGAGGAAGAGGAAGTGCCTGGTGTCCCATGGTCCTCTGTGAGGGCACTTAATATCCAAATTATGGCATAAGTAGAAACATGTAGGCTAATCTAAGCTTAATGAAGCATTAACACACAAATGGAAGGACTTCTTGCTACTATCCTACTAGTTTTCTGTAACTGAGTTCTTCCCTTTCTCGGCTCCTCCCTGCTCCCCATCTCAGTTTGACTATAATTTAGAATTGAAAGTTGTTTTTTTAATTGAATATTTACTTTATTTCATAAAGAAAACATTAATTTCTCCATTTATAATTTAAAATACAGTGAGCTGGATCTTTCCAGTAATTCCTCATAAAGTGCTCTGCAGGTTCATTAAATCAAGGTGCTTATAACTTTCTTAATCTGAGAACTCATCTGTTGGACCCTGTGGAAGCCTTTTCTGCCCTGCTGGGAGAACTCTCATCTCCTTGACTGAAGATGGGGTTCAGCACTTAATAAACCTGTCCTCTCTGGCACACCTCTATTTCACCATTTTTGCCTTGTGTATTTCAGGAGAAAAGACTGAAAAGTTAATGAATCTTTTCAATATCCACCCACTAGCTTAGAAGAACTCATTTTAAACCTTTGTCAAAATGTGTCAGAATCTGCGTTGCCTGTGAGTTTGGGGTCTTCTGGGTGGTGAGGACAGCACGAAAGCACTTTGCTCACAGTGTAAAGTTTGCAGGGCTCTCCTCCCCCAGGCTCCACCTGCCTTCCCAGTCACCTGTGCCGCTCTGCTGATCAGGAGATTGTCACAAACTCCAGTTCTTCCTGGTGGTGTTTACTCTTGTCAAATGCCTGTTTTGCTTTTACTGCTAAGTGAAGTCATTTGCTGGAAAAGAATGTCACATCTCGCCGGAGTTCTCCAGATGAAAATAGAAAACAACAATCCCTCTGGGAGTCAACATGAAAATCATCAACCATAATGGAAAAGGCAGAGGATTAAGAACATGAACTTAGCCCAGGTACCCATCAACAGATGAACGGATGAAGAAAATGTGATATATATACACAATGGAATTCTACTCAGCCATAAAGAAGGATGAAATGATGGCATTTGCTGGTAAATGGATGGAACTGGAGAACAACATGCTAAGTGAAATAAGCCAGACTTAGAAAGTCAAGGGTCAGATGTTTTCCCCCATATCCAAAAACTAGAGAGAAGTTAAAAAAAATTAAAAAGGAGATCTCATGTAAATAGAAGGGAGAAGAGGAAGGAGATCCAGAGTAAATGCTTTTCTTCTCTGATGGAGCATCTGAGTTCAAGCCAGGATGGTACAACTGTATCCAAATGCTCACTGTGTGCCTTGGTCATGCACAAGACTACAATTTAATTTAGTATTTCAACAAATGCTGAGAATTCACTTTCCATGTTTATTTAGCATTTATCATATACAGAGTTCTGTAAAAATAAAAGAAGTAGACAGAACACTGGTGGGTTTCATGGAATGAAGAAGTTAATCTTTGCTTCTTTACCTAATTTTCTAAACATCAGATTATTTTTAGCTCCAATTGCAGGGTTGTCATAATAGTGAATGGAATAATAAACCGGAGTCACCAGATTCCATGCCTAGCATAGCTCGGTATTTAGTTGGTGATTTAATGACATCTGTTATTTAAAGACATTATTACGGATGCTGCATTGAAATAGGTCTGGTTTTTGCTGCGTGGTTGGATCAGGGAGGGGGTGGTAAGCACAAGAAAGCCTACATTCCTATCATTTTGACTTCTTATTGGGATCAGCCAATGACCCTAGATTCTTTTATCAGTTCAGAATTACGTGCTGAGGGCCTTCTCTTCCAAGTGGAGACCTGGAGAGGAAGGCTGATGGTGAAGGAATAGAAGACTCTGGTTCTGTCTGTGATCTCCCCAGCACTCAGTGTTCTCATCGGACACTTGGCAGGATAGAGCAGGATGGCTTTTAACATCCTATTTAACAGTAACATTTCATGAAGCTCGGATCTGTCCTACCCCAGTGGAAATGTATAAAAACAATTATTTAATTATTAAGTATACCAGAGTCTTCTAAAGAGAAACGGCATGAGAGAGACAGAAATAAAGTAGTCTTCGAGGTCAGAAGGAGAGGTAACCACTTTCATCTGGGAAATTGGGAAAGATTTCCTAGAGAGGTTGGCACTTGAAATGCATTTGAAGGGTGGGCCAGGACCCAGGGTTTTGTGTGATGAGGGTAAAAAGGAACCACAAGCTGACAGCCATGCATGTGTGGGCAATGATGACGTGGGAGAGGGAAGAAAGATGGTAAATGTTTCCACAGTGATCAGAGCATATGGAAAACTGCAGATTTCATGTATGAAGAGACTGGAAGGAAAAATTATAGCCAGGTTGTGGTTTGAGCCTAGGTGTGAGAAAAGATTTGATGGAGGTAGAATTGCATGGGACAAGAATCACTGAGAAATGACTGATTTTGTATCTGAAGACCAGGAAGGGGCTGTGGTCGGAGAGAAGACATTTCACTTGGGTTATCCTGCAGACTTTCATATTTGAATGAAAGGTCACTTTCGCTAAGTCCCTACCTTCCCATTCCCGGTGCTATCAACACCTGTGGGAGCAGCCCTGAAGCCTGGACCGTCTCCTTAGTCCCTCAAACACAGATTCGATGAGCATCAGAGGATCTGGCCCAACACGACTCACCTAGAGCTGACATCATCCGGGCTCCCAGCCTGCTCTGCTGGTAGACGGCTTGTGCTTAACGCCCGGCCAACCCCCAGATGAGTACCTCTCTCAAAACCCCACCTTCTACTGCAGGGCCTGAAGTTATCGTCTGGGAAAGTAATAAGAGGAAGGGGGCAAACTGAAGAATCCTGTAGCCCCCACTGTGTCTGCTCTAGAACAGCACAGCAGGAGGACCCTGGGTGTTCCAGGTCTTCTGAAGCGGCCAGGTAGGTGTGCTTTCACTCACTCCCTGGAGAGAGGGCTTCTGATAGGAGCTGTGGGCGGTTATGCATGCCCAGCACAGGTGCCAGCCTGAGTTGCACACACGTAGGGGAAACCTGTCTGCTGAGCTGGGCTGAGTCCCTGGAAGGGAAAAGCAGGGGGTGGCAGAGGCAGAGGCCTTGCTGGTGCCTTGGCACGGTGACAACAGAGCAGCTGCTGCCCACACTGGAGGACTATTTGGCCAATTTCTTCAGGGTCAAGGGAGTGGTGGACATTATCCCTGGGGACAGTGTGGAGCAAGCATAGAGCTCTGAAAGTGAGGCCACCCTGGTTTTGGTTTTGAAAGCTGCTTTTACCATTTGCCATGAGTAAATCATTTCAAATTTCTTTTCTTCTATTTCCAGACTGCGGTAATGTTCCATATAAAGAGTCTGGAACCTAATAGCTCTGCAAACTTGGCCATGACTTGAGAAAGGGAAAAATAAAGTAGAAAGAAGACAAATATTTGTGGAGGTTGGATGGCATCCATTTTCCCCTTTATTTTCAAGTTTGCTATAAATGGAAACAATTGCCACTATCATGTTATTTACTTTCAAACAGTTCCTTAGTAGTCATTAAGTTTGAAATGCTTTCCTTGTGGTTAAATAATACTCTTTTGTGTGAACTTGGTAGCAGAGCTCGGCTTAGAAGACAAGCTTGGGTCACATAAGCCCATTATGAGAATGTCATCAGATTTCTTTTCCTGGAAAGACATTGGGGACATTCACATATGACAGATATTTACTGTGCTGTGAGATCTCAGAACGACATTGATGATAGTGATGTACGGCAGGAACTGTCCCCTGGCATAACTGTGAGTGTCTGTCCCATGTCCCTCAGCATTAGCTCCAGCCCTCGGGAGGGGGCGGATTGAGAGTAACTGTGGTTTGTTTTCAGCGAAGGGCAGGGCAAGCTGGAAGTTCTAGAGAGGGAAAGCCTCTAGAAAAGGTCCTCAGACGATGATGGACGTAGAGCTGATGGGCAGCTGTGAACTGTGCTTCACTCCATATCCTGGAACGCATCTGCAGACTTGTCCCTGCCTGCCACCTGCTCACTGGCTAACTAACCCCTCATTGGTCCTTACTGGGTTTCCCCCTTTCCCTGGGTCACTCACCTACTTCTCTCTGGTATCATCTTCCAAACCCTCTGTTTGTCTTGGCCCAGGGTCTACCTTAGAGAAACCCATATGGAGACACATCTTCGCCTCTTCTGTGCGAGTGGCTGTTGAGGTTCAAAGGTCAGTCTTGGAATCGATGGAAACTTTTTCTTTCACAAAGTGTAAAAGATGGACATCTGAACTGAAAAGATCCAGGGAGCCCAGGGCATGGCACTGGCCATGTTAGGTACCAGGATATTCAGTCAGCAATGGGGAAGGTAGCATTGGAAAAAAGAGGCACAGGTTGAAACACAGAACTCAGAGGAGAGAACACCATTGTCCTGCTGATATATCTGTGGTTCAGGGTTCTGGATGCATGATGTGGGTAGCAGACTTGTCAGGTGTCCTGGATGGAGTCTTGGGTCACAGATGGGGTTCACGGAGGTGGGACAGAAGGCGTGCACGCCTGAACCTGCATGACGGGTTAAAACGGAAATGAGTGGCACTGCCTGAGCCTCACAGTGACTTCTTCTGTGTGTGTTACCTCATTAATTATAACAAAAACAGAGAAATAGTTGTTATTACCATAAGTTTATAGATCTAAAATACCCTGAAGTTTTGAAAATGTAAACTATTTTCTCAAGGTCATCTTCCTGGAAAGTGGTATAGTAGGATTTGATTAACACCCAGTTCTCAGTGATTCATAATTCATGAAACTTTGAATAAAAACCCAGAGGAGTCTTTTGGAGTTAACCTTCGTGAGTACCAATCCTTAACAGAGTTGCCTACAGGTGAATTGGAGACCCCAGAAATTATAGTGTTTTACTTACTCTCAGATCCCTTATCCAAGAAGGTGTTTCACAGATGTCCTGAGGAATTAGGGGGTGGGTTTTTATTTGTTTATTCAAGTATTAGAAAAAAGTTTATTGATACATGATAAGCTTATATATTTATGGTGCATGGTGTTATGATTTGGTACATGCATATGAAATGTAAGGATCAAATCAGGGTCATTAGCACTTCCATCTTCTTAAACAGTTATTGTTTTTGTGTTTGGAGCTTTCACATGACTCTCTTCTAGTTTTTTTTTTTTTTAATAAACATATAGCAATGTTGTAAATTAAAGGTCTGCAGGAACACTAGAAGTTCTTCTTCCCATCCTGTGCATTTTGGCAGCCATTACCTTCTTTCCCTCTATCTCCCCTGCTCCCCTTCTGCCTCTGGTGACCACCGTTTTATTTCCTTTTTCTGTGAGATCAACTTTGTAATTTCCAGAAGTGGGAACATAGAGTTTGTCATTCTTCTTGAGGTTTATTTTATTGAACATAGTGATCTCCAGGTCCCACGGTGTTACCATAAATGATAGGATCTGGGCTTTGTTATTGTTGCTTTCTTTTGTTTGCCTTTAAGGTATTCAGTTGCATATATACCCCACATGGTCTTTGCCTAATCCTCTGTCCAGGTTCTGTTGGAATGTAACAGTTCTAACAGGAAGCAGCCGAGGCTCCTCTCTACTCATTAACCAGTCATGTCTAGGAGATGCCTCCTGTGTCCTGGAGATCAAATAGAGACTTAAGATCCACTGAGAGTCCCGTGCGTTGTCCTGATCACAGCAAGGACTTACCTGCTTCTCTCTCTGTCCGGTGCTTCCTGCTCCTCATTTCAAGTCCACGTTACATATTTATGCTGGTGTCAAAAACAGATTCATGGAAGGTGAGGTTCTTCTGCTGTCAGCAGTTTTCCTAGAGGAGGTACTGAGGATGGCCTCCAGGTTTCTGGGCACATGCTGCCTTCTCCCGGTTTAGACACTGGGAAGACACAAGGGCTGCTAAGAGTTGCTGCTCCTCTCAGGCTCTCCTTCTTACTTGAATGAGATTCAGAGTAGATAATAAAAGCTGAGAAACATAAGTTTGCAGCAGCTAAGCGGCTTGCCCAACATACTGTGGATATTTTGAGATGTAGCATTTTGGTTTTAAAGGTCTGTCTTGAAATGAGTTTTCGATTCCATCAGTGGCTACGTTACCTAAGACAGAAATGGGACTCCTCTCAACTTCAGTTTATTTGCAAAACAGAGATGGGGACTATAATACAGAGCAACTTGAATTTAGAGATTAATGACATAAGGTATGAAAACAAAAACAAGTAGCATTTCTGAATAGCACAGCAGAGAGGTCACTGAATGCAAGAATAATTGATAGTAAGCTAAGTTAAAGCCAGGTCATGGCGATTTGTCTGCAAATCCTGTGTCATATTAAGTACAGAAAGAAAAGCCATGAAGTTCATTTCCTTCATGAAGTTCATTTCCTTCACTCTATTGCAAGCCCGACCATCCACTAAAATTCCCTAATAGACAAATACTTGCATTCTTTTTCATTATTGAAGGTCAATACTTTTTCATATACAGAATATAAGTACAATTCTTGGAAAACAAATACTTTATCTTCCTAACAGTTCCAAGAGTAGACAATTCTGGCCGACTACTCTCACTAACCACGCTTTATCTAACTTTTGGGAGAAAAAGTTTTGGTGATACTCCGGAAAAAAAAAAAGAGCTTTAGATACATGAGATCAGATGTGTTCAAATCTCAGGTGTGGAGTTGTGTGCCATGCCATGTAAATTCACTAAGCTTGATTTTTTCCTAATGATGATCAAGGAAGCTGCCATTTAAATAGGGCTGGTATAAAGATGAAATGATATCCAAGATATAATATTATCTGCCATAGAACTAGGGAGAATGTTGGCCAATGACTGGGAACAATGCACTGCAATAAATGTGTATTTATCTTATAAATACAGACAACATTGTCCTGGAAAGTCCATGAACTGTTGATGCATGATGCAGAATCAAAGAAGACCACTTCCAAATGCTGGCTTAGCTTAGTTGCAAACTGCAATGTTGGCAAATTCCTTAGCCTTCTGCACCTCAGTTATTTTTAATCTAAAAAATGTAATTAATGATATATAGCTCAGAGAAGATTTAAGGATTTGAAATTTTACAGTTTACATGGTGCAGAATTTGGTAATTAATATTAATATTGTGGTATTTTTTTCTCCCTGAACAATTTCTTCCAAACAAGAAGTAAAGGTGGATACTTTATCATATTTGGAACCTTATAAGTGTGACTTTGATGTCATTTTACTTATTTACCCTTGAAATGTATGACTACATGTGATGACAGGAATCCCTGTCATAGAAACAAGCATTTCAATCTAGGGTAACATTTTGGATGCCAATTCCAAAAAAGAAAATGGCATGCTAGTCAATATGTCATTCAGGCAAATAGGACTGTTCTGCAATGCACATGGGGAGAAAATTATGGAGAACTTCAAGGCATCCACATAGTTTGCAGGGGAGTTGGTTTTGAGGGCTTGGAGATAGATAGACATATAAATCTATCTCATACTTGATGGATTTATGTATTTGTAAAAGCATTGCAACCTCAACAGAGATAGCATCCTTTATTCTAGCCTCTGTTCTTTCAGTTTGAGAATGCAATTCAGAATCTATGAATGAGATACAAAATTTCAGCTTTGATGCCTTGGTCCACACTCACCTGTACCCAGAACACTCTAGTTAATGCCTCTGCCCCTGAAAAATTCTAACTGGGTCTTCAAGGTTCAGCTCAAATGCCACGTCTCAAATGAAGAATTTCCACTTCCCTCTCTTCAAGGAAGAAATAATCTCTCTAAACTCATGACCCAGGAATAGCATTTGAATTTAGTTCTACTGACAATAACAAAGCAGACTAATTATGTTTATATGCAGGTCTGTACTCCCATGAGAAAATCAAGGAGAGGACAGTGTTTCATTTATCTTCTTTTCTTCTCAATGACTAACATATAAGCATTCACTTACTTTTGTTGAATCAAAAATCAGTCAATCAATCAATGAGGAGATAGATAAAGTCCTATGCAGGAATTAGCTAATGTCAGAGACCCATCACATCTTATACTAAGAAGGCAAAGAACGGTTATAAATTATCAATTATAATAGTCAAGCTGAGATAGGGAGAGGATCAAGCAGTGATGTACGAGGAGGATCTGAAGGGTTGGGTAGTACACATGTCCAATCCAAGGACAGGGCAAGTGCAGACACAGTAATGGGGAATTTATTATTTTAGTAGAAACTAAAAAGAGGCTGACCACACCGTGGCCATCTTTTTCATATAACCTGAGTGCATTTAAGGAAACGTTAATCTTATAGACAATATTATAATTTTCATAAAACATGAATATATATGGTTTAATTTGTGTACTAAAAACATAATGCTTTCAATATTATAATATTTTAATATTATCTTAAAAGCAATTTATGGGGGTAATAAGATATATAGGACTATCTGGGGTAACTTAGGAACATTCATGTGTTACTTAGTATTAAAGAATGTGAGAAAAATCTTTCACAAGACATGAAATATTTTAGTTTCAATAACTTTAGTTAATCTTCCTAGAGTTCAAAATTCCATGTATTTAATCACTGCAACTTATCCTGTAAAAATCATATGTGCATTATATTGTACTCAAAAGTGCCCTGAAATTGAGAATGTGGCACTTCTCATTAATCACATTATTTCTTACTAAATTGTGTGTTTGGATCAAATGCCCTTGCTGTCAAAAAATCAGAGGTGAATAGACATTTTAAGGATTTTTTCCTCTTTCCATTTTTAACAATTTTCCCCCCTCCATCTCTATATGATGCAGCGTGGTTTATAACAGAAATTTACATTGTACAGGATGCAACTACAATAAATATGGTAAAATTCATATATCTGTTTTCATCCAAACAAAGGCATATGCGAATAAAGAGAATGATCATGGAACTTGGCATACCAACCCGTACCACTTCATGGCCAAGAATCCTTAAAATTGATCGGGGAACATACATTTTTTTGAACAAGGATGGAGCTCATATGGGCTGAAGAAGTTTTTTCTCTGACTGACTAGTGATTGTATTTGATGACTATTCAGAGATTCTTTATAGGCAGATATAAAATGAATTGGGGTCTTGGGTTTTGTGCTTTTTTTTCTGGCTATTTTTTCCCCTCCACCACCCAAATTCTCTCAAATATTTATTTACTTCTTTTATAGTCACTACATTTTTTAATGTTCTTGCTGGATTTTGGCTAACTCACTCGGGCAAGCTGGGAAGGGAAGAGGTCTCTTGTGTGTCCAGGGAATTGAGGATGAAGAATTGGGTCTCGTTGCTTCCAAGCGCCTGTCTTTACTCATTCGATGTTGACATCTAGCCTTCAGTGGCAGGGCCTTCTGATGTTAGTTTATTACCCCACTCAGACACTTGGTATTTGTTTGGGATTATCCTCTATTTACTCATGATGCATCTACAATCTCATTGGAAAATGAATTGAAATGAAACATTCTCAAGCGATTTTGCAAACACAATATGGATTTAGTACCAGTTTCACCAACTGCTCACATCCTCCTGTGGGTTAATTCACTGATCACTTATCAGTTACCATAGGAAAGACACTTCCTTCAGGTCCTGAGAATATACCAGCAGGTACTAAAGTCACAGTTACTGACCTTAGACATTGAGATAAGGTCTTTATCATTGTGACAACTGTGAACATGGAAATATAAAGGAAGAAACAGACTGAGGGATCAAAAGAAAGTTAATGTTCATCAAAAATAGTGTTTGGGGGCATATATTACAACAAGATGCTGTTTGAAAACAGTAAACAACATTCTATACCCTGGACTAGGTAAAAGAGGTCATAAAAATGTTAACTAACCTTCCTTAATTATTGCACAAAGTATGTGTGTATCAAAACACATGGTACTCTATAACTTGCCAATTAAAATTAATACTTATGAAATGTAAAGAGACTTAAAAAAGGAAATTAAAAAGAAAAAGAATCTCATAATCAACAGAAAAAACAGTCTAGTGGATGATGTTTCCAGACACAAATATGGCATTGTCTTCTGTGAATCGGAAATCTAGCTAGGCGTGGTGGCACATGCCAGTAATCCCAGACACTCTGGAGACTGAGGCAGGAGAATCACAAGTTGAAAGTCAGCCTCAGCAACTTAGGGAGGCCTTGTCTCAAAATAAAATATAAAAAGGGCTGGGAATGTGGCTCAGTGATTAAGTGCCCCTGGGTTCAATCCTCAGTACCAACCAATAACAACAACAACAACTAATAATAATAATAATCATAATAAAATAAAACTTACTCACCCCCCAAAATCTCAGCTTTCTCTTTCTCTCCATGTTGCCCCTGAATTTTTCCATGTTACTTCATTCATGTCCCAGTGTACTTCCGTTCTCTACTTTTAGAGTTTCTATTTCAACTTCACCCTCAGATCTTTTTCTTGGGTGAGACACTCATTAATTTTATTCTCTTCTTGGTTATTTTTTCTTACTCTCTCCTTCAAATTTTGATCTATTTACCCATGTTATATAGATTTCTTAAAAGAATCCACAAATGGAATATGACATTAGGCTTATAGTTATCTGGTCATTTTCAGTTCCTTCAGAGCAGATCCCAGACTCCTTAGTATTACATCAGTTGCTTCAGAATTCGTCCCTCTCGAGTCTACCCTGTTTTCATTCACACCACTCCCCCGACCAGAACCTCTTCTTAGCTACACACAGAGCTCTACCTTCCCTGAGTGGTCCAATTGCACCCTAGTTTTTCATACCCTCTATTTCTTGGTACTTGCTGTTCTTGTCCTCTAGGATGCCTCTACTCATTTTCCTCCAGGAGACTGGTATTTAAGACTCATCTCAAAGACTATCTCCAGTACGTAACTGATGGTTCTTACTATAACTGGTAGTTCTCCCTTTTCTCCATGCAGTCATTTCCTTTCTGCTGCCTAATGAATTTTCATGGCTCTGCCAACCTTCTCACATCTCACTTGATATATCAGAGCTCTCAGTGCTGTTGTCTGTGTTCATGTCTGTCTGGAATAATCTGCCTACTCTCATCATCCCTCTCAAGGATATCAAAACTTTCCAAATTCAAGAATCAGCTTCTTCATTATATTTTTGGTGGATCTCACCTATGGAGGTCAAATTACTTCTCTTTGTGTTCCATATGGATTACAGATTTACACCATGACCTATATGAACTTGTACCTTGTATCTATTTCATCTTGTAGAACCTACATTTACCTGTTCTGCATCCTACCATTAGGATCTTGAGGGAAAGAACTATATATAATCTATGCATACATCATCTATGCCATCCACATATATATATACAATGAGCAGCATCAGCTAGTCTTGTAAACGTGGTGAGTGTTGTGAATAGATTAAGGGTGTGTAGCGGCTTTGTCCAGGTGCAGTGATCCTGGCTGAGTGAATAGGTCTGAAGCACAGTTGTCACCTGAGGACAGAAGTTTCAATTATTGATTTCTACAGTAGATAAATTCCAGAGATAACAATGTAAAGGAGACAGAGCTTTCTCAATCTAGCGTATTCCTTGAAATGTGGACTATGAACAGTAAATGATAATTGAGACAATTGATGATATGACATTGTTTCTCACTCATTGGCCTCTAGTCAATAGATTTCACCTCTTTGTGAAGTTGGATTTGTTTGGTTTGATTGACTGTTTTCATTATGCATAAAGGATTCCCTTCATTTCTTTCAATAGATGCTTTACTTTTCATTATAGAAGCATATTCTTTAAATCTTTCATGAATCATTTTTCTATTTGAGTATCTCAGGTTGACAAAATCCTTAGTGCAAAAGGCGGAAGGGGTATGGAGAGTGGGGTGAATGAGGGTTGATGGCTCTGCTTTAATATATTTTCTCCTTATTATTTTCCTGTCTCAGTCTATAATGCTATCTCTGTATAACATGGGAGGTAGAAATTTTATCATCTTGCCTTCTGGTATATGGTTTGGAAGGATTGGGAGGAAATCTTGAGAAGGAAGTCTTAAGAAAGGAGGAAGGACTAGCATATTAGTGAAATCCCAGACACAAAATATAAATTCCCATAGGACCCTTCCAGGGTAGACAAGTCTGATGGCTAACCAAGTCCTGTGTACTCGGGTGATGAAGCTAGGGTATCAGTGGTGAGAAGACTTTTGCTAAAAACAAGGTCTATTTGAATGTAGACTAGTGATTACCAGAGGCTGGGAGCAGGGAGTGGAGGGGGACTGGACAGCGAGTGTCACAACAGACAGAAGGATGAGCTCTCTGCAGCACAGTGGGAGAATGGCCACAGTTCACAATAGCTTACTGCATATTTTATGAAGATCTAGAAGAGAGGAGCTTGAAGTTTCCAAACTTGAACAAATGATGGAGGAAATGTTGATTACCCTCATCACTGTGTACTGTATGCCTGGGTTGAAATATCACCACGTACTTCATTAATATGTACAATTACTATGTCATCAACAATAATGAAATACAATTATAAAGAGAGGATATTGCAACATTTCCTCCACTTTCAGTCCCAAGAATAAGCTTGAGATACAATAATAATGATAAGTTTTAGATACAATGTTTAGACAGCTAAATATGGAGTCTGGTTAGGAGGAGAGACACTGCTGAGAGTTTCAATGACCAGAGGAGCCTTACAGGACTAGACCTTCCTGGCCTTGCACGTTCACCCTAGTGCAGGTGTGCACGGTGCTGTGAAGGACAAGGGGAGGTTCTGATTCTCTTCGTCCTCCCCTTGGTTCTTGACAAGTGAACAACATATTCATTTAATGGATGAATAGATGCATGTGGTAAATAATGTTGACTGATCGTGGGGTGGGTTATGAGACATATGAAGACTTTTTGATAGCAGGGAATCAGGAAGTGATACTCTGGGTTTCTGGCCCTTAACCTTGAGTACAGCTATAATCTTCAGTAGTGTTAAACCAGCTAATTAGACTCTAAATTTGGCACGTGTGTAAATAGAAGTAATTCTATCTCCTACAAGTTAAAAGACTTGTCACTTAAATGCCTTGAGTTTGGTATGTATGTAAACAGAAGCAATTCTGTCTCTTGCAAAGGACTTTTTATACTGACTGTAGCTCCATTTCTGAGCCTCTGAGCAAGCTGAGACAAAGATTGTTTCTCTACTCTAGTGCGTGGTTTTCATCAAAATGAAGAGGTGGAACTAGAGGAGCTACAATGTTCCTTTACCTCTGAAGTTCTTTAAAAATGTAAATGCCTATTGTCTATATGTACTAGAAGGTTGTTAAATGATATGCAATTATTACACCTTATTCATGGAAAATGTATTCTTATACATTTAGCTACAAATCATAATATATAGTATGATTTTGTTGATGGCTTTCATAACTCTATTTTAGGCATTTGCAGATCTCTCTTGAGTCTTATTTAGCACTTCTTTCATAATTTTCTGCCAAAATATTGATCTGGTCTTTCTATCAAGTTCTGAACCTCTTTTAATAATTATTTCACTTTTTTTTTTTTGGTGCTAGGTACCTAGTCCAGGGTTGCTAGGCAAACACTCTTCAACTGAGCTATATTCTGAACCCTTGTTATTGTTGCTTTGTATTACAAACTTAAATTACACAGCATTCTTACTTTCTCTCCTTCTTTTCTGTAGAAACCCCATGTTCACCTTTCTGGTTTTTATTGCATGCATCATTATACATGCTTTTGAGACAATGGGAGTTCTTTTTTGTTCTTTTTCTCTTTTTGGTACCAAGGATTGAACCCAGAGGGGCTTACCCATGGAGCCACATTCCCAACCCTTTTCATTCTTTATTTAGAGACAGGGTCTCACTGAGTTGCTTTGGGTCTTTCTAAGTTACTGAGGCTGGCTTTGAACTTGGTGAAACTTCTGCCTTAGCCTTCCAAGCCACTGAGATTATAGGCATGCACCACCATGCCTGGCTAGTCTGAGTTCTTGTATCCTGTGATGGAAATGCCATAGGTGTGCACTGTGCCTTCCCAACTGTCTGCATTGGTTTCATGTTGGTACCTTTGAACAGCTTGGAGAGGAATTTGGACATCATGGATATTAGCAAAAGCTACAAATCCTCCCCTACTCCCTATCTAGCCCCTGTCAATGCTTGGCACACCACTATTTTTCAGTGCGACATATAATCAGTCAAACAGTAGCTATGGCATTTAGGAAATTCAGTGTTCTTGCATAAGCAGGGTCCAAGGTGCAGAAGCAGATTTGAATGTGGGTACAGATTCATAATTAAAATGTAACAGGCAAGATAGTTCAAAGGTAGCTGAGGGAAACATTCTGTGCTTTGGGCCAAGTACTATAATTAGTTCCAACACATGCTTTACCAGCTAAAACAGACTATGAAGCAGGAGTGGCATATTCTGCATGTAGATTGTAGTGAATAATAATACATTGGCCAAAACTAACATATATTTTGGATGGGCTTTGTTAGAAAGTGGGTTTTATCACTTTGTTAGAAAGTGGATTTTATCACTTTGTTATTAAAGTTATGAATTCATACATTAATATATATGTATGTTAATACATATATATTAATATATCCCAAGTTTTGTTTGTATAAAATTAATACAAATGTTTGGGTCAATGTACCTTTAATAATCTTGAAGAAAGACTTCACATCTATTGAACAACATCCTGGAATTATAAATCCCCTCTCATTTCTATGAGGAAGAACACCAGCATTAATAAGCATCAACAATGTGCCAGACAACTTGTAAGGCACTTAACATAGGTGATTTCTTGCCCCCAGATTTCAGAAAGGGGATATGAAAGGAATGAGAGAAAATTAATAGATACTCAGCAGAAAGATACTATTCACACATTGGTTGAAATCATTACAAGTTTTAAAGTGATGCTATTTGTTCTCATTTCATACTAAGGAAATGGAGGCTTGAACAAATGTAAGAATCTTTTACAAGATCACATTGCAAATAAGTGACAGAGCCAAAATTTTTTAAACACAACTGTGTCTAAGATCCTTTGATTCAGGAAATGTTTCTTGGATGCACGTTACTTGCCAGGAAGTGTCCTGGCTGCTGCGGAAAATGGTCACCATTACCCCAGTCCTCTCCACAGAAAGGCAGTGAGTTGATACTGTCCCATGGGAAGATCATGTGAAGATAGATTGGCAATTATAACCATATACATAAATGTTTTACAGGTCAACATTCTAAATTACAGGAAACTTAATCAGTGTGGTCTTCAGAACTCGATGCATACATTTAGGAGTAGTCTAATTTATATCGCAGAGGAAAAACTGGAATCATGCAGGTAGGATGGAATACAGTGGGTGAAGGGAATGTCACGGAGAGAGAATAACAGGAAGACAAGTTAACCATAAAGAGAGTTAATAGTTTATTGTTCACTTAAAGTGATTTATTCTTTTAATTCTTTTTTTAAAATCATGAGTAGACTTAGCCATCATAAATGATGTCTCCTTCTATGTTCTGGAGTGAATTGATCATGAATTTCTGTGTCATTACAAGAAGGCTGAGTTTTTATGAGCATAGAGAACTCCAAACACAGAAATAAAATGATCCAACTCGTATTTTAGAAATACCACGTTATTTTGGCTAAGAAGAAAAAATCTGGCGAGTAATGCCCCTGTTTAAAGTCTGTTTTCCTTCACTTCTTTCATGATTTTCAATGGGTAATAGTATTAAGATCTCAACAGAACACCCGAGATGCAGGGTATCCTCCATAGATGGTCATCAGTTCTTTGTATTTCCCAGCTGTTTCCAGCTGGTCTTCAACTTCAGGCCTCCCTTCTATCCATCTTGACACCCTCTTGGATTATTCTTCTACTTCCTCTCTTTCCCAAAGGGCTTCCATTCACATGATTTACCCAGTGAACTCTCAGTACAATTTCACGAGAGCAGAGGCAGAAGAAACCTCCACAGCCAGGAGTTTCCAGAACTCATACTTTAGGGCTAACAAAGATGCCCAGGAAAGGATCCTCCAAGTGGCCCAGCCAAGAATCCACCGGAGAAATGGTAGACTGCGAAGGAGCCAGGCCTTGAGACCATGAGGTCCTATATGACACCGGGGACTTGGCTTTCCTCACCCTGTTTGTGTCTGACTTTGTAACCTCAGGAGGTTCAGCCTTAGCAGCTGGCAAGTTGAGAAATAAAGAAAGAAGATTAAAAAAAAAATTCCCTTCCATCTTTATCAGGTAAACATTCATTAAACTGCCAGTCATTAATTGTAATTAGAAGAGATTAGCTTTTTCACATAATTACTATTGTGCTGACATTAAAAATGACCATGAAACCTGTGTATTATCTGTGAGTAATCAGAAAATTTGTGGAAGCACCTGAATTTTTATATCAGACAAGTGAAGAATTTCCTTGCTGAATATATTTTTTACGACAAAAGTTACAAAATATAAAGTTGTATTTGTGTTATATTCAATCAGTTTTACTTTTTACCAGGTCCTAAAAATAAAAGAATTTTTATATACCGAACTCTATGGGGCTGGTTTAAATGAGGGGAAAAAAATGACAATTTTTTGGACAAATCATGGTATGGTAAAATTTGAGAAGTGAATTTTAGTCAAGTGATTATGCTGGAATGAAAAGGAAAAGAAGGAAATGCATAATTCATGCATGCATCACCAAGACTATATTAAAGATTAATCATAGAGGTCACAAGCCAAAGATTCAGTGATTAGAACACAGAAAAACGGGGAGTTTGAAGCTATTTATCTTTTGTGTGTCTTGTTTCATAACCTCTGGACATGCATATTTTTGATTTTGCCTTTCCATGTCTCCATGGTGCATTTGAGGTCCTTTACAGAGGATCCCAAGCCTGTAGAACTGTGTGCATTTGCAAGCCAGTCTCTTAACCCCACTCCCAAGCCAGTCCCTATCCCACTCCAAGTCAACCCAAATCTCCATCAGGACCCTCTCAGTGCTCCTGGCCTTGCTTAAGGCTTTCACTCATTCTATTCCCTTCACCAGATGTCACACTTCTCTCTCACCACTGAGACTTCATTTTTCAAGGCCCTCGTTTTTCTATTCTCATAATACTTTGTTCTTATGATATAATAACCTATCACTTGCATTATAGCAGGATATTTTTACTTACCTGTTACAGAATACAGGTTTCTTTGAATAAAAAAAAAAAACAGGAGAAGGGTTCAGTATTTATGAGCAGTTTGTCAATGTCAGGAACTATCCTAGATACTTTGTAAAATATCTTATTTAATCCCCCAAATTACCTGATAGCATGCATTATCATCTCCATTTTACAGATGAGTTAGCCAGCTCTGTAAGTTAATTAACTCATCCAGCGGAGCACTGCTGTGAAGGATATAATGAAATGTTTTCTGAGTCAAAGGCTCTGCTCATTTCACTGTGTTATAACATATGAAATTATGGGTATTTCTTTATTCTTGTACCTGGACTTTGTCCTTTCTGCTTGTGATCTCTGGATTATTGTGGCCCACTCTGTGTGTGTGTCCATCTTTCTCTTTTGCTCTTTGGCAATTTTGTAAAGACTGAATTGCACACGTATATGTGTGTGGAAGGGTGTCACAGAGGAATTCTCCACAAAGAAAGACGGAGCCGGGTGTCAGGGAAGAAGCGGGGGCTGGTATGATGTTCTGAGTGGACAGAGACCTGCACTGCAGTTAGAAACAATAAAGGGTGGGCATATCTGGCAGGAAGGCCGACTCTAGGGAGACCCCATGCCTTCTAGCCAGTGTCTGAATGACACACACTGGGCAGGTGGTGCAGCCTCTGAAGCTACCACCACGTGAGTCGTCCAAGTCACCCTTGTGAGGACCAAACCTCCCTGAAGATGGGCAGTGGTCCATCTGCAGCAAAAAAAACACCCTTCCACCCTGTCTGCTACCCCTAGTTGATCCTGCTGCTACCTGAGTGTGAGGAGAGACTGGGAGCCACCGATGTGTGAACTTGTAGAGTTTCTGCTCTCTCTCTCTCTCTCTCTCCAGATACCTTTCCTCCTTGCATAATAAGTCTTATGCAACTGGATTTGGATTGGTTTTCTTGGCTAAAAAGTGCTTTCCAAAGCCTTTTTCACCATAATGATGTGAAGATAGCATTACTGTCATCACTGTGCAGACATTTAATTGAGGCAACTGAGGCCCAGAGAGATAAGGGGACCCCACGGTTACAGATTGCAGAAGCAACAGAGACAAAATGTGATCCCAGGTCTCTTGACACTCAGGTTAATTTTTTTTTCCCATCAAATGTCTGTATGTGAAAAAGAAATAAAGGAGATAATAAAAAGAATCCTCCCAGTTGATATTGTGACAAAATTTATACCCCATGGAGTTATTAACTGGAAGCTCAACATCTGGGATATTTTTGATCACCTGATGGCTCCAGTGACAAGGGTTTGAACATTTGTTCAGAATGAAATTGGTTAAGGGGAGAGTGGTTCTATGACAGAAATCAGCGCTTCCAACATTTTCAGCATTCACCTCTACCAGGCATGCACATGAATGACTCCAAGAAATCACATATGAAAGGGCATTATCAAGCCCCTTCCGAATATTCTTGTGGAAATTGATGACAGTGAAGGACACATCTCTAAAAAATTAAAAAATAAAGTTTTGAGAAGGAAATGCAAGTGTATTTTCCTCAAGGTAGAAGGAAGCCATAAAAATCTGTTTCCTTATTTTCTCAGTGTGCTTAATCTGCTGGCATTCATTTATTTTACTTCAAATGAAGCTCAGAAAGTTGCCACGTTACAAATCCACAGGCTGAAATCTATATTTCTGTCCTTCAGTTGACTTTAAAACCAGCTCCAGTAGTGTTTCCAAGAGACAGATGTGTAATTTCTTACTGTGAATATCCTCAGGTGTCCCTGCCTTCAGAGGTCACCCATCATTATTTATAACTACAGAATCTTAACTTGTACTCTTGGCAGTAGGGGACCTGGACTGTGACTGGATTCTTAGTCTTTCTGAAATCACAAGAGTGCTTCCATATCAAAAAAGGCAGATAATTGGCATGATTATAACAGGTTTGGAGAAGCTATCTGCTTCATAATAAAAAATAAATAGATAACAATAAAAAACATAAGAAGTTCATACTACATTGTTGAGTTCCATGATTGGTTCGCAGATAGCCAGAGCTGGTTTGGATCTTCTCTATTGCTAATGATCTCTACATCATTGTATACTTGGGTTCCAACCATGGTACAAAACACTTAATTCCATTTTATTTTCATGCCAGACAATTTTATTTTCTGATTGTTAACTGGTAATTATTTATGTCTGTCATTGGTAAATATAGGAAATCCTATTGCATTGGTGGGGAAAAAAAACCTTGATAATTGAGAACACATCTTCAATTTTCTGAGACTTAACTACATCAACTGTAATTCTGAACTTGATTGAAGGTTTTTTTTTTTTTTTCCCTGATCATTTTACAGTCTTGGGCTACGTTCTAAGAGCCTCAAATTTTGACTGCTTGTCTTCTCCTTCTTGAATTAATTTTATACTCTGAATTTTTTTTCCTATAATACTTTTCTGTAAATAGCCTGGCAGTCACTGGCTTTAATCAAGACTGATTTGCTAATCTTAGTTCTACGGCTCTGAATCAGTCAGAGTCCAATCAAGAGAAAGAAACTACAGAGTAATTGGAACAGAGAAATTTAATATAAAGTATTATTATTGTTAACTATAAAGAAGATGCTTTAAAGAGGCACAGGGAACTATTTCATAGTTGAGTGAAAAAATGTGAGAAGAACAAACTTAGAAGGAAATGAGGATTTCCTCTCCAAGGCTAGGATTTAGACACTGCTGAACAGGTGTAGTTATGGTCTGTAGAGAATGTTGAAATCCCCTGATTTTCTCTGGGAAAAAAATTGGTCAACCATTCCCTGGCAAAGCAGAGAACTCCTCTTGGGTGTATGTGAGCTAAGGCTTGAGAGAAAAATTCTGGATGCCTGCAATCTTTATTGGAAACCTACCTTCAGGAGCTGCTGCAACCCAATTGGAAACTTTGCTTCTTGACAGAGTGCTCCCCGTGATCCATTCTGCTTCTTCATATCCCTGCTTCTTCAATAATACATTCCACTTCCACAGGTGCAAAAGAAAGTTGGCACCATCTATATTCCCTGTTGTTTTATTGTGACAATTTTGTGAACTATGAAAAACGGGCAAAGGAAAAAGAAAGAACAGGTTGTAAAAACTGTCTGCCTTGTTTGTTCAAAGTACCTGGAAACAATTTAAGCAAAGGTTTGATCTTCTGAGAACCATAAAAACATAGGTACAATCATTCCAATTTCTTCTATGATACTCTATCATGGTCAAGTATGTTTTGTAGTCCCATATAATGCACTGTTCATATTGTTGTTGAGGACAAAAGAGAAGCAAAAACATCATAAAATAAACGGATTCACCACAACATGCCACGCAAAAGAGCCCATTTTCTTCCCTGAGAGCATGTTTAGATGTGATTCCTGAACTCACATTCAAGTGGGCAGATGTGGTCCTTGTTTCACTGTTCTCTCCACCTCTGGACAGTTCGAGTTCTTATTTATTCTTCACTTCCTATTATGACAGAGGAGATACTGCTTCTGTAGCATTTTATCAAATATTAAACCTTGGTAATGGTTGGATTCAGAGTCATCAACAACAAGTAGCTAACCACATTGTGTTGGGCAAATCAGCTTACCTCCCCGAATCTGTCAAATGGAGGAATTACCACTAATTCTCTGAAAATCGATACAGTAACATATACACAATGTATTCTTTATTTCTCAAGCTTATGCCTACCAGGAACCTCATAATATTTTTCAACTATGATATAATGGAGGAGATTGGACCTGTGTGACATATATAATTGAAAAGTTTCTATGTTTTGCAGAAAGTGTTACAATGTTAACTATAATCTGACTCTGGAGTAGGAAATAAATAATGTCACATATTATAGATATTAATATGCATATTACATACTAGAGCAATAATCAACATATAAAAAGTATAGTTTAAAAAGTAGATAAATTAAAATGAAATTGTAAAAGTGTTGAATTCCAAACTCTGAAAGGAGGGAAAACACAGGAACTAAATCATGAATAACTAATAATAAAATGAAAAACTTAAGTTCAATTGTATTAATGTAGAAATACATTGATAATCCACAAAGAAAATATTTGTACAAAAAATTCTGAGGTTCAGATGGCTTAGCAGGTGAATTCTATCAAACCTCTGAGGAAGAAAAACTGTTCTCTCTTTTCAAAAACTCAGAAAATGGAGAACAATGAAAACCTTTTGATTCATACTAGGAGTCTCTTTTCACTGATGATAAAATGCTGCATGGACATTGTGAAATAAAAGGAACAAAAGGGAGTGGATACACAAAAGGCAAATATTCTTTACAAATATGGCTTCAAAAGTTCAATAAAATGATAAATCTAAGTCATAAATATATATCAGATAATAAAACAAGATCAGAAGGGCTTATTACAGGAATGCAAGGTTGGTTTGAATTTTGAGATTTAATATAATTCATCATGTTAACAGAATAAAGGAAAAAGCAATATGATTTTCTCAATTGATGCAGAAAAAAAAACTATTTGAAAAAGGTCAACATTCATCCATGATGCAACCTCCTAGAAAAGCAGGAATAAGGGAGAAATCCTGAGGTAAAAGATGTTTAAGAAAACATTACAACTGATATCACTCTTAATGTGGATTCTATTTTCACCTGAATATACTATATGTTCTGTTACTTTCCCTCAAATTGATGCTGCTTCACCAAGGTCTTTTTTCCCCCTAACCTTATCTCTTCAGGTAGTTTATATAATTTTCTCAATGCCTTGCAACATAACATCTTTACCCATCAATTAATACTTATTATCTCACATATTTCAAACAAATTTTCTTTAGATGAATGTTAGTTATAATTTATATAACTATAGAGTGCTGCGTTCTCTAACCTATAGGGAAGAATTAAGTTCAATAGGATCCAATTGTTCCAGCAAGTTTAAACCTGCCATAGGGGCTCTATCTGAAAGTTCTTCTTTTTCCCTTTGCCTACATATTAACACATTACATTTTGCATGCAAAGACATGGGTCCAGGGCACTGGCCATGGGTGGAGGGTAAGGACTTGGACTGGGTTGCTGAGGAATGCTTGCTTTGCATTTCCAAGATTCATTTCTGCATTCCAATGACTTACAAGAGCTTCTCTTTTGAGACTCAGTCTACTATCTTTCTTTTTCTGTTTTCCTAAGTTCCTATCTCATTTCCCAGCCCCCAAGACTTGCAATCTCTTATTCCTAAGGGTTGATGAAGGGAAAAGATCCATCTTTTATGGCTGCTCAAGCTGGCAAGGAGCAATGACCTTGCTTAGCCAGGGAAATGAAGCCTCTGCCTGCCTGATCACCTGTACCTCAGTTGATATGGGTTGGGATCTTTGCCTTACCTTCATCTTACAAATGCAAGTACTGCAGTCTGGAAGATACAAACTTTATTAAGAGGTTAAAAAAGTAGCAGAAGTATACCTAAAATAGGTCTAATAGGGGTGACAGTCATGTAAGGCTTTAATAGTTTTTATTTACCTGTACACATCTCAAGAAGGAATTATCAAAAAGAAGGCCTGAGGGCAGGGGTTGGAGCTCAGTGGTAGAGCACTTGCCTTGCAAGTGTGAGGCACTGGGTTCGATCCTCAGCACGGCGCCAAAAATAAATAAATAAAGGTATTGTGTCCATCTACAACTAAATTTTTTTTTTTCAAAAAAGAAGGCCTGAAAAAAAAAATCCATAGCTTCTCTTTGATAACTCCTTCTTCACAGTCTGTGTTAACTTGGGTCTCCGCACTTCCCAAATTGTTTAGTTGGATTGACAGTTTGATTCCTGATTGCTTCTCTACCTCTGATGCCCATTCTACCTGTTCCTGTCCCCTGCTCAAACCTGGGCTCTCTGACCTCCATCACTTGCTACAGTTGCTGTCAAATTAAAAATTCCTTCTCAACTTCAAAGTCACAATTTGCTTTTCAGAGTCACTTACAAATCTTCAGAATGTGGAGGAGCTTGCTCCCGGGACACGCACTTCGACTCTCCTTTCACCACTTTCTCTGGGCCGTGCCTTCCTCAGGGCCTGGCCACGTTGGGTTCCTTTATCTTTGTATTTCCTTACTTGTAACTGAAGCATTAATAAACTCAGACCCTCCAAAGCACTGTGTTAGCCCAGTGAGGAAATCTGGTACACATGACAGTCTCAGCAGCTTAGACATGGACCTTTCATATCCAAGTAAGAGTTAGCTCCTGAGACACGCATGAGCACCCCAAAGTTCTGAACTCAGTCCACTTCAGTGTTGTTAAGGACCTTGGACAAAGCACATGAGAGTGTCAGAGGAACTTAGTCTTGCAATACCTACTTTTGTAATATTTTGTTTAATAAGTAGAGATTTCAATTATAATAAATTAAAAATTTTAACATTTAATTTTTTTTTTACTTATAATGCTTATTGAACATAGTAAAAAAAAAACACTCTAGGAATTCTTTTCTTTGACACCATCAGGCTATGTTTGAAAAACCCATAAAATTAAAAACCAAACAAACAAAACTAGAGTGAACAATTGTGATGGCAAATTCTGAATCACACAAACCCAATACATAGCATCTTGCAGCTGTGATTCTATTTGGAGGGTTTTTTTTTTTTTTCAGAAATAAAAGAAGCGAGTGGAAGAATTCTGTGGGACTCTGCCAATTACACAATATATGATGTTGAGCATGCGCTTAGTTTTTTGTTCTTGTTTCCTCATCTAGAGAAGGAGACTCTGACAGGACTGCCACACTGGGATGCTCTGAGAATTGAGAGTTCACATGCATGCAGTATTTTCCTGCTTTGGCTCCATTGCTGTCTGGTGTTCCCACCAGGGGGTCAGTCTCATTAAAGATGTTCATTTTGGATCACCTGTGACCCTGGCAGGAGGCCTCCACTTGAGCAATGAGTTGCCCTTGAGGAAAATGTGCACAAATGATCAATTAGAGGATCTGCAGTGGCCCTCCCTGCTGTGGACATGGGCCTATTCTATCTCATGCTGGGGCTTCTGCTGTGCTTCTTCCAGGCTTTCTGCAGTGCTTTCAGCCTCCCAGATGTCCACGGACCATTCGGGAGATGAGGTGCTTTTCTTCCTTGGGTGATGGCAAAAAACATGCTGAAGAGCAGGAGCACTGGACAGCAGCCAGCAGACCGGCTCTGCCATTAGGTGTTTCATCTAGAGCCTTGTGAGAGCTTCATCTCCCCTTAGAGGAGCCAGGAAGCCATGGCATGTGTGCAGAAAGGTGCTGAGTATCAGATACGATCATTCTAGGGAGTCACCGTGAAGATAACGTGGCTTTTAAAAATTTTAGAGTTAATGATAATGATTGGTATATCAGGGTCTATAGAGGAACAGAATCACCAAGACCATCGTATATGTGGGTATTATATATAATTATAAAAAGGGGATTTATTAGTTTGGCTTACATGAGTAGAAGCTGGATAGTCCCACAGTGGCCATCTTTGTGTCTCAAAGACCCAAAGTCTAGGACGCCCTCCCTCTCATGGGAATGTCTTATGGGAAAGGTGAACTATAAACTCACTCAAAAACACCTGGAGAGTGGAAGGAACTTCTGCCATCGGGAACTCTGCCGTGAGTGACCATGTCTGTGATGATCATTTAGTGAGTCTTTTAGACTCAAAGAAGCATATAAGTGAAATTTTGGACAAAGACTGGAAAAACCATTCTGTAAAAGAGGCTCTTCCCCAACAGAACTAGCCAAAGATGGCAGAAATCACAAGGATATTACATGTATCCATAATCTGAGACTCCAGACTCTATGATCAGCTTTGAGGAAATCAGTCAATGCATTTTAGAACTTATGTGTAGGATAAGTCTTCAAGTTGACCCCATGAACTGCTGAAGGGTCTTCTTGGAATGAAATAACTATCTTTCTATCTTATTTTCATTTACATTTTTACACTTTCTCACTTTGCCAAAAATTTAATTACTTAATGTGTTAATATATACATTTATTCAACTCACAGTTACGAGTGCCCATTCTGTCTATTATATAAGGCAAATGATCTGATCGTATACCTGAGACAGGTAGAAGGGAGACTGAGCAGAGTCCTGCTAACTGTCCAGGGAAGTTTGCCAACCTCTATCTGATTCTGATATGCTTTTCAGAAAGGAAAATATAAAAAAGTGAAAGGAGACATATTATCAAACAAAATGCAAAGTTCTAAGTTAGATCCATAGTTGGGAGTGTGGAGAGTGACTCGTGCTTAAAGCTCTGACGTGGAAAAGGTGCCTATCTGACGTCTGCACCATTTTCCTTTGCCTGTCTTTATCAGAGGAATACCCCTCCAGTCTTACCCTGGAAGTGTACAAATGCTCTATCCTTGGTCCAGCCACCTGTCATGGACTTACCCAAGTGCCATGCCCTCAGGCACAGGTGACTCTAGCCCACATATTTGATGTTCTCACCACTTATGTTGATTAGAGTGCACGTGCACTTAGATCACTGTTGATGACAAGAAAATATGGAGGGAAAGTTTTGTTGTTCAGAATAAAATTATACATTCCATGTGGAAAGGTGACAAAGAGTTGAAGTTCATGACCTCTCTGGTACTTGTGTTTTTTATTTTATTTTTCTTTATTGGTACACTTTCGTGTTTCATTCTTTTTAGTACCAGGGAGTAAACCCAGGGGCGTTAAGCCACTGAACCAAATCCTCAGCCCTTTGTAATAAATATATTTAGAGACAGGGTCTTCCGAGTTGCTTAGGGACTTGCTAAGTTGCTGAAGCTAGCTTTGAACTCATGATCCTCCTGCCTCAACCTCCTGAGTAGCTGGGATTACAGCTTTGGGTCACTAAGCCCAGTCTACCTGTGCTTTTTACTTGAGGTTTCAGAAATCCTTAGTTGTATCTCCTTAGTTCCTTAGATGCAACTGCAATACAAGATTACACATTTTCAAATACCAGTCCTATCTGGTGAAGTACTGAATTGATGGGTATGTGTGTGTGTGTGTATGTGTGTGTGTGTATGTGTGTGCACATATACATATATGTCTACACACACATAAGTATATATATATATATATTCCTACTTCTAAATGGACTTCAGATTCCCAATATCCTTTAAGAATAATAAAAGAATGATATTATTTCAAAATAAGCTTCCAACATCTAACAGATTTCTTAATTAATTACTTTTGCTAAACTTAGTGCACTACTTGCTATGGTATTTGAGTGATGGGTTCAAAATGCTTTTTATTTTTAAAAGTTACAGATGGTCTTCTTATTCCTCTAAGGAATTAAATAACTCAAAGTTTTGGGTTCCTTCAATTGCTTCTGTCTTTCTAACTGAGTGATTTCTTCTACTCACCCCCAAACCAACCTTTCTCTCAATTTAATATTTTCACGACTGATGTGGGGATAGGGATTAGTGTTCTGAGATACTGTACCACAGCTTGCTCATAACACAATTCAGTAGGCAGGAGGAGGGGTCAGATGATTTGAGGCTTGCAATGGGAGTGCCTAAGCAGTCTATGTTAGTCCTATAAATCGCACCGGTCCTCCTTTATTACCTGTTAAAGCTTGGCAGGAATGCGGTGCAGATGATATATGTTAAGGCTTAGGGACTTTGGTAGTGAAAGGAGTGGGGAGTCACAAAAGATGCACTTGTCTCCTCTGGAGTGGAGTGGACTGAGCAGCTACTTGGCACCCAAGCCATCAGCAGTGCAGGGGTCCAGTGGCTGCCGGGAGCCAGGGCTAAGGGAAAGGTAGCCCTCCTTCTTCCATCCTTAGTGGAATTGTCAAGACTTAGTTTCTTTCCTAGAGTTGAAAGCATCTCAATTTCTCCATCTTTCTTCAGCATCCCTCTCCTGAAATTAATTTCCATATTGCTATGGAATATTTTGGTGTCAGAAGCCTGACGAGCGCTTGTGTGCTGGGGCCATGGCATGGTTGGTTGTTACCTTTACCACCAAGTTCAGACACCCAACGTACACGCTGCAGCCTTTATATTGTATATCTGAGAGTGTTCCTGGGTTTCTCCTCTTATCAGGTCCCTTTTAGTGTCCTGAATTCTAGCCACAATGAAGTTGTTCTCAAACATTCCAGAATCCTCTGGCCTCTGTGTTTTACAAATGTCATAACCTAGCTACTCAGAAATATCCAGCTTCCCACCTGACACCCTGCTCCCTGCTGTTTTCTTTTTCTTTCTTTCTTTTTATTTTTTCTGTACTGGAAATTGAACTCAGCGTCTCATACATGCTCAGCAAGCAATCTACCACTGCCCTTTTAGTTTTGTTTTCTTTTGAGACAGGGTCTTGCTAAGTTGGGCAGGTTGGCTTCAAACTTGCCGTCTTTGTCTCAGCCTCCTGAGTAGCTGGGGTTACTGGTGCCCCCTTTCTGTACCTCAAACCTCTGGCCCTGGCCAGGCTCCCTCTCACATGCTGCTGTGGTTTGCTAGATATTCTCCATTTGTCTCCTGTCACTTCCTGTGCACACCTACGTCATAACAACGGTCACCCTGTGGGATGGCTTCCCCCTGTATTTCTGCCCTCCATGCTCACCTGGAGGCCAGTCTTTGAAGGCAGAGACTGTGCTTCATTGACTCTGTTCCCTAGTATTTCACACAGTAACTGACACATTGGAGACATTCAATGAATGTATTTTGAGTGATTAAATAGATTATTGAGAGAACCAATTAATATGTGGCTATATTCCAAAGCTAGTTTGGATAATAATGCCTCAATCCAGTAATTTCCATCTTTTAAACCTTAAACACCAGGATGCAGAGTTACGGCCTATTTTGTGCTCAGCAGAAAACCATTGTGTATTTTGAAGAGAGAAATGATTTAGAGGCTTTACGCTCCTAGAGGATTAATCTGTCAGGAGTGGCAAGCCAGAAGGGAAGGGTGGTCACCAGTGTGAGAAGTGCAATCTGCCCTCTGGGGAACACTTGGTAGTGCCGTTCCGGTTGGAACTCATGGCTGGGGATGCTTCTTCGACCCCTTTGAAGTTCTCTTTCTGAGTTCACAGAAGGACCCGCCTACCTTTGTCTCTGTACTTTTTAAAAGTAGTCACAGGAATATTAAGTAATAACCTCAAGTTCGTATACCCACTGTTAGTATCAAAGGCAAAATATAAATCTAGATCTCCTGCTGCCTCATTGGAGTTAGAGGTTGGTTGATCTTATATTTTCAAAAGCTGTACTGGGATATGGTAGCATATGCCTGTAATCCTAGCAACTCAGGAGGCTGGGGCAGGAGGATCTCATGTTTAAGGCAAGCCTCAGCTAATTAGGGAACAACTTAGTGAGACCCTGTCTCAAAATAAAGAAATTTTAAAAAGTCTGGGAATGTGGTTCAGTGGTAAAGGCCCTCTGAGTTCAATCCCTGTACACACACACACACACACACATTAAAAAAAAAAGAAAAAAATGCATTTTTTTCTCACTTGCATAATCACCTCTGAATTTTCTTGCTCCTGAAATTGTCATATTTCTTATATGTGTGAGCCCTGAAACCAGTCTAGGTGAGAATCAGTAGCTCACACACATTTTCAAGCAGCTATGGCACTACCTGTTTTCTGAGCTCTTGAGAGCAGCTAGAAGCGGCCCACTTAGTGGTCACTTTATAGCAGTCTATCATGAGCAACTTAATCTCTCTGTCACTTGCCTTCAGTACGCTCTGCCTTGTAGGGAAACGTGGAGGTAACATAGGCCGTGACATTATAAGTAGGTTGCCATCCATTTCTTTGTGGTTGTTCTTTGGTTCTAAGCAGGTAGGAAGATTGATTCCTATATTCTTCTAAAGATTCCATTTCCCTGAAACAGTTACAGTAACAAAAAACATGAGTTGAAACATTTCATGAAGAAAAACATACTAGGTAATTTTATTGGACATAAATTTGACATATAAAATTATAAACTCATGCAATCATTAGGAAGATTTCGGGGGTGAAGGTCAGAGTATGCTTTTTAAGAAATTCAGAATTACCAGGCTTAGAGGGAGCTGTGGTCCAGGATTCCAGCTGAGCCCAGGACCCACGTGGATGGTTCCCTGGAAGCCAAGTGAGGCCATTCTGCATGGGAGGGGTAGATGTGGTCTCTGTTGTTTCTCCCCAGGGAGGACTTCAGGGTGTCAAGGAATCCAACATGGGTGTCCAAGGAATCCAACATGGGTGTCCCAGCCTTCCTGCAGCTAAAGTGGGCAGAGAGCTTTTCTTTCTTGCTGTTTCCAAATATCTTTCTAGTGGCTTGCCCTGGCTGAAATGGAGAGAGAGAAGAGGTTCTGACAATTGGCATTTCCAGCTTCCCTCTGGTGATGCCAAGAAGAGGCACAAAGGATGATGGTGAGGCTGTATTGCTTGAACTTGACCACTCACATTCTAAACAGCTTCTCCACTTTCATGAAAGATAAGTGTGCCTGATAATGGAGGCAGCTGTATCCATATTGAATACCATCTCTAGGCAAAACACACATGAAATGGACGTGTTGTCTCTGTTGGGAGACCAGCGACATCACCCATTTACCTCCTCTCTTCCAAAGCCATGGGACAGGTGAACATTTTCACTCCTGTTTCAAGCAGATCTTTAATATAGATTGTTATTTTGAAGTCATTTTAGAATATATTTGAAAACAATTCAGGAAATGTACTCATCCGTTGTTGGTGGGACTGCAAATTACTGTACCCAGTCTGAAAAGCAGTATGGAGATTTCTCAAAAAAACTAGGAATGGAAACCCCATTTGACCCAGTTATACTACTCTTTGGCACAATATCCAAAGGAGTTAAAAACAGCATACTACAGTGACACATATCCACAACAATGTTTATAGCAGCAGAATTCACGATACCTAAGCTATGGAACCAACCTAGATGCCCTTCAACAAATGAATGGATAAAGAACATGTGGTATATATTCACAATGGAATATTACTCAGCCATAAAGAAAAATGACTTTATGACATTCACTGGTAAATGGATCTGAAGACTATCATGCTAAGTGAAATAAGCCAATCTCAGAAAACCAAAAGTCAAATGTTCTCTCTGATATGTGCATGCCACCCCACAACAAGGGGTTGGGGGAAAGGAAGAATAGAAGTTCGGATGACTGGACAAAGAAAAATGAAGGGAAGAAGGGAGCTAGGAATAGAAAAGACAGTGGAATGAATCTGAAATAACTTTCCTATGTACGTGTATGAATAAACAGCAGTTAATCTCAACATTGTGTACATCCAGAAGACTGTGGTCCTAATTAGAATAAGATATATACCATGTTTGTATAAATATATCAAAATAGATTCCACTGTCATTTATAATTAAAAAAGAATAAATAAAAAATGAATAAAAAGTAAAAGAATGGATATACTTCATATTATATTAATGCAAATAGAATGCTATAACTTGTCTGTCTTATGATTTAACTGTACATTTTCTAGGTAACAATAAGTATTTGTTAAATTGAGAAGAGGTTATAGGACTTAGATTATATGAGTGTTTCTCAGTGAAATGCTTAACTTGACCTGTATGGTCAGTTGGGATCATTGACTTTTTCATTTTGTATCGGTCAACTTCTGCTGCTGATTCAGCGTCATCCATCATTTATTTAAATTGCAATTCAGACTTTGGTTGGGTGGTTCTTCTGGTCTGGGGCAGCTCGATGGAGCTCTGCTGGTTTAATTAGGTCTCATGATGAGCTGTTAGGTCAAGATGATGTGATGGCTGGATGATGTGTGACAGCCTCATGTGTGTGTTAACATGACACAAGATGTTGGGCAGAGTAACAGGGACAGCAGGGTACGTTTCTCTCATCATCCAACAGGCTAGCTGGAGCTTTTTCACCTGGTTACAAAGATCCATGATCAAGAGAAGGGCATGCACCTCGCACAGATGTGTTTTAGTTCTCTGCTTTTATCTTATTTCCTGATATTAATCAAAGCAGGAGTCACAAGGAGTGAAGAGGTAAACTCTGCCTCTTGGAGGGAGAAAGCTCGAAACCTCACGTAAAGCAGCTTGAGTAGGAAGGATGTGGGACCACTGCGGAATCTGCCACAGCAGAACACAGGTGAGACTAGTACATCCCTTGACTAGTTGGACTAAGTGGCAAGTCATGTCCTATGTCCCCTCTGAGCAACCTGATTTCTCTTCACTGTGTTTCTTATTGCCAGAGTCTTTCTTCTTTATTCTTTGATTGTATCCTTCAACTTCCTTATCACAAAACTAGTCCAACCTCACTCATCTACACAAATTGTGAGTGCTGATGTGCAATAAATATGTCCCCACAGAGCTTCAATTGGACTATTTCCAAAGAAAATATGTTTTAAACAGTTTATAAGAGTTCCCAAGAGTGGATCCATAATAAGAATATTTAATAATTTTCTAAGCATGGCTGTAAATTTTAGCTCCTATACATTTTCTGAGGAATGGAATATAAGTAGAGAACGACCGGTGATAATTAAGCCAGGACATGTTTACTCACATTTAGGTTTTACATGGTTGAGAAATAGAACAAAATGAAAGACAGAAGTGGCATCCTGCAGAAATAGAAAAAAATATTTAAAAATAGAAAATTCTCTTCTAGAATTAATCAAAACTGGGAATCAGAGCTCTAATTTTTAAAAGTCAGATTTATTTCCCTTAATTATTGAAAGAGAAAAAAATGATGCATATACTTAGGCAGAGGGAATATCATTTGGGGACTTTCTGTGGAAGTCGGATATGGCATGGTCCATCCCTCAAATTACCTCTTACAATGCCAAATTGTGGCAAAGTGCCAGGGCAGTCTGCGATCAAAATTAAGTAAGTTATAGAATTCCGGAAGTCAGGCTGCCCCGAGGAGCTCTGCTGAAACCAAGGTCATCAAGAGAAAAGGGTAACTGCTATAAACGTTGGTATGGCTATGTCACGATAGTATGCTCATTTTAAGCCCTTTGGATATAGACCAAGGAGTGGGATAGCTGGGTCAAATGGTGGAGATAAAGAGATCACAAACCCACATACAGGCAGCACAAACAGGAAAGCTTTCAGAAAAATCACCCCAGACCTGTGCTATCACAGAGGCAGACAAAAAGACTTGAACAGGCAGCTGTAATGAAGAAAAATGTGCATCGATACCTGGTCTGACCACTGATAATGCATGATAACTTCAGAGCCAGATCTTTAATTATAATTTTTCAATGCATATTCCTACATGCAGATGTTTTACCTTTTCTATAACATTTTCTCTTTAAAAAAAAAGAAGTGGAAAATGTTCAAATACCTGGTTAAAATACAAGTGTTTACTGTACCTCAAAGGAAACAAAAAGACCATAACAAGAGGAGCATGATAAACAGATCCTTAGCCGTTCTAATCAGTGGAAATCACACTAAAGGGCAAACTCTTTACCCAGATGGAAGTAAGTTAAAGCAACTCATTTGTTCTTGTTATGAACAATTGAAGGTCACCCTGTTCTGGAGAATCAGAAAGGATCTTGGATTTATGGTTGGGCAGCATATCCAGGCTTTAAAAACTGTTTTCAATCAACTATATTGAATTGTAAGCAACAAACACAAAATTCGTTGCTTACATGAATATTTCAATGTGATTTGCTAATTTGTGAAACCATTACCAATTTAAGAGAGAAGACACTTCCATCACCCCAATCACTCCCTTTGTGCCTCCTTCCAGTTACTAGGGATTGCATTCTTATGTAGACTTTCACACAGATGGAATCATAGAATGTGTACTCTGGTGCTGGGTTCCCTCATGAAGCATTTTCTTGCAGAGTAATTTTTTTTTTTTTGGTACTATGGATTGAAGCCAGGGTCACTTAACCACTGAGCCACATCTCCAGTGCTTTTTATTTTAAATTATGAGACAGGGTCTTGCTAAGTTTCGTAGGGCCTCACCAAGTTTGCTGAGGCTGGCATTGAACTTGCAATCCTCCTGCTTCAGCCTCCAGGGTCCCTGGGATTACAGGTGTGAGCCTGTGTGTAAGTAATTTTTTTATGAGCACAAATTGTTTATTCGTTTGTCAACACCCTCGCCATTTAACACATTTAGCTGTCTTCTAGCTTTGGGGCTATTATTCAAGGTATGCATATTTATGCATCATTCTTTATTGAACATATTTTCATTTCTCTTGGGCAAATGTTTTTATAAGTATTTTCTGCATGTGGAGGGGTATGTCATTGTGATATTAAATTAATTTCTGGATGACCAATGATGGAGAACATCTTTTCACAAGTTTACTCACTGTTTCTGCTTTTGAGAAATATTAAGATTTTTTAATCGTAATTTTTAATTGAATTTATTATCTTATAATTGAGTTATATATTTTTACATTATTGATGACTACTAGAATTGTTTTTAATTCAAAGATTTTCTACAAACATCCCATGTTGGTCAACTTTTCATTGCTGTCACCAAAATACCAAACAAAACAATGCAGAGGAATTTCCGTTCATGATGAGTAGGTTCCATCACTCTGGGCCCTGGGTGAGGCAGAGCATCATGGCTGGGGGGCTCCACAGAGGGAAGCTGCCTCAGCCAGGAGACAGAGACAGAGAGACAAGCCAGAGGGACAAGGTGTGTGACCAGTGGCACACCTGGTGAGCAACCTTCCCACAGCCAGGCCCTCCTGCCTGTGGGTACCACCCTGTGATTTCATTCAAATCAGGACAAACTGACTAGGTTACAGCTCTTGTAATGATCAAGGGAGACAGAAAAATGAATGAATATGGAAGGCAGAAAAGTGTGGAGTTGTCTGTCCTTCAGTGAGTGCCTCTCTTTACCTTGAGAACTCTCCCGCTCAGCGCTGGTGCGTTTTCTGACTCCAAGGTTCACTCTGTCATTCTAGTGCAGGTGGCCAGCTGTCCTGGTGGTGCGTGGACTGACTGCCTGTTCCTACGTGTTCACTTTTAGCCTGTTGCAGTTCTACGTTTACTTTGGCTATCATGTAGCCAGCTTGCTGTACCTTGCCTGGTATCCAGTCTGATAAGATACGTCTTTTGATTGGAACACGGAGACAATTTTACTCAGTGCAATCATTGATCTATTTGATTTATAACCACCAGCATGCTGGTTGCTGTCTACTTGCCCCATCCAGTCTTTGATCTTTTTCTTTTTCTGCCAAAAAGATTATTTCAATATTTTTTTCAGATTATATTTTATCGCTACCACTGACTTTCTGCTTGTAACTTTTCATTTTATTGTTTTCTGATTGCTATAATCTTCAATAAATTCACCTTTGATTTGTAATATTTTTATATTCAGAGGATATTATACTTCTTTGTCCAATAATAGACTTTCAATTCCAATTCTGTCTCCAGTTTTTGTGGTATTGTTGCATAGTTTTTAATTTCAGATGTTATAAACTCCACAGTACATTATTGTTATAATTATTTTTAAAACTCAGTGATCTTCGTAAAGAAATTTTAAAATGAAAAAAAAAATCTCAGTCTTACACGTTTATTGTATCCTCCACTCTTCTTTTCTTTGTGTGGATCCTGATTTCCAATTGATAGCATTTTCCTTTGATTTGAGCAACTTCAATTAATGTGATTGATTTTTTTTTTTTTTTGCCATGCAGATCTGTTGAAAATAAAGTGCCTCAGCTCTTATTTGTCTGAAAAAAAAAACTCCATACTTTCCCTTTTCTTTCTTTTTTATTAATACTGTATAGTTAGGCACTGAGTGGAAGGCCTTATTACATTACATTTGTACATGCACACAATGTAACAATATAATTTAACACCTCCATTTTTGAGAGATATGTCAAACTTGCTATAAAATAATGGCTTGTTAATTTTTTTTTGATGTTTAGCACTTTAAAAATGATTCCACTGTCTTCTTTTCACATTTTTTTGCTTATTATTCTCTTTGTCTTTCTGCTCAGAAAGTTGTTTTTAAGATTTTATTCTTATTTCTGATTTTCAACTATGTGATTATATTTGAACTTCTTGGCTTCTTTGATGAAGCTCATGGAACTTCTTGGAGATACAGTTCCCATTACATGCTGATAACTTTCAACCACTGCTTCTCAGGGGGTGTCCTACCCTCCCCTTTTGGGCTGGATGCTCATGCAAATATCTGGTGTTTTCACAACTTTGTCCAACTTTTTCTTCTCTTTTCTTGTGTGTGTGTGTGTGTGTGTGTGTGTGTTTTAACACTTCATTTTCAATCCCTATTTCTGTCTTCAAGTTCACTGATCTTTTCTTTTGAGATATTTAATCTGCTTTTAATCCTATGCTGTTAATACTAAAATTTCAAATACTTAATTTTGGGATACTTTTTTTTATTCATCTCTTCTTTATATTCATGCTTTTTCTTTGGAGGGTTGATGGACTCAAGTCATTAGGGTTGTTGATGTGTAACATATGTCTGTTTATAACATTTTTCACCATAATTGTGTATTGCTGTTTCCAAGTTGGCTTTTGAATTACCACAAACCCTTCGTGGAAGTATCACGTGATACAGTCTTCCTCCACACCAGCCAGTGAGCCACAATATCAAATGCTTCCTTGCTTTCTGACCCAATCAAACATGGTACAGCAGTGTTCCACTGCAGAGAAAACAAATCTTTTATATATGGTTGCTGCTAGTTAAATACACATGCTGATCACATTATGGCCACATTGAATAGAATTGGGCAAAATCCTAATTTGTAGAATTATTAATCTATTATTAAGACTTCATTTGAACTATCTCACTCAATACTATCAACAACCTGTGGACAATCATAACCTTCTCTAGGATTTATAATCCCCCCTTTTGTATTTTGGGATCCCCAAATTAGAAATATTAGGGATTTCACAATGCTTGTTTTATTGTTGTTTTTTTTTAATCTAATGCAAACTCATATTTTCAAAGCTGTTTCAATATTGCATTAACTATATTAATGAGAAGTAGAAAAATAATAAGAAATATGTACCATTTGTAAACCAAATGTTGAGATTACTGCCAGGAATCACTGAAATAAGTCATTAAAAGTATCTAGCATAACACATTGCAGGTGGTAAATATCCATTGAGTATTTTATCATTATTATTTTGTAAATGAAATATTAATTAGTAAATGCAAAGGCAAGAAGAATGAGATATGAAGAATTTTTGTCAGTGATGACAATTAACAATAAATACGATTCTCCTTTTTCTGTTTTTTATTGCAAACATAAAACCGATACAGAAAAATAGAGAAATCAGGACTGTACAGTTCAATGATTTATCACAGAGTGACTGTGGCAAAGAAGCAGAATTTTTCCAGCCCAGCAGATTCTTTATGAGTGCAATTTATGGCAGGTGGAATAACTTTTCTGCTTACTTTCAGGTAATAGGAACAGTCCAATCTGGTGTGATAATAAAAAAATAAACAAACTTGTTCTAAATGTTGGGTGCTGGGGGTCAATGGTCCTGATGGGGGGAATGATACAGGAGGGAACACGCAGGGTGTGGAGAGTCTCTGGTGCTGCTGTGGGCTGGGATCCGTCTCCCTGAGCTGGGCAGGTGTTTAATTACTCTTTCTCACACAGGACGGCATTTGTGGATCTTCTAAGACCTGCTCCCAACCTTTACAGGGAAACACACATACCCTACTCCTAATGCTGCCAGGTAGATTTCCTTCTGTATGAAAGGCTCCTTACAGCTCCTCTGACGGCTAGCCATTCAGCCGTGCTCATTCTCTCTGCTGAGGTGAGGTCTCTTGCTCCGTGTTCACACAGGCTCCTCTGTCCCAGGAAGCAACACAACTGACCCAAGTGGTGCCTTCTCATTCCTTTGCTTTGACAGTTTCACGTTAAGGATAATTTCACTGCAGCTACCTGCTGTCAGCCTAGCTAGCCAGATGCATTCTCTCCATTTGAATTGTTCTGTGTCTATCTGTGGCTCAACACAAGCCCACTCTACCTCTCAGTCTCTGCGGGCGGAGCAAGGAGGTTGTCTAAAGGGTCTCTGGAAAGCTCCTTTCCCTAGGCTTTGGATACTTCAGGGTTCTTTTCTCTTAAAGGAGTACTTTCCTCTTCTCAGCTATCCCCAACCTTTGGTTTAGGCTGGAGACAGAAGGCCAATAAAGGGCGAAATACTGTAATTTTTCTCCTAAATGCCTCCAACTCTCATATGACTTCTTCACATGAGATTGCGGTGCAGAGCATTCAGGGCCTACTAAGAAGAGCAAATCTATAAACCACGTTCTCGTTTTACCTTACAATAATCCCCGATGAAGTAACTTTTTGCCTACTTTATACAAAAACAAAATATTTGTTGATTTTCACAAGGAGGCAAACTAGGCAGACACAAGTTGATCCCAGGTCTGACTCAGAGTTCTTGGCCTATAGTATGACTTTTACTCCCCTATTAAGTCTAAAGGCAGTGGGTGGATGCGGGAGCCTGGGGAGAAATCCTCAATGCTTTGTCCATGTAAATTGTTCAATAAGGCAAGGTATAGAAACAGCCCGGGGATGTCTCAAGGTCCAAGAAAATTGCTTGAAAGTTCCAGACTAGAAAAGGCTCAGGGTCTTGACCAGTAGCCATGGGAGAATATGGAGATTTATTTGCTTTGTTTATGGGTATTAGGATAAAAACCAGTGACAAATTTCTAATCTCATTTCGTCTCTCAATAAAAGCAAGTTTTCAAAATAGATTGAATTTCAGAAATGGATTTTATTTTTTTTGATGAGATGATATTTCAGCTTTGGTCTTAGTGAAATTTCACAGATCTCATTAAGGTGTGATTTTAGTTAAACTGTGCTCATGCTGGGAGCCATCTTGATACTCTAATCATCTCGCATATCTCAGGCTGGTTAAATCAATTACAGGAGACAGCAGGAACTACCAGTACTTTGTATCTTTATACACATTTTCCCCAGGCCTTGCCACATACTCTGGGAGTCAGGCACTGGACAAGGTCATTTTCAGATGTAAACCTCCAAGACACACAATGGGAGGGCTGGAGATCAACAATACCCAGGTTGGGCTGGCTCTGCTTAAGTCCTGAGCTTCATTTGTCTTGGTGGAATTATTTGTAAAAGAAAAGCCAAAGGATGATGGTATTTTCTTAACTGAGTTGCTGAGTAGGGAATGATAATATTATTTTCAGATCAGAATGTCTTTTTTCCTCTGAAAGTGTTTGGGGGGAATGCAGGTGCGTGGACATGGAGAGCTGAAGTGGTGGGAGAAAAGCTGTGGACTGAGAATTAGACCTAGATTTCAGGTCTTTGTCCCCATGTCACCCTGTGACCTTGGGGAAGTCTCTTTCCCACTCTCAACATCTATCTTACGTGTACAAAGATGTGGGTAAGTCAATTTCCTTGATTCCTTCCAACTTCAAAGTCCTGAGTCAATTTAGTGAAGAGTCAAGGGTAAGAGGGACTTGGATTAGATAGCCCTGTGCATTTCTGAATTCTTCAGTCGTGTGTTAAACACTTGTAAAGACATTTTGGCCATTGCCACTCTCATGTATAAACAGTGTGCAGAAAACTGTTTGACTCTCAGACCAATGCTGGAATTTCAAGTCAGATCTAAAATAGTTAAGAAATTTTATTTCCATGTTAAAGGGTAATAAAGCTTTCTATTGCCCAAAATGCCCCAGTTTAAAAATATCTAGCCCAATCAGAGAATTTTTAAAATTTGTTCTATTCAGTTATACAGTAGAATGAATTTTGACACATTGTACACAAATGGAGCACAGCTTCTTCCTCTGGCTGAACATGGTGCAGAGTCACACCTGTAGTGTGTGTGTGTATATATATATATATAGATAGATAGATAGATAGATATAGATATAATGTCTACCTCATTCCACTGTCTGTACTATCCCCACACCCCCTCCCCTCCTCTTACTCCCCTCTGCACAATCCAAAGTCTGTTCATTCTCCACCCCCCCATTGTGGATTAACATCTGTTTATCAGAGAAAATGTTCATTCTTTGATTTTTTGGGTTTGGCTTATGTCACTTATATTCTCTAGATCCATCCATCTACAGGCAAATTCCATAATTTCATTCTTCTTTAAGGATGAGTAATATTGCATTGTGTATCTATACCACAGTTTCTTTATCCATTCATCTATTGAAGGGTATTCAGTTTGGTTCCACATTTTAGCTATTGTGAATTGAGCTGCTATACACATTGATGTGGCTGTGTCCATATAGTATTCTGATTTTAAGTCCTTTGGGTATGAACTGAGGAGTGGGATAACTGGGTCAAAGAGTGTTTCCATTTCAAGTGTTCTGAGGAATCTCCATGCTGCTTTCCATAGTGGTTGCACCAATTTGCAGTCCCACCAGCAGTATATGAGTGTACTTTTCTTCCACAACCTTGCCAACATTTATTGTTGTTTGTATTCTTGATAACTACAATTCTGACTGGAGTAAGATAAAATCTTAGAGTAGTTTTGATTTGCACTTCTCTAATCGCTAGAGATGATGAACATTTTTTCATATGTTTGTTGATTGATTGTATTTTTTTTTTTTTCTGTAAAGTGTCTGTTCAGTCTCTTAGCCCATTTATTGACTGGATTATTTGTTTTTTTTTGGTGTTAATTATTTTGAGTTCTTCATAAATCTTGGATATCAGTGCTCTATCTGAGGTGCATATTGTAAAGATTTTCTATCATTGGGTAGTCTCTCTCTTCACAGTATTGTTTCCTTTGTTGAGAAGAAGCTTTTTGGTTTGAGTCCATCCCATTGATTGGTTCTTGATTTTACTTCTTGTGTTTTAGGAGTCTTGTTAAGGAAGTCAGGTCTTAAGCCAAAATGATGAAGATTTGTGCCTACTTTTTCTTCTATTAGGCACAGTGTCTCTGCTCTAGTGCCTAAGTCTTTGATTCACTTTTAGTTGATTTTTGTGCATGGTGAGAGAAAGAGGTTTAATTTCATTTTGGTTTATATGGATTTCCAGTTTTCTCAGCACCATTTGTTAAATAGGCTGTCTTTTCTCCAATGTATGTTTTTTGTGCCTTTGTCTAATATGAGATAACTGTATTTATTTGGGTTTGTCTCTGTGTCTTCTGTTCTGTACCATTGGTCTGTAGGTATATTTTGGTGACAATATCAAGCTGTTTTTGTTACTGTAGCTCTATAGTATAGCTTAAGGTCTGGTATTGTGATGCCTCTTGCTTCATTCTTCTTGATAAGCATTGCTTTTGCTATTCTGGGTCTCTTATTTTTCCAGATAAATTTCGTGATTGCTTTTTCTATCTTTATGAAGAATGTCATTGGAATTTTAACAGGAATTTCATTAAATCTGTATAACACTTTTGGTTGTATGGCCATTTTGACAATATCAGTTCTGCTTGGAGCATCTTCTAGTGTCTTCTTTAATTTCTTTCTTTAGTGTTCTATAGTTTTCATTATATAGATATTTCATCTCTTTTGTCAAATTGATTCACAAGTATTTTATATTTTTTGAGACTATTGTTAATAATGGAGTAGTTTTTCTAATTTCTCTTGCAGTGGATTCATCAGTGATTGACTTTATATTCTGCTACTTTGCTGAATTCATTTATTAGTTCTAGAGGTTTTCTGGTGGAGTTTTTTGGATCATCTAAATATAGAACCAGGTCATCAGCAAATAGTGATAGTTTGAGTTCTTCTTTTCCTATGCATATCCCTTTAATTTCTTTTGTCTGATTGCTCTGGCTAGAGTTTCAAGGACTATGTTGAGTAGAAATGGTGAAAGAGGGCATCCCTATCTTATTCCAGTTTTAAGGGGGAATGCTTTTACTTTTTCTCTCTTTAGAATGATGTTGACCTAGGGCTTAGCCTAGATAGCTTTTACAATGTATGATCCTAATATCCCTGGTTTTTCTAGTCTACAGACTTATTTTGAGACTGGATTGAGAGAACTGAGAAAATTCAGTTGGATTTGTAGGAACCACCCAAGTATAAGGAAAACTCAGTGTGTGGAATGGATTTAGGATAGCTGTGGGCTTGGACTCCTGAGTAAACCCCCTGATGGTGCTTCATGATTGAATCCAGGGTGTTATGGTGGAGCAACTTCTGACTTGACTGCTGATTTGAGGGAAACAGAAAACAAACATCACCTGCTGTGGAGTGCGTTTGCATGAGTAGGCAGGAAAAGTTAGTAGAACTTGTTCTGTTTGCTCAAGTGCCTGTTTGGTTTAGAGCTGTGGTGTTGCTCATTCCAGATGCTGATCCATTTTTAAGTATTCTGAAGTGTAACCAAATAGACTCTGAGGGGACAGACTCTGAGGATGGTTAACTGGTTGTTTCTTTCTTTCTATTTTTTTTTTTGATATATTTTTTAGTTGTTGATGGACCTTTATTTATTTATTTATTAATATGTGGTGTTGAGAATCGAACTCAGTGCTTCACCCATGCTAGGCAAGTGCTCTACCACTGAGCCACAACCTCAGGCCCTGGTTGTTTCTTTCTAATGGCCACATCCTCCTCCTGGCTTTTCTCTCTTTCAAGTCCTTCCCTGATGGGACATGGACAATGATTCTTTTTTTCTTTTCTTTTCTTTTTCCACCTGAATCTGTTTTGGAAGCATTCTGCATGTGCTTGAACACTCACTTTTTCTGCTTCTTTCTAAAAGTCTCTTTTTAGAAAATTAATTCCACATCAGAAAGCATGTCTCAGGACCTGGCTTTGCACTGCAGAGAATAGGGGATATTGGGGCACTGAGATTTGGGGCATTCATATCCAGAAAACGGTTGCAATTTTTATAATTTTTTTTTTACTCATTATTTAAAATGGATATAGGAAAACTTGGAGAATTGTTGAGTAATGGTATACAAAGCATGTAGTAGAGAATACACTGGACAATTTGGGGGACTAACTCCCAGTTTTTTTATTTAATGGTCATAGTTATTGAGCACAATACTGTGGAGCTTAAACCAGTTTCTCCCTTCCACTGTCTCTTGGTCTGATTGATTCTGGAGGGAAAGAAGATGTATCCGTCTCTTCTCTAATGTAGTAACCTTTGACTCTTAGAGTACCACCATTAGTTATTCTCTTCAATTTTGCACTGTCATTGGATGAAGGAAAATGAAGGCACAATTCAGAAGATTCAGAAGAGAGTGGTCAATCCAGCCATGTGGGAAAATGACCCATGGTTCTCAATTGAGTTTCTTTTGATTGTGATTCTTCTGTGAATATTTGGAGATAGACTCCATAATCATTTGTCCTTTGTAATTAAATACACATCATCTTGCCTGCTCCAGGATCTCAGACACACCTTGGCACACTGGGAGGAAGCCGACCATTTGGTAGGCATCCTGCAGACTGCTGCTTCTTCGGGACAAGTTATTGGAGCAGTGCAGGAAAACACTGAAAAAAAATCTGTCTTGAAAATTTGCTTCCCTCTTTTCAGACCAGTACAAATCTTTGATTTGTTTTAGTGTTGTCATCGAAAAAGAAACCTTGTTCTTTTCCCTTCAGCATCAGAAGTAATCATTACATTCTTTTTTTGAATATGAAACAACTGGATTTGGTTCTCCCAAGCAGCAAGATTATTAGGCTATTTGTTCATGTTCAATATGTTGAGGATTCCATTCTCATTTTTAATGAAATGATTTTGGTCCATATTAATGGGTGGTAAGGAAATGCCTGACACATAAAACCTTGCAATTGTTTCATAAATACTGATTTTTAAAAATTCTTACATTCAAGGGAACATGCACTGTTCTGTCTTTTATTATTTAATAACAAGGACAGCATTTCTAGTCAGTGAAGTGTTTTCAGGGGGATCTGCATTCAGCAGCTATTTCCTGAGTTATTTGTAACCTTATTAACAGTTGACTGTTGTGATGGTGGGTACATATCAATTTTGTACTGGAGTGGAGTATCTTTCCAGACAAGAATAAAAGGTTAAGGACAGAGAAGGTGTGCATAACATCAGAAGTGATACTACTGGAGACCCACCAGCATTCTGGTGATGTGGAAGGAAAGCTGAGCTGGGAGTCTTGAGCTGGAAGAACAGGTGTGCTACTCTAAGCTGTGAACTTAGGCATGCTACCTAATGTCATGAGTCTCAGTACTGACATTTGCAAACCCAAGTGGCTCTACCCAGATCCCTCTGGGGATCTGTTAGGGACTGGGGAACACAGATTAATGACTGGAGTGCCTTAAAATATTGAAAGCTTTACTATTCTTCTGGGCACTAGGTTCCTTACCCTGGAAGGTATGGCTTGCTTTTCCTGCCTCGTACCTGACACTCTCTTCATGGGAACACCCTTGGACTCCTGGAACCTCTTGATCAAGTATACTCACAGAAAGCCTGTGTGCCTGTGAGGTCATGTCTCTCATTAAGCACCTCTTCCCTTGTTCAGAGACAGGCTTATTGTTGAAGTAAGAAAGCCCAGTTTCCCTGCTTCCAGGCTGAACAAATTCCAAAGGGGTAATTGTTTATATTCCTGTGTTTCCTAGGATATTGCTGGGACTATACCTGAAACCTCAACCTTGCTGGACTTCTCCCACCTTCTGTCCTCCATCTCTCATGTCCAGACTTGTTTCCCAGAGGGCACTTTCTTCAGAATCACTGGCATACAGATCCTCATGTCAGGGTCGGTTTCTGCAGAATCTTTGATCACATTTAACCAGTTGTTCAAGGTTAAATATATATTTTGTCAACATAAACTTCCTGTTCTTTAAGCATTCGCATAGTGCTTTAAAGATTGCCTAAGTAAGTTGACATGACGGGAATTGTGTAAGTTTTCCGTCGTGTAGAAGAGTTAGCAGAAGTGGGTAGATTTGATACCTGGGATTCCAGATTTAAGTGAAAAAATTGTGACTACTTTCATTTCTAATGTTTGTGATGGGAGAAAACTGTTATTGCACTTTATGGACAGGGAAGTAGAACTCAGGACTCATAAAGTTACACCTAGAGAACTTTGTTGAACCTCTGGAAACCAGGTTTTTAAAATCTGAACTCCAAGTCCTCTATACTGCAGATAAGTCTGTAAAGTAAATATCTATCTAGAAACATTGATCCCCTAGTTTCTGCACTGGCTCCACTAAAACCTTAATTTCTGTTAGGGTCTGTAAACAAGTCAAGATGGCGCCTGGCATTTTGCCAGAGGGAGTGGTTTGTGAAGTAATGCCAGCGAGCCATTAAGTGTGGAGATTCCTTATTGGTTGACTGCTGTATCTAGTTTGTGTTAATTAAGATAAGCTGTGTGGAATGTATATATACCCCTCCTGTCCTACAATAAACGGCTCCCACTCCTGCTGTATCAATGTACACAAGTTTTTTGTCACCCCCCCGGTTATTTTGCTGCAGCTGGACTGTGGCAAATTTCATGTTTAATTTCTGGGAAATCTCTCAATTGTTAGCTGGCTAAGGTAATATTTGTTAGGGACCTGGAAAACATAGATAAATGAAAAAGAGTGCCTTAAAATAGTTAAAGCCTGAATATTGAGAAGAATGAAGGCCAAAATGACACTGAAGGAGATCTTTACTCGGGTTCTTCTAAAGTCATCCTGTGTATGTAATGTGAAGCACATCAGAATATAGTTTTGCACATCTTCAAGCTTGAATTGAGATTCATTCATCAGCTTTTAAGAAGCCATTTGCTTTTATGACAAAACCTTTATGGTTTTGTTTGCTCTTCAAATAGCTTGGCTACTGCACATCAACTTTTCTTAAAATGTGTGTGATACCTTTAAGAAGCCAATTGCAAAATTACAAAAATATTCGTAAGGAAAGAGTGGGAGCAAGTCAATTAAGATGCAAAGAAACCTTTATTTTAACTAGAGTCTCACAGCAGGAATAAAGCACTCAAGGGGTTGAGGTTCCTGCAAAGCAGCAAAATGCAGCCTGCTCAGGAGGAAAAGAAGAAGTCACTCTTAGAGAGTCACTTGGAGATGTTTAATAGGTAATTAGCACCCTTCTTCTTCCTGGTAACTGACAGCTGAATGAAGTCCTAAATCAGCCCAGGTGGGAAGAGAAGGACAGAGGCTTTGAAAGCAGGCCTTTCCTCTGAGAGTGGGACGGGATACCTGGGGAAGCTGAGCTCACAGGCTCCTTGGGCCCAGCCCCTGCAAGTTCCAGTTCTTCTTGCTTGGAGCACGGTCCGGGTATCTGCCTCTGGAAGCCCAGGAAGTCAGTCTTGTTCCCCATGTCCAGGCACAAACCTGGTGAAACCTGCTAATAGCGATCAGTATTCCTTACAAGTAAGTCCTGTGATGTTCTTATTTGTTGTTTTTACTTAAATCTTGGAATAATTTTAACATTTGCCGATAGTTAAGAAAACAGAAAGCACCTGTGGTGGGAAGACTTTATTTTCTTTTGAGGAACAGTTGAAATAAGTGAAGACACTTAGAGAAGAAAAGAATTCTGAATATGCTAAATGTCACTAATTCCTGTTTAAATGAACTCCTATGGAAAGAAATCAGATTTTTGCCCTGTAGCTCTTTGCAAAAACAATTGAAAATCGGCAAATAGATATAATGAGTCAACTCTTTATGTATATGGATTTAAAATAGTAGGGTTATCCTGGTTGGACTTCCTCAAAATTCGCATCGATGTTCAAATCCTGACTAATCAAACAACTACCAAGAAAAAGTGGTACAAAATTTATAGAGAATTTTTATTCCCACTCTGCATAGGCCTCCTTTGGATTCAACAAGAATTTAGACCTTCCCTGAAATAAAGGGAGAATCACACTCTAACACCTGCTGGTATGAATATGTATTGTTATACCTGTTATTATTGAACAATCTTGAAGATATTATTAAAATTTAAGGTACATATAGTTTTGAATCCAGCAATACTTTATACTTGGAAATGTACATTATAGAAACCAAATGATGAGTAAGCAAAGATCTATGTAATAAGGATTTTTCTTGCATTATTATCCAGATAGAAAGATGTTAATAAAATATCCATCAGTAAATAATGGTTATATGAGCTGGTATTGTGGCTCAGGTATTGCCTAGCACATGCAAGACCCTGGGTTCAAACCTCAGCACCACATAAAAATAAATAAATAAAATGAAAGTATTGTGTTCAACTACAACTAAAAAATGAAATATAAAAAAAAATAATTGGTTATATAAATTATGGCAAATAATTTTACTGCGGGATAAAACCACTGAGGATTTGAATTATGTCTGTTTACTCAAGGAATGTTTGTCAGGTATTGAGAAGATGAAGAAAACAAGACGAAGAAAAATTGGTATAACGTGTTTTAGTTTCTTGTAAGTCATGTTTCAAACACGTACACACATTTTGAAATTTAGGTTTTTGTCTTTGTCCAAATGCATCTGTATTTGCGATGTGTGTTGGTATGGCTAAGTACGGAGCCATGGAAGATGCTGCATGCTTTACCTGAAAGGGAGGTGAAATGGGTGGGGAGAGAGGAAAGAAAAAGGAAGTAGGCAAATTGAAAAGCAAAATAAATGCAACTACATGTTAAGAAATAGTATGTATCCACATGCTATCATAATTGTGTACTGTCTATAAATATGTGTATGTGTGTGTGTAAAGAAAAAAGGTTTAAATTATTTTCTTGAGAGTTTGGGGAAAGTACTATGTGCATAGTTTATGAGCATAGTTTGAAAGTCTAAATGATGGATATTATTTGAATTAAAAGAGAGCAAATAATCAAGCTGGATTCAGCTCAGTAGTCTATTTGCTTGTTTATTTATTTACACACTGACTCATTTCATGCAACTTACAATGAAATATGTTGTAAACACTGAAAAATTATTGAAGGAATCACAAGATGGGGACCTTAGATGTCTTTTTTTTTTTACAGTTGTTTTAAATAAACAATTACAAAAAGTCATATTGGATGTCTAAGTCATTCATTACTGAAGGTTTATGCATCCAAGCAGAACGTCATCAATATTCTTATTGAGTTGGGTCCTCAATGAGTTTGCCTCGTTTATCTCTGTGACAGAACACTGATTCTTCTCACTTGCACAGACATTAAGGCATTGTTGAGTATTGTCAAACTCGATAAGTCAATGGTAATTTGGGGTAAGAAAAAAAGTCTATTTTAATTGAATTCTAGCATGGGACCTATAGAAGGAGGTCTGCAAAATAAGAGCTTAATTGCTTCAACCTTCCCATCTTCAGCTTTGTTTAATTTAACACTTGAGTGAACTACCCAATGGAAACCACTCCCATGGACATAGCTCACTCCCTTTAGGTCATTTGCAGGTTTTCACTAAATACCAGATTAAAGAGTTCAATAAGGTCAGCACATTCTATTTCTGAAGCTGTATATGTGGACTCTGATATTTCATGTATCACTAAATCTATCAAGTACTAATTGTTTTTCTGCAGCTAATAGAAATGGAGACATTTTGAAAATGACATTGCCTGGGATTATGTGGTGTTTAGCCTAAAAATTTCAGACATAAATGAATGGGTCCCTTAAGGCAGTGAGGGGCTGTGCCTCCACCTCTGAATTCCACCCACTTTCCCATTGTTGTAGCAGGCTGGTCAGTCTCTTGCAGAAAAGGGACCGTCTAGCTTTCTCTGCAGTCTCTTCTTGCAGAAGTTCTTAGCTTAGCTGCAAAGTCTTCTTGAGATGAAACCTGGCATTACCCTGCTAGTCCCAGATGTGGAGTTTGAAAACACAGCACCTCATAATTGAGTAGAGGAAAGAATCCCAAGTGTCCTCACTGGGGAGGTCAGTTCTATCTCCCCATTCGAGGGAAATAAGGCAAATGCTAATTTAATATCCAAAATGTTGACTTTCTTTAACCCATTCCCCCTGCCTCCCTTTCTTTTTATATTCTTTCTAAATTTACCATGCATGGCTGAATTCCTACTATGTGTCAGGTGCTTTTCTAGACACATTGGTTTCCTGTTACTGCTTTAACAAATTACCACATATTTCCTGGCTTAAAATAACTAACATTTATTGTCAAGCAGTTTTAGAGGTCATAAATCAGAATGCTAAAGTGAGTCTTACACACAAGTCCGTCAAGGTATTAGTGGGACCATTCTCCCTTGGGAGTCTCCGGGAGAGATCTTTTCTCTCCATTTCTGGCTTCCAGTGGCCTTGCTTTTCCTTGCCTGTGACCCTATCCTGCCACCCTATGTTCCTGTCTTCATGTTGCTTTTACACTTCTGTGTCCATTTTCCTTCTTTTCCTCTGTTTCCCTCTTGTGATGACACTTGTGACTTCATTCAGGGCCTACTCATATAAATCCAGAATAAACTTTGCACATCAAAATTCTTTATTCATGGTGAAAGTTCCTTTAGCCATAAAAGATAACACTCATAAGGTGCAGGAATTAGGGTCTGGATATCTTTGTAGACAATATTTAGCCTACCATACTGAAGACATATGAAACATTTAAAGCATCTGCCCTTAAAGAGGCTCAGCAGTTAAACATGTAAGCAGATTACCAAAATTTCAGAACTTATGTGCTCTCACTATGAGACCATGTCATTTTCCTGATAGAGAAATGACTCGGAATTATCTGTGTCCCAACTATTAATTTTAGCTGCAACTTGAATAGCAATCAATGCCTATTTGAATCTATGAATGAAAAATAACAATCCTATAAAAATGTGGATGTTTTTCTATGCCTGTGGCTGGCTGGATAAAGACCCCCACAGATATCTAGGTCCTAATCCCAGGATCCTGTGAACACTACTTTATATGGCATTGGGGATTTTATAGCTGCCATTCAACTAAGGATTTTACAATGAGGAGATCATCCTGTATTATCCAAGCTGGTCCTAAATGAAATCCAAGGGTTATTATAAGAGTGAGGCAAAGGAGGTTTGAAGGTAAATGAAGGGAATCGAATATTGTGGGAAGCCTATATTTGAAAATAGGAAGATGCTGGCTCTGAAGATGGAGGAAGCGGGTGTAGGACCAAGGAAAGCAAGGCCTGCAGCTTTGGAAGCTGCACAGGACTCAGGAAGGGATTCTTGCCCAGGGCCTCTGGAGGGAGCACAGCTCTGCTATCACTTTTTATCCCAGTGAAACTCATCTGGCTTTTGACCTTCAGAACTGAAAATGAATAAATGTCCATTGTTTTAAGCAACCTAGCTTCTGTTAATTCATTAAAGCCCCTGTGTTTAACGGACACAATACATTTTTAAGGCCTGAATGTTTCTACGAAATAGAATATAGCAGAAATAGCACTGATCTGAGAAGTGGGAGACAGAATTCAGAACTACTGCTTACTAGGATACCTTCTTCTGAAGCCCAGGTACTCCATCTGCACCATGTAAGGCATGTGATGCCTATGGACACCCCTTCATGCAATAATGCATCTACCTAAAAGAAATTCCTACATTTAACCACGTATACATTATAAACATTTGAATATCCAGTTATGAAACCTCAAATCAGGAAAATAACCATGATACAATACATTCATTCCTAAACTGTATTCTGATCCAGAAAAAGAACAATAATGACACAATCTGATTATTATGCACATATTGTATTATGTCCCATTTCTAGTCCAGAATCCAACTCAGGAGTACAGATTGTATTTAGTGTTCATGTCTCATTAGTCTCCTTTATTCTGGAACAGTTTCTCAGTATTTCTGTTTTTTATTGCTTGGAACTTTTAAGTAGCAATGCCCAGTTACTTTGCATTGTCTCTCAGCCTGATTGTTTCCTTGTGATTGCATTTCGGCAATGAGTTTTTAGCAGAAATTCTGTGAAAGCAGCATTTTGTCCTTCCCAGAATGTCTTATCTGAATGCACATGTTGTCAACTTACCTCCTTTAGGGAATGTAGGTGAATGGCACATGATATTTTTTTGCATTCATTTGTAATTCTGTAGAAGTCTAAATGATAAGTGGAAAACTTTTTTATACCCTATTCTTAAGCAATAAATTAGCAAATTTATATACTTCTAAAATATTAAATGTGCTATGTAAAAGGTCCAAAGAGTTCATGTCTGCCTAAAGTGGCTTACATATAATGGTCCTTAAAAATTAGATAGAAGAACAATGGAGATCTCTAAGGAGCAGAGCATGATGGTTATGATCCAAGGCTCCTACCAGACATGACCTGGGCTGGTTTGGACTGTGACATTTGGTAGCACAATGATCTTGGACAATAGAGTATGATGATGGAAATGAGCCTGCGTTTACAGATAACTACCAGGTTCCATGTGTTGTTAATCCTTATAACAATCATATGAGTTTAATACTGTTATTATTTCCATTTTTGAAGTGAGATAACTGTAGCATAAAGTTAAGTCACTTCCTCAGGATCACATAGTTTGCAAATATTGAAGCCATAATTTAAACCCTTCTGCATCCAGGCCCTGTGTTCCTCACCACTGTTTTATGCTGCCTCCCTAAGATTGCTAACTGCAGTTTTCTTCTCTGGAAAAGGGAGATGGTAATCATTCCTGTGTTAGAGGTACCTATGATTTAATAAAGGAGGCATTTAAATTTATGTCTCTTGTTAGGCATATAATAAATACAAGCTTTATTGGCCCAGTTATTATTGTACCCTGACTTTATTGGTGGGAGAAAAAAAAACATGGAAAATTGAAATACTTGCAAAGGAAATACTGATTAAAGCCTTAAACATTGACTCAATCAGTTCCTGTTTCCATTATATACAACCCCTCCTGGAAAGTGATTGCTATATTAATATGCAAAGGGCAGCCTGTGTCATAATAACATAGTCTATCCACAGGTATAAATTAAAGACATAATTTACTCATAAACTCATTAGGGATCCGTGCTAGCAGCAGCTTCCTAACAAGAAGAAATGGAAACCCTTTGGCTCCAGGGGCAGATGCAGAGTAAACATCAGCAGTCATGCTTTGGGAAACGTGTGTTCCTGTTGGTCCCTCTTCATCTAGCCCACTCCAAGAAGAGCTCCGAATCAGCAACCTCGTTCAGAAAGTGGCAGACGTCAACTCCGCATCCTCTGGAAAGAGACTGGTGATGGTCCCATGACAAGAAGTAATTAGTAATTACACAGCCACTTCCATTAACCAGGCCTCTGCTTCCACAATCACAAAATGAGGGAAATGGATTAGAGAAATTCTACTAGCCTTTGAAGCTTAATAATTTTATTATGTTCTGAAATGCTTGGTTATTAAATTTCCCATTAATGTAGACTTTTAGAGCAGGCATTTGGGAAATCAATTAACTAATAATTAATCTTGCACTAGGTACAGTGTTCTATATTCATGTCTTTCATAAATTATATAAGTACTTTCACCCAAAGATCTAGAGTTTTCAACATGCTCTTCCCTGTGCTCACAGTCATTTGCCTGATTTTGTATTGCAATGTACGTACTCTGGCTTTGACCAATCCCACAAAACCAAAAGTGGAATGTTCTCTCTAATATGTGGATGCTAACACACAAGGGTCGGGGGAGGAAAGAATAGTAGTTCAGTGGATTAGACAAGGGGGAATGAAGGGAACAGAGAGGGGATAGTTATAGGAAAGACAGTGGAATGAATCCTACATAACTTTCCTGTGTTCATATAAGAATACACCACAGTGAAACTCCACATCATGTACAACCACAAGAATGGGATCCTAATTAGAGCAAGTTATACTCCATGTATGTATAATATGTCAAAATATACTCTAGTGTCATGTATATCTAAAAAGAACAAATAAAATAAAGGGGGATCGGTAGAGGAATGGGTAGGAGGAGAGGAGGGAGGGAGAATGTGCTGAGAAGTGATACTGGCCAAATACTGCATGTGAAAAAATGTACCAATGAATCCCATCATTATGTACTACTATAATGTAGAAATTTAAAATGTGGGGAAAAAATAACTCCAAGTACTCTCTAAAGTCTTCAGTGACCTGCATTGACCTCTTGTTTTTATAATCTGAAGTATACTCATACACACTGTCCACTTTCAACCTGCTCTGTTAGCTTTCCTAAGCAGTACCTATGGATACAAGAAGTTTCCTCCCTTGTTTGGTAAAACATCATTTTTTATTTCGATTGTTTTTATATGTAAAGGTATTCTAAAGACCTCAGGCAGAATGCATTCTCTGCTAACTTCTTTACCATATGCCACACATTTTAACATCAAGATGAAAAAAATAAATAAAAAGAAAAGCATAATACAGTGCAATGAGAAAATGAGGCTTTTTCTTATCTCAGCCAGAATGTTTTCACGTTGAATTGACGTGAAACCAGGATCAAAGAAATAATACCACGATCCCAAGTAAAGTGGACTATTCATGAAATTTTAATGTGAGTGGTCTGTTTTATTCTTGAGAAAATCAGCTTAGTAAATAGTTCAAATGAATTATCTTTAATAATAATGTGCTTAAACTTGAGTTTCCTTCTGAGAAAACTTCTTGATGAAAACTTAAACAAAGGTAAATTTATCTTACATAAGTTAAATTTCCTGTTTTCTTTAGTGGAAATTTTCAGTGCTGTTTTTGTAATTCATTTATATGAAATGGAGACTAGATAATAGCAGGCTTTCCAAAGCTTATGATTGGATTTTGTAAAGAATATAAATTCTCATTTTTTTAAAACAAAGAATCCCTGATATTGTATTCTATGCCCAGAATTCTTTTTAGACCTAGACACTGGAGGATAGGAAGGGGAGATTCAGAGAGGATGGCAACAACGCCATTCCAGGAAGGGAAAGAAGAGATGCATACAATTAATTGAAGAGAAGACACCTGTGTCACAGAAGTGGAGAAGCTCACTGAGTATTTTTGAACATTTAGCAAAAAGTGAGTTTCTCAGGGGCAGATGCGGAAAATCTTTGCAAGTAAGGTCATATTTGTGCTGGACTTTGGAAAATACATTGAATAAGGTCATAGGAAAACTCAGGCCAAGGACACTTGAAGGAGAATGAACAGGTTAAGAAGAGGTACAAAGGGACATACATAGGATATGGTTTGGAAATCCGTATAGGCTAGCTTTACTAGAATGTAGAGAGTAGAGGAATTCTGTGAAAATAAAGGTTAATTAAGTACGTAGAGTCAGTATTCAGGAACCAGTTAGAAGGAATGAGCACCAACCTGAAATTTTATCCCCACCCCAGAGAAACAGTTGGAAACTTTTATATAATAGAAGAATGAAGGCAAAACATGCACAAGGAGGAAGGAAATGGAAGAGACAGGCAAAATGTGCAGTTGGAACCACCTCAATTTTTTTCCCCTAGAGCTATCTTTTTAATAAAACACAGGAGAGGCAGGAATGTCTTTTTAATACTCTTGTAGGTAGAAAGAGTATAAGAAAGAAAGAAGCAAATTCTGGAATTGTGATTACTTGCAAACCAATGTCATTGGAATTGCTTGGAGTGTTGAGTTTTTCTTTTTGAAAGATGCCTCGTGAAAGGAGAAGTCGGAATGCAATTTCAAGAGGAGAATAGGTTTTGTGAACTCTGTCATCACTTCATTTTGCCTCTATGCAAAGAAAATTGTATCTTATGTTCCAAGTCACAGTACATTTGTCCTCAGATAGTTTCACGCCATAGTCACCAACACCAATTTTCTGTCAAAATGTTTACATTATCTGTGGGTCTATTTCAGAAACTAACAAAAATTGTTAGGCTGAAGGAGAGAAATTTCAGTGAGTGACGATATCCTTTGGCTTACTTACCAAATTCAAATGCTGCTTGAAAATTACACATTGTGGCAATATTACGTCAACCTGATCATTTGAAAGATCTGTTGGAAAATATCAAATTTAATTGGATTGTTCTTCAAATAATTGAGGCAGTCAACCTTGGAGAATGCTTATTTGAGATTTAACCTTCATAAATTGTGGAGGTTAGGAAAAACACACCACTGTTGTTTCTCTCTTTTCTCTCACTTTATTGTATAACCATCCACGTTTATATTGCTTTTCCTATGGGGAGTGATTTATTTCGGACTAACTTGTGATGGATATGCTTTTCATGGTTACAGCGAGTACTTTTTAACCTTAGGCTATGGCAGATGGGTGCATAAATATGAAACAGAAATCAAGCCAAGGGTTGACTTGTTTGGTTTTTATTCTTTTCTCCTTTCTCTCTCTCTCTCTCTCTCTCTCTCTCT